>NC_137001.1:11906622-12179122 GCF_032717465.1 Coenobita brevimanus
CTGGATTTAATCTTTATTCCACACTTGGCTTATAGCGATTGTTTTTTTTTTTTTTTTCCTACAGCCTATTCCACTTTCTGTATTTCGACTCTGTTCAGCGATCTTTGTAACATCAACTTGAAGTTACTTGAATGAATCACTATATTATATAAGTCTAACTTTTTTCAACATCAGCCATATTCAGACAGGTGCCTATTTCGACATTAGACATATTACTCATAACTGTGAAACTCCACCTGCCACCTCTCCATGTTGTATAATTTCCATTTAGCAAAATACAAGGGCTTATACTCTAGGTATGTCAGTTGTGCTGTCCAAACCCACAACGGACGGAAAAAGCATCACACTTGCACAAAGGATCGTAGTAGGAGACTTTTTTTTTGTTTTTTACATTCATGAAACATGTAGGCAGTTCCTAGTGACCATACGTATAAAAAGCTCCATCTAAAAATGATACTCAACAGACAGCGTAGATAAGAGGAGACGGTGGAAAGAGAGAAAGTGAGTGTTTCTGCACAAACACACGGCCAGTGTTTGTGTTCATGACTGAAGAGTTCACCCTGGAAAGATCACTGTCTGAGCATTGCGCAGATACAATATATGGGGAATCTGCATTTCATCGTGAGGGTAATAATGTATGCAAATTATCCAAAGAAGAAATGAAACATGGACAAGTAATTACTCTCGTGTATTTCATCTGCAGAGAAAGTGACATAGAAACGTGAGAGTGTAGGTCTTGTATACACACCTGCAGCAGGGAGAGGCACACAGAACAAAAGGGAACATGACCCGACGTGATCTCCCCTCAGCTTACCAAGCCTATACAAGCACTGGTAGTGGTTTTAGTTACATAGCTTTCCATTAGTTCTTTTCTGGAAAATGCGTCATACAGTATTTTCGTAGTAATGTTTTACTTTTTTTTTTTCCAGTTTGATCAGCTTTAGGTATGTTATATATATTTTTATAATTCCTAATGCAAATTATCTAGTGTGTATTTTTTTTTACTCTATTATCCATACTAACTACAAATAACAGTAGTTTCTGTATGTACTGTAGGTCTGATGATACATTGTAGGATCGAATCGTTTCACTGATAAAGAAAATGACGTTTGTGCTGGCTTAGATATTATCACTAAC
Organism: Coenobita brevimanus; assembly: GCF_032717465.1. NCBI lineage: Eukaryota > Metazoa > Arthropoda > Malacostraca > Decapoda > Coenobitidae > Coenobita > Coenobita brevimanus. Next base: position 11,907,760 of record NC_137001.1, read on the forward strand.
CTCGCATCTCCAGGTGAGAGTAATTTGCTCAAAAACGGGTATTTATTTTTGTAGTTCCACAGGTGTTCAGTACAGACAATTGGAATTTATATCCTACCAAAGAACACTCACGTGCACTAAATATACAGTAAGCACACTGCTAATTGTAAGGCTCTATAAAGTGTCCTAAGCACAAAGGTCCGTATTCACGACGGTTAGGGAGCCTCCCTACCACCTCTTCCTTAGCTATATATTTTCAGACATGGCTGGACAACACCTTTTGGTACAGTATGTATGTTATGTGAAGCGAGACAAGAAGCATTTACATAACACAGAAGAGGTCAGTATAGTGTAATAAGCAAGCTAAATCTCTTCGGAAGAGATGTGATGGGGCTTCCTTAACCGACAAGAATACAGGCCAAAGAATACAGATTTTAATAATGATTTGTAGCGAACCATTCACATTTTTACTTCTCTGCACTTACTTTTTTTTTAAATAACAGAATAGAGGAAGGAAAAACAAATGAATAAAAAAAATAATCCATACACCAGATTACTGGCGCCCTCCGTTCATAAAAATTCTGTAACAGTTGGACTTGAACAGCTGTAGGTTGAAGTTTGGGGGGAAAGAACTCTGGGGAAGCGAGTTCCAGAGAGATGCATGCAGTTCGGGGAATGAAATAATTCTGATAGGCAGAAGTTCTGCAATATGGCTGTGTGACATTCCAGTCATGAGCACTACCAGATGCCCGTGTAGCATTAGGGAAGGCATGGAGAGGTGGCACAATGGACGCAACTTCGTCTGAGCATTTGCCATAAAAGTATCTGTACAGTATAATAACGGAAGGGAGGCATCATTCCTTCCTACTTGTTTAGGAAGTAGTTTATTTATAATAACAGGGTTATTAATAATTCCAACAAGTTTGTTCTGAATTCTGTCTAGTTGTTTTAGTGCAGCCTCTCCACTTAAGATTACACTGTCACTGTCGTGGTCAGTTCACGATGAATCACGCTATATCTTTCATCACCATCACCCACTCTTGAAATCGAGTTGCTTGGCTCCTACCCCAAGATTAGGCTACTTGTCCGCATTTCACTCCTACAGTATTGCTGCAGAGGGACGCCCTCACGTGGTGGCATGCATATAACCAGGTCGCTCAATTGCCTGGCGGTACAGAATTCCCTGAGCTACTTTTCCTTGCACAAAATCAAGGGATGGTAAACTGCAGATCAGATTAAGCCTGCAGCCCACCGGGATCAAGTTTCAGAAGAACCTAGGGCTACAAATGCTGCTACTATTACTCAACCGTACTCTACGGTAATTTGTGCATTCTATTCTTGCTGCCTCCAGATGGCGAAGATCTTTGGTAATGAACGGATTAATGACAGTGACATATACAACCATTCTGAAGTTTCTCAAAATTTAATAATATCGTCTGTAGGTAACAGTTATAAATAGAGTCCCTCCCAAGGGGGGAATCACACCAGCCGCTAGCCGATACATATCTAGCGTGGCTCGGAATATGACCTTGACCTTGACTTGCTTTCATCAGTTTCGGACTCATAGATTTTTATCCCTACTACACACCTGTCAAAATTTGTGTTGATGTCTTGAGCGTTTGTGAAGTTATCGTCGTAACATGCACACAGACCTTGAACTATTTTCACTAAATTTCAGGTCGTACGAGATTTCCATCCCTATTACACACCTATAAAATATTCTTATATCTCGAGCCGTTGCGAAGTCATCGTGGTAACAGACACACTCAACTTCAACTTTCACCAATTTCCAACTTGTGATCGATTTTTTCCCCTACTACACGCCTGTCAAATTTTGTGATGATATCTTGAGCGGTTTCGAAGTTATAGTGCACGCACACACACACACACACACACACACACACACACACACACACACACAAACTGAAAACTATACCAGCTCTGCTATCGTGGCTGCTAAGTGAATTAGGCATCACATTGTAATTATGAGCAGATGAACGTCCTTTGCCCCTGATGGCACTGCATAATACATAATCCTCCATCATTCTCCTAGGCAAGTATTCTCATCGGGTAAGAAGGATCCCTAACACCTCTTCCTTTGCGATTTGTTTTTGGATACGACTGGATAATATTCTTATGTAGGTTATTTATGCAGATTATGGCAACAAAAGAAGCCTCATATACCATAGGGAAGGTCGGTAAGGTGTAATAAGCTAAATTAATCGCATAGGAAAACGTGTTAGGGAGTTTCATTAACCGAAATATTGATGTACGTCCCTAATACTTTTCCTACACAATTTATTATGCTTACTACACCTTACTCTTTTATTTTTATATAAAGCCTTCTAGTATAGCCATACTCTGCATAAATAACGCTCAAAAGGATATTAGCAAGCCATACCCCAAAATAAACCGCTAAGGAAGAGGTGCTAGAAAGCCTCCTTGCACTACGAGAATACGTGCGAAAGACATAATTATATCTTCCCAACTTTTAACAAATACATAGCAAAATCTCGAACCATCTGGAACACGCACTAGTAGACATGGGGTTTTTCATTGTTTTTCGTCAGCTGAAAATTAATGTTCTTCAAACGGAACAGGGAAGATAGTTGTTTCTATGATTAAAAAAAAAAAAAAAAAATCAGTGCACACTTGGTGCCAAACAACCTGACACCACAGACGATGGCTACTGGTAACTGCCCAGTAATTTTTTTTGCACGTTGGTAAGCTTTTTCTTTTTGTTTTTGTTTCTTAAGGGCGTTAAAATATCATGCTTCTCACATTTTCCAATCGGTATTGTTTTTATATCAACATTAAGATGATGATGAATTAACGTTCCTGGAACAGCAAAAATTTTATCAATCATCATCATCATTCGGACCTGCTTTCCCACCCAAGGGCAGGGTGAGGAGTAGCATGTCTAGATAGCACAAACTTGCCCAATCCAAATAGGCCACACTTCCATTCACTCACCATTCAAACCCCCGGAATCCTGGCTCTACCTGATAAGCCTCCCCCAAAAAAAAGAAAAGAAAAAAAAAATCACCACATTATGCAACTTCACACAAACGTCTCAATCATTTCAGGTATCAATGTATTGCTCCTGAGCGTTTTTTTTTTTTTTTTTTATCGACTGCCCCTTATGTTAACTTCATTTTTAGTCACTACAGATAATTGGGTTTGAATACCACTGCCCTTGAAATATATTTGTAGGGGGATTCTGTTGTCTTAGTAGTAGTTCTAAGTGCGTAATTTAACATCCAATTCGCGTAACATATCATACAAGGATTCATTGACACATACATAGGTCTGTCTTCTGTTTGTAACATGTGCCTCCCTGCCTCTTTTGATGTGCCAGCATTACAGTCTGACGGGATGAAACCTTTACATCCACTGCTATATTTAACGTTATATTTCTCCCCGAGTAGTCTTCCTCCGTATGGTCTGTTCTGGACGTGACCCTCCTCCCTCCAGCGCCTGATCCACCTTGAGACGGTGGCAACGCTGGTGCCTGTCTCCTGGGCTATGTCGCGAGCTGACATGCCGCCCACCCACAGCCACACGAAGTTCATCCGCTCACTTAAGCTGGTGGACCGGGGGAACTGCATTCTGGTTCTGTGGATTATTCCGCGGTTAATAAAGCCCTCACATATCTCAACATTACTTGACCTTCAATAAAAACAATGGACGCATTTTTTTTTTTCCTACAGGCACCCAAAGGATAAATGTGTGCAAAAAATAGTCACTTCTGTGACACTTAAAAACACATAAATTAGTAATAGCAAATACTGCCATTAACCTTCCTACCTCCAGTCATCTTCATCCCATTAGATGTGGCCACAAAGGAATCTTCTCCGTCACCCAGTCCTCAACAATTTACTGTAGTTGTTCTCTCTCTCCAACTCACACCCCTTCTCTCACATAGCTCTTGATTCCAACCCTCCATCTCATCATTGAGTCTTCCCCTTCTCTCTCCCCACCACCACACTCATATAAGCTCTCCTAGTCAGTCTCTTTGTTAATCCCATTATAACATTTACAGTTGTTGACTAATTCAAAAAATTACAAAGGTTACTAATCTTTTGTGTATTTACCATCCCCATAGCGTTCAACCCAGTGATTATGGGATTACTTCTGTTTTTAGATTATATCCCTTCCAAAAGTGCATTTACTATACTACTGTATTTTTACCTTAACTTGGCCGATTTTCGTCCTTTTACAGCTTTTGTAATGTAACTCAATAGAGTACAAAGACAATACATCGGCTCTGCATCCGTTCCATTGCACTTACTCGTAACTTCCGTCATAATTTGAAAGTAAATTTATTTGTACAATTCTGTGGGGAGATGGGACGGCCTTCATGGGGACCATGCCATAGTTTTTTTTTGCCTAAGAATATGATCAATCAATCAATCAATCATTTCCTGTGGCACCCTTGGCGATGCATAGGGCCTCGATGAACTCACACCACCACATCCTATCTTGTGCTAACTCCTCAAGATCTCCCCAACACTCATCTCCAGCTTCCCGTCTCATTGTCCTCACCCACGTCTCTTTTGGCCTTCCTCTACCTCTCCTACCAAGTACCACCCACCCTGGTGTACCTCGTACTATTCCCTGTCTCCTATACACATGTCCTAGCCACTTCCATCGTGAGAACCTAACATATTCATCGACCGGCTGCACTCCCGTTATTTCTCTAATTCTACTATTTGGTATCCTTTCCCACCATTTAACTCCTAATATTCTTCTAAGTGCTTTATTTTCAAACACCAAGAATTTATTTTCCATAGTCACTGTGCTGTACCAAGACTCATGTCCATAAATTAAGATACTCCTAACCATTACCTTATAAAGTTTGATTTTTGTATGCACAGAAAAATTGTTATTATTCCAAATATTTTTAAGCATTCCCATTGCCTGATTAGCCTTCTTTAACCTTTCCTCGAATTCAAAGTTCAAAGAACCATCCTTGGCTAAATAAGTACCTAAATATTTAAACCTATCAACTTGCTTTACAACCATACCTCCAATTACACATTCCTGCGCATTTTCCATATTCATATTGATTATTTCAGTTTTTCCACAATTAATAACCAAACCCACCTTGCGACCTTCACTCACCAAACAGTCCAACACTCTCTGCATCTCTTCTGGCCCATCACAAATCAAAACTATATCATCTGCATAATCTAAATCCAAAAGTTTCCTGTTCTCTCCCCAAAGTATACCTGCACCGGTTTCTGTTCCAACGCGTTTCATAATGTAATCAATGACCAATATAAATAGTAAAGGCGATAGAACACCACCTTGAATTACTCCGGACTTGACTTCAAACGAATCACTCAGACAACCATCAACCATCACTTTACACAATGTGTCCTCATGCATGTTCATAATGACCCTCACAAACTCCTCTGGTATTCCATAATGTCTCATGATCTTCCCCATAGTCTCTCTCGAAACACTATCAAAAGCCTTTTCAAAATCAACAAAACAAAGACTTAACGGTACTCTCATTTCATTAACTTGCTGCATCAAATGCCTGACTATAAAGATCTGATCATTGCAACCACGTCCCTTTCTAAAACCAGCCTGTTCATCCCTCAGAATACCCTCAACCACCGGCTCCAACCTATTTAACAACACTCTACTGAAAACTTTCAAAGCTATCGGTGACAAAGAGATTCCCCTCCAATTACCACATTCACTCAGGTCTCCCTTCTTCGGAACTTTAACAATTACACCATTCTTCCAAACTGATGGTAGTAACCCCGTCACCCATATCTTATTGAATTGCTTGGTCAAGATCATTATTAATCTATCCCCCTCCACTTTAAACATTTCCGGAAATAAACCATCCTCCCCTGGTGCCTTATTATTCTTTAACTGTTTTACTGCTTTCTCCACTTCTGCAAGCCTCAACTCTCCTGTTTCTATATTTAAATCTTCCTGAGCAGACGGTATATCCTCTTCTGGTGGTATTGGTCTATTAAGAACTGTCTCAAAATGCTCTTTCCATCTATTTTTAATATCTCCATCTTTGGTCAATAAATTTCCTTCCCTGTCTCTAACTAGTATTTCCTTGCGTTTACCTGCATTACCACTCAGTTCTCTAATCGATTCATATGAAGTTTTGAGTAATAGTAAATATTTACTGGGGCCAGGCTTTAGGCAGGGTGACACCCCTAAGGACACCCTTCACGGGAGGGAGAACCCACCAGGGTGGACAAAGCCTGTATGCACGGTCATGGGTTTTAACCTGGGAACACGAAATTTTGCATACTGGTAGACGTTCATCCCGGCCATGTTTTAAGGTAAAACCCCCGATGGCTACCCCAAAGTGGGAGACTTCCTCGGGGAGGGGGGGACGCCATAGCTTTTACGGAGGCATGTGTATTTTTTTTTTACTGTAGTAGACTTTCACCCTGACCAGACTATGCAGATAGTTGGCCCCCTGTGATTCACTCTTGTGCCTTCCCCATGAATGATATATGTATATTTTTTTCCTTAGCCATATAGTATTCCAGAGTGGGTGCAGCTATCAGAGGTGCCCTTTGGCTTTTCCACGTGCATCTCTGCTGCTCTACTTTGCCACTAGATATCAATTCATTAATTGGTCAAAGTCGAATGGAATCTCAAAGTACTTCGTCTACATGTATGTCACATACGTTGCAAGTCTTCTCATAACTACTTTAGTATAACTTTTCTATGTAAACAATGATATATATTTTAATACCATTATTGTTCTTGATGCTGCTCCATCCTGATCTGTTTAGCCGCAGCTTCCCTTCACCGTTGATGTTGTGTCTGTATCTCAGTGTGGTTTGTGCTGTGTTGTATTCCATTATGTGTGGTATGTTGGGTGAGGCCATTCTTCAAGCTGGGCATGTGTCATCTGTGATTCTGGCCAACCCAAATCTAAGCTTATAACTGAGGAGGGCTGAATGATCTGTTCTAAACGTAGCTAAGTGTTCCCGATCACCTCTATCAAAGGATACCAGTGATCGGTGGATGACGGGAGGGGAGCTTGTATTAGCGTTCCACCGAGTTGTTGTACTGTCCTACGTGTGTGGTGAGTATGTTTGTGTTTCTTCATTGCTTGTGTAGGAATGTCTGGATGTGAGATATTATCTTATCCCACTATTTTATAAATATATTCATCATGACCTAATATGACTGCATCATGTACAATTGAAAGAGCAGCCATTTCTCACATCTTGACATCAAGCCAGAAAATTTCATTTTATGCTCATTACTCTGAACTTCACAGCAAAATATTAACTAGGTCATTTATTCACTAAACTGACAGAGGCGTATTTCTTCCTTGCACAACCACAAAGTGATAAGTAGACATCTATATTCTCGAACTTTACCTCTTTTGTTCTTCATTACAGCTACAAGATTATTTTATTTAACCGTGATATATGTTAGATGTCAATGTAAATTCGTGAAATGAAGGTATGAATTCTTGTAAAAGATGAAACAAAAAGAAAAAAATAGCACATCACGGGCACCATAAGACAAGACACAACTGTATAACTGGAAAACGGGCTTTTAAATCCCAGTAACGTGTGGAGAGGCCTTGCCACAAAACTAACAAGAAAATGGTTAGTAACACGGAGCCACATGACTGAGAATAAACTGTGAAGAAACATGGCATCAAAAGATTGATAACAAACTATACAGTGTCACCAGGCCACATGACTGACAGCAAAGTGTGTAGTGACACAGTATCACATCACTGACAAGAAAGTGTACATTGATGTCGTGCCAAATGACTGAGAAAGTGTATAGTAACACGGTGCCACATGAATGACAACAGAGTGTGTAGGTACACGGTGCCACATGACTGACAACAACGTGTGTAGTGACATTGTGCCACATTACTGACAACAAATTGTGTACGTACAACGGATCACATCTCTGACAACAAAGTGTGTACTGACACGGTGTCACATGACTGACAAAGTGTGTCGTAAGATAATGTCACATGACTCTCAACAAAGTGTGTGGTAACACAGCATCACATGACTGACGACAATGTGTGTAGTAACACAGTATCACATGACTGAAACAAAGTGTGTAGGTACACGATGCCAAATGCCTGAAAAGTGTGTAGAGACACGGTGCCACATTACTGATAACAAACCGCCTACGTACACAACTGACAACAAAGTGTGTGGTAACACGGTTCCACGGGACTCACGGCGAAGGTGCGGGGACAGGTGAGGTCGGAGCGGGACTCCCACGGCCTGGAGCAGCAGTTTAGCACTGAGAGCCGACCGGCCTCCCGCCGCCCTTATATACACACACCCAGACAGTGGACACCTCCCTCCTCTCACCACCAGCCAGTGAACAGCTCCCTTCTCACCACACCAGCCAGTGAACACCTCCCCTCTCTCCACACCAGCCAGTAAACAGCTCCCCTCTCACCACACCAGCCAGTGAACATCTCCCTTCTCACCACACTATTCAGTGAACACTCTTCCCCCTCTCACCACAAGTTAGTGAACACCTGCTGTTTCCTCACACCAGTCAGTGAACATCTCTCACCACACTTCCTAATGAACACTTCCCCTCTCACTACACCAGGCAGTGAAAATCTCCCCTCTCACCACACCAGGCAGTGAAAATCTCCCCTCTCACCACACCAGCCATTGAACACCTCCCCTATCACCACACCAGCCAGTGAACACCTCCCCTATCACCACACCAGCCAGTGAACACCTCCCCTCTATCTACAACATTCAGTCACCACCAGTTCCAGGTTGAGTTACTGTGATGTGGTGGCTGGGTTTGAAGCGTGGCTGGCAGTGCCACTTACTCTGGAGTCGTGCCTTACTTTGTAGGGTTCGGCATCCGTCATCCACGTGGACCAAGCATTCCCCCATGCATCACTGGTAGAGGATTCCTGTTGGTGATGTTGTTTGTCCCTGCCCATCCAAGGCCGTCTCTATGCGAAGTCCTGGGTGTACTAGTGGCAGCTGATGATGATGTCACAGGGGGATTCGGTTAGTCAAAGCCGGAGGCAGGGTTATCACTTCTAAGGCAATTACCTTAGATTGGGTAATTGACTCATCTAAAGAAATTTTTTAGGTAATGGAATTTTAAAGGTAATTCTGAGGTAACTCAGGGCAGTATGGTGGTAATATCTAAGGTAATTTTGATAATTTTGCAGTACACTTTGCATTCAGTATCGTTATATTTTGTCAAAAAAAATCTGATATAATGGCCCCAAATGGTGGCCATATATACGGGTTTATCACGTGGTGCCCTGGCCTGGCATGCCATACTCCATACACAGTAGACCGTACCAGCAGTCGAACAAGGCAGTACTCCCAAGGTGGATGGAAAGCTGATGACAGGGAGAGCTGGAGCTCCTGTTGCATCAGCCCTCGGGACTAGTTCCTGACCATCCCCCTTTGCTGTACTCTCTCAGTGTTTCAGTAACAAAGAGAGTAGATCAGCATTCTCTCCGAGTTTCTCTGTCAACACGAAACTACATGCACATATCACAATACACTTCCTTTTAAAAATAATAAATTAATAAATAAATGGCGTCATTGTATGAAGCCTCGGAGTCCCAGGGGGGGGACCATGAATGCCCCAACCATCCGCCCCTCTCCTGGTGACGAGTCAACGAGTTGCCTGGAAACACTGTCTGACTTGCTTCTTCAATTCTGCAACATTCGTCACTTCTCCTCTAACTTTCTCTCTGTTGAGCACCACCTATCCTCCTCTAAACCTCACCTTCTCTTCTCAACTGAGACTCAGCTGTCTGAGGCAACCGGTAGCAAACCCTTCTCTGTATCCTCCTCTTTTCTCTATGCTCAATTCAAAGCCAAAGGTGGCTGTTGTGTATATGTACGCAACTACTTGTCTTGCTCTCGTGTTCCAGAACTTGATTCTTCTGAATTCTCTACTCTCTCGCTTCAGCTCTCCTCCCATTCTGTGACGAAATATATCTGTACTGTTTACCTATCCCCTAATTCTACTGATTATGAAAAATTCTTTGACTATCGTACTTCTACAATGGAACACATCCTATCTATTTCTTCCTTCTGCAAAATCTCGATTCAAGGAGATTCAATGTTCACCACCACATTTGGCTCTTCTCTCCTTTCACTGATCCACCTGGTGAATAAGCCTGCACCTTTTCTATCCTTAATGACCTAGTGGATATTGTACAACACCTTACCTGTATGCCTGACCGTCTTGGAGAGAGTTCCAACATACCTGACCTCTTCCTTACAGTTAATCCTTCCACTTACACTTAAATTTTCCTCTCCATTGGCCTCCTCGGATCACAACTTTATTACCTTAACCAGTCCTATCGCTCCAGAACTGCCTGTGGACCCTCCAAAGAAACGTCAGTTGTGGCACTTTGGAGCTGCTGATTGGGAGGCTCTCAGGCAGGACTTCTTTGATTTTCCCTGGAATGATTATTGCTTCCATGGCCAGGAGCCATCTGAGTGTGTCTTGCGCATTATGAGGGTTATTCTCTCGGGCATGGAAGCATACATTCCTTTCTCATATCCTTTGACTAACACAAAAAAGCCTTGGTTTAATCACGCTTGTTCTAATATTGTCCACAGCAAGGAGAGAGCCAATAAAATGTACCAGAGCAAACTCACCCCTGAATCACATCTTTTTGATGCTTTCGCCTGGAATCCTTGTAAGTCTGTTCTTTTCTCTTCTAAAAATAATTTCATCGTTACTAAATGCTTGGAACTCTCCAACTCGAATTTTTCCTGCTTCTTCAGGTACATTTCCATTAACCTCCCTAACAACTTTACTTCATCATCCTTCCCTCCTCATTTCTACTCTGATGGCTCTATAGCTATTTCTTGCACTGATAAAGCAGATCTCTTTCCTCAGACTTTCTCCTTCAATGGCAGTTTAGACAATTTCAGTGCTATTCCTGCATCAGTTCTCCCCTCGGACATCCTCATGGCTGACAAAATTTCTTCAGATGCTGTATTTACTGCAATCACTATCCTCAATACTAACAAGGCATATGGGCCTGATGGAGTCTCTCCTGTTGTCCTCTAGAACCGTGCTTCTGTGCTTAAATCCTGGCTAGGTAAATTCTATCACCTTTCTCTATCAACTTGTACCTTTTCTTCTTGCTGGAAGTTTGCTCTCATTCAGCCTGTCCCAAAGAAAGGTGACCATTCCCAACCCTCTAACTATCGGCCAATTGCTTTAACATCCTGTGTCTCAAAAGTTTTCGAATCTATTATTAACAGAAAATTTTTAAATAATCTTTCCTATCACAACCTTCTTTCTGATCGTCAGTATGGGATCCGTCAGGGATGCTCCACTGGCGATGTTCTCAGTTACCTTTCAGACTCCTGTCATCCTACTTTTGAGAAAAAATGAAAGCTTTGCCATTGCATTTAACATCTCAAAGGCTTTCGATCAAGTCTGGCATAAATCTTTACGTTCCAACCCGTCCTCTTACGCTTTCTATCCTTCTATCTGTGCCTTCGTTTATAGCTTCCTTTCTGGTCATTCTATAGCCACTGTTACAGACGACCACCATTCTTTTCCTAGATCTATCAACAGTGGAGTTCCTCAGGGCTCTGTCCTAATGCCAACTCTCTTCCGTTTATTAACCAATTACTTACTAAACTGCACATGAACCCCATCCAACCAGACGCTGAAGGTTCCACCCTTCACCTTTCCATTCAATTCTCGCAATGTCCATCTCAGCAGTTACTTGAACAAACAAGGGATGAGGCTATGTCACACCTAATGTCTGACTTGGCCCGGATCTCTGACTGGGGTAGAGGTAATCTTGTTGTTTTTAATGCATCAAAGTCTCAGTTCTTACACCCATCAACCGGAAAAAATCTTCCACAGGAATACTCACTAATGTTTAATAATATCAGCTCAATCCTGCATCATCCCTTGAACATGCTTGGGGTTTCATTCTCTCAGGATATATCTTGGAAAGATCATATTACATCTCTTGTAAAATCTGCTTCCAAGAGATTAGGTGTGCCAAGCCGACTCCATACTTTCTTTACCCTTGCACAGTTGTTGACTTTTTATATGGGTTTATTCGCCCCTGTGTAGAGTACAACTCTCGTGTGGGGAGGCTCCCCACATACAGCTCTTAACAAAGTGGAGTCAAAGGCTTTTTTGATCCGTGGAGGTGTTGTGTGGAATATATAGGATCCCCATATTTAAACAATTGTTCCTTGACTTATGGCCCACTCACCAACAAATTTTATTGAAATTCATTGAGAACTTTTGACGACATTGTAGGGATACTCCGGAACCAGATCCGCCCCCAAATGTAACATGGCCCATGGCCCACTCTTCCACAAAATTTCAGTGGTATTAATTGAGAACTTTTGGAGATATTGTGTGTACAAACAAACATTGGTTAATACATAACTTCCTCCAGCTTCGTTGGCGGTGGCAATAAATACAAATTTCCTGTGCTTCTAAAGTGTGATTCTCCTCTTCTCTTCATTTTCATTTGTTCGCATACACACACACACACACACACACACACACACACACACACACACACACACACACACACACACACACACACATTATATATATATATATATATATATATATATATATATATATATATATATACACAATCTATCTATATATATATATATATATATATATATTATACATCTATCTATCTATATATATATACATATATATATATATCTATCTATCTATCTATATATATATATATATATATATATATGGATATATATATAAAAAATATATATATATATATATATATATATATATATATATATATATATATATATATATATATATATATATATATATATATATATATATGTATATATATATTTATATATTATATATCTATATATATATATATATATATATATATATATATATATATATATATATATATATCATATGCAGGATGTAAGGCAACATATGACAAAAACTTACACCAGCGATCTATCATGCAATTTTGAGTATATTTTGTTCTATAACATATACTCTTTACGACCCCACTTCAGTACCCAGCATTCGGCTGTTTATGTGTAAAAGCTTCGTGGCTGGCATGTGCCATTGGGTGAGAGCTTCGCAGGGCGATGGGAGACGAGTATTATTAGCTTATACTGTACTGCACATAAAAATCCCATGTCCTATCAGTACAAATGAGTTAAAAAAAAAAAACTTTACGTGATCTAATGATTCTTTAACATCGTCATGCATTCCTGTCTTTTGCACTAATCGACTTCAAATTGAGGATTTAATTCAAATTTTATGGCTTGCGTGGACAGTTGGGAGGGAGGAGAGGGGCTAGTGTGTTGTTGTCAGTTATGTAATGTTTAGTTTGTAGGATATTGCTACCAGCATTATCATAATGCCCACATCTCATTCAATGGAAAAACGTTATTGTAAAGAGAGATTAGCCTCACTTTAAGTCAGGAAGAATATTATTTATAGCAATTTTTCCGCTGCAAGTAAATGTGGAGCATTTGGGTATCTCTCCCTGTATTCCCTGGCTGCAGGCTGGCATTACCATCGCAGAATCCGTAAAAGTAGACGATATCTGCATATTATTCATTGCTGTACGTACGTGGCATGCTGTTTCATGAACAAGTGAAGCTGGACCCCGTGAACAGCTGAACGTGCAGAACAGTATTTGAAGTGTGTGCCTCGCCTGCAAATTTTCCCGTTCAAATGACAGTGGACGCAGGGTTCCAAGTCCTTATCATCAATCTCGCTAGTTTAGTCCCGAAAAGTTTCTAGAATGTCGCTAGATAGTAAACACTCCAAAACATTGCTAGAAAATACGATTAAATCTCTGGAATATCACCTGGAAATGGCAAAAATATTCAGAATGTAGCTAGATATCATGTTGCCAGATGTTAAAAAGTGCCGCTAGGTAGAAGCAAAAGATAGATCTAGCTGCATAGTCGTTACATTGGCAATTCTGTGTCACTGTTCTCATGTCAACGTCATATGAAAGAAATGGTGCCACGTTTACTTGCAGCAGAAAAATTGTAATGAAAATAATATTACTTCTGACTTAAAGGGATGCTAGTCACTCATTACAATAATGTTTTTCCATTAAATGAGCTGTGGGTGTTATGATAATGCTGGTAGCAATATCCTTCAAACTACAAATTACATAACTGGCAACAACACACCAGCCCCTCTCCTCCCTCCCTACTCTCTTTCATGCCATAAAACTTGAATTTAATCCTCATTTACAGTCGATTTGTGCAAAAGAATTGCAGGAATGCATGACGATGTTAAAGAATCAATAGACTACATAATGTTTCTTCTTAAAACTCGTTTATACTGATAAGATATGGGATTTTTATGTACAGTACAGTATAAGCTAATAATACTTGTCTCCTGTCGCCCTGTGAAGCTCTCACCCAATTGCACATGCCAGCCACGAAGCTTTTACACATAAACAGCCGAATGCTGGGTACTGAAGTGGGGTCGTAAAGAGTATATGTTATAGAACAAAATATCCTCAAAATTGCATGATAGATCGCTAGTGTAAGTTTTTGTCATATGTCTCATTACACCCCTATATATATTGTTACGGAACAGAGAAAGATAATGTGCACTTTAAGTGAGAATACTAAAAATCACTACTGTCCCGTAAAGTTCCAGGTTCAAAACAAAGAGTTAGGTAAAATTACAAGTCAAAGTTTAATGCTCAAACTAACAATAAAACATTCAGGACTCATAAAGATAATGTAATGGCAAATAAACAGGTTAAATATATGGTTAACTGCAATAGCCTCTATTAACACGAAATTAGCAAGAGTAAATTTATCTAAGTCAGCCCTGATAAAATGAGATACCAGATAATACTCAGTGAATGCCAGATAAACAATTACAGATACAAACTATTATCAAAAATGACTGACATAAAACTCTACATCAATCACAAAGACCCCACTAGGCCTAAGAATCAACCATATGCTACACAATACAAGAAAAAATACAACAACAGTTATACTCAAATTACACACAGCTGCTAGATGTTTGGAGATTTCTTGAGCACTCACAATAATAATATCTGTACAGGGGAGGACAGAGATGTGAACAAAATGAGGAGCAGATCTAAGTGGCAATGATGCAGAGACTGAGCTCATTATATAGGGGCCAGCAGAGCCTGATACAACTTGTAATAAGGACGCGCAAATGAAGCGATGGGGACAAACGGTCGACAATCCCGCACTGAATAACAGAAAGGACGACTTACTCTACTATAACGGTAGAAGGGGGGGACTGAGGCAGAACACGCTCGTGATCAAACATGCAGCATACTGTGCGTTAAAATTACACAAAGGATGATGAAATCATAGGCTATGTAACACCTCCCCACAAAGAAAAAAGAAATTTACAAAGGAAATTTCTTATTACTCTAAAACAATCTGTACATGGCATTACAGAACATGCAAAAGTCCCTCCTAATTTCACAAAACATGAGATCTCCCTAGCACGTTCAGTCATAGGTACTTGCCAGTATCCCTTTAACAAATCAAACTTACTTATGTACCTAGCCTTTCCGATCTTGTCTGTGCAATCTTCCACATGAGGGAGAGGGTAAGTGTCTGTTTTAGTTATCTGATTAACACGTCTGTAGTCAATGCAAATCCGCTGTGACCCACCTGGCTTAGGGACTAGAGTGACAGGAGAACTCCACTCGCTCTGACAGGGCTCAATCATCTTGTGGTCCAACAGGTAGCCAAGCTCCTTCTGGATGAGAGGAACTTTCACTGGGTTCACACGGTAAGGAGGCAATTTAATTGGCTTTGCGTCTTCAACATCGACATCATGCATCAACACAGTGGTTCTTCCTGGAGTAGCACGGAACACTTGCGGGTACTCCTGCAGTAATGCCGAAAACTCCTGCCTTTCCTTGGGAGGTAGATGAGAAAGCTTAGTCTGGAGATCATTCATGATATCAGGATTCTTCCCCAAACTATCACTCAGGCTCATGCTGCATGGGAGAACTTCACTTGTAGACTCGGGTGGAACAGCTACAGTGCAGACTGGATTATTTTCGTCCCGCCTGTGATATAACTTTAGCATGTTGATGTGACATAGTTGCTTGCTCTTTCTACGATCTGATGTGGCGATGACATAGTTGACATCACTGAGTTTCTTCTCCACGAAATAAGGGCCACTAAACTTGGCTTGAAGAGGTTGCCCATGAACTGGTAGCAGAATCAAAACCTGATCTCCTGGCTGAAAGTGGCGTAACCTGGACTTCTTGTCATACCAAGTCTTCATCTTCTCCTGAGCAGCTCCTAAATTCTCTCTCGCCAGCTGTAAAGCAGTGGACAGCCGTTCTTTGAAATTCATCACATACTCCAGCAGGTTGACGTCATCTTCATCCGACAGCCAGCATTCCTTGAGTAGCTTAAGGGGTCCTCTTACTTCATGGCCAAACAGTAGTTCAAAAGGTGAGAAGCCCAGTGATTCATTTGGAGATTCTCTTGCAGCAAACACAACGAATGGAAGACCTTTATCCCAGTCTTTCTGATGTTCCAAACAGTATTTCTTGAGCATCGATTTGAGTGTTTGATGATATCTCTCCAACGCTCCTTGGGTCTGGGGATGGTAAGCTGAAGACGTGATCTGGGTGATGCCCAACTCTTTCAGAGACTGCTTGAAAACATTCGACATGAAATTACTTCCTCGGTCTGACTGTACCTCCTTAGGCAGACCAAACTTTGTGAAGAACCCTAGCATTTCCTTAACCACGTTCTTTGCTGAGATGTTTCTAAGTGGAATGGCTTCAGGATAACGAGTAGCCATATCAATCATGGTCAACACATAAGAAAATCCTGAAGAAGTCTTAGGAAGAGGGGCCCACAATATCCACCAACACACGGGTGAAAGGCGCCTCAAAAGGAGGAATGGGAACTAGAGGTGCAACCTTTTCGGTCTGATTACACTTCCCCACAACTTGACAGGTGTGACAAGACTTACAATACCAGGAAACATCCCTGAAGATACCTGGCCAGTAGAAGTGTTTCAAAATGCGTGCCACAGTCTTCCTCACTCCAAGGTGTCCTGCCAAACTGGAATCATAAGCCACTCGAATGATATCCTGCCTACAAACACGAGGGATGACAACTTGATGTACAACCTCCCATTCACAGTCGGCTGATGCTGTTGGGGGTCTCCACTTCCTCATAAGTACTCCTGACTTTACATAATAACAAAGTAGAAGCACCGGCTGACTCTTCTTCACTGTAAGCAGAGTTAGCTAGACCTTTCAACTCAGGGTCAGCAACCTGCAACTCAACCAACTCTTGACGAGACAAATTATCAACACTACGGGGTACTGCCTCATCTGGTGAGTGGTCCAAATTAGCAAGAAAAGTGTCAGCTAGGATAACATCATCATCATCATTATCCTCTAAATCACCAGTAACTTTAGACTTAGCCCTAGTGACAGCACATGCAGGGAACACATCAGGGACATCACAATCCCGGGACACAGCCACTGGCTCACTAGACAACTGAGGAGCTGGACACACTTGACTTCCACTAATATCATTTCCAAGTAAGAAAGTTACACCTGACATTGGGAGTGTCTCAGCTTAACCCAACCATAACAGAACCATTAACAAAACCAGACTCTAAATTCACTCTGCACAGAGGGACAGAGAAGTAATTATTCCCTACACCTTGTAAGATTACAGTTTCATCAGAGGAATTAAAATTAGAGCCTAGAACACTGGTCAGTATAAGGGATTGGCAAGCACCTGTATCACGATATATTTGAACTGATTTCCTGTCATTACTGTCCAGAGGACTGACAAAACCATCAGACAGGAAATTAACACATGAACTCTTGAGAGTGTCACCCACGTTACTGCTCAAAAGAGGAGCTCCATCATGAGAATTTAAGTTACCCCTCAAAGCAGGTTCAGTTAACTCAGTTAAAGAATTCTGGGAACTCTCAAGAGTGGACACTAGACCAATTGACTGAATATTTAAAGACTCCTTTTTGTTCACATCACGCTGTCTCCTGAAACATCTCTCCGTAGTATGACCAAGCTTACTACAATACTGTAAGTACATTTACTTTTCTGAAATCTAGAGGTGAAGCTGGTATTTACTTCCTGAGAAACATCATCTTTATTCTCTTTCCTGTTACCTGTACTCTGAGTAGAGGCAACGTACTTACTCTCAGCTTTCCCTTTTTCTCTAGAATATCTCTTGTGAGTGAGAACATACTCATCAGCTAAAACTGCAGCATCAGACAAATTATCTATTCTTTTCTCATCAAGATATAGGCTTACATCTTTACTAATACACCTTTTGAAATCCTCCAGCAAAATCATCTGCTTAAATTTACCAAAATCAGAATCCACCTTCTTAGAATTTAACCACTGCTCTAACAGATCTTCTTTGATTTTTGCATACTCAACATGGGATTGCTTATCTTGCTTGTAAGTTGTCCTAAATTTTACTGTATTGGCTTCAGGAACAAGCTCATAGGCCTTAAGAATCAAGCTCTTAACTACATCATAATTATCAGATTGATCCTGAGGCAAAGATGCATAAGTTACTTGAGCTTTACCGGTGAGAACAGTTTGAAGGAGTACTGTCCAATACTCCTTAGGCCAATTAAAACCTGTAGCTACCCTCTCAAACAACTGAAAATACTTTGTTAAATCAGATTCATTAAAAGGAGGGACAAGTTTAACATTTTTAGCCACATCAAAATCATCAGAGCTAGATGATCCAGTTCCACCTTGTTTCATGCGATACTCATGGTCTGCCTGAATCCTGGCAAGTTCAACTTGTGCCTGTATCTGTGCCTCCTGAATCCGAGCCTGAGATTCCGCCTCCTTAGCCTGAGACTCAAGCCTCCTTAGCACGTGCTTGAAATTCAGCCTCCCTTTACACGAGACTCCGCCTCCTTAGCACAAGCCTCCTGCAGGGCTAGCTGTAACTTAGCTAATTCAATCTGCGTTTGCTCATTTGGAGGAGTTACATTAAACAAGCTTTTATTAATCATACCAACAATTTGATCTTTAGAATGATGAGAGTGAACTGCAATTCCCAATTGTTGAGCAACAAGCTTAAGTTCATTCTTTGTTCTGTTTTCTATATCACACACTGTTTGCACATTTGACAAAAAATCTTTGGCTTCATCAAGTGTAGTAATAGTAGCCATCATGAATAAGTAACAGTCACAAAATATCAAGCAATATCCTTATGATAATATCCTGAATATCCTGATAAGAGGTCGCCAAATTTATGTTACGGAACAGAAAGATACTGTGCACTTTAAGTGAGAATACTAAAAATCACTACTGTCCCGTAAAGTTCCAGGTTCAAAACAAAGAGTTAGGTAAAATTACAAGTCAAAGTTTAATGCTCAAACTAACAATAAAACATTCAGGACTCATAAAGATAATGTAATGGCAAATAAACAGGTTAAATATATGGTTAACTGCAATAGCCTCTATTAACACGAAATTAGCAAGAGTAAATTTATCTAAGTCAGCCCTGATAAAATGAGATACCAGATAATACTCAGTGAATGCCAGATAAATAATTACAGATACAAACTATTATAAAAAATGACTGACATAAAAATCTACATCAATCACAAAGACCCCACTAGGCCTAAGAATCAACCATATGCTACACAATACAAGAAAAAATACAACAACAGTTATACTCAAATTACACACAGCTGCTAGATGTTTGGAGATTTCTTGAGCACTCACAATAATAATATCTGTACAGGGGAGGACAGAGATGTGAACAAAATGAGGAGCAGATCTAAGTGGCAATGATGCAGAGACTGAGCTCATTATATAGGGGCCAGCAGAGCCTGATACAACTTGTAATAAGGACGCGCAAATGAAGCGATGGGGACAAACGGTCGACAATCCCGCACTGAATAACAGAAAGGACGACTTACTCTACTATAACGGTAGAAGGGGGGACTGAGGCAGAACACGCTCGTGATCAAACATGCAGCATACTGTGCGTTAAAATTACACAAAGGATGATGAAATCATAGGCTATGTAACACCTCCCCACAAAAGAAAAAGAAATTTACAAAGGAAATTTCTTATTACTCTAAAACAATCTGTACATGGCATTACAGAACATGCAAAAGTCCTCCTAATTTCACAAAACATGAGATCTCCCTAGCACGTTCAGTCATAGGTACTTGCCAGTATCCCTTTAACAAATCAAACTTACTTATGTACCTAGCCTTTCCGATCTTGTCTGTGCAATCTTCCACATGAGGAGAGGGTAAGTTTCTGATTTAGTTATCTTAATAACACGTCAGAAGACTATCCAAAACCGCTGTGACCCACCTGGCTTAGGGACTAGAGTGACAGGAGAACTCAACTCGCTCTGACAGGGCTCAATCATCTTGTGGTCCAACAGGTAGCCAAGCTCCTTCTGGATGAGAGGAACTTTCACTGGGTTCACACGGTAAGGAGGCAATTTAATTGGCTTTGCGTCTTCAACATCGACATCATGCATCAACACAGTGGTTCTTCCTGGAGTAGCACGGAACACTTGCGGGTACTCCTGCAGTAATGCCGAAAACTCCTGCCTTTCCTTGGGAGGTAGATGAGAAAGCTTAGTCTGGAGATCATTCATGATATCAGGATTCTTCCCCAAACTATCACTCAGGCTCATGCTGCATGGGAGAACTTCACTTGTAGACTCGGGTGGAACAGCTACAGTGCAGACTGGATTATTTTCGTCCCGCCTGTGATATAACTTTAGCATGTTGATGTGACATAGTTGCTTGCTCTTTCTACGATCTGATGTGGCGATGACATAGTTGACATCACTGAGTTTCTTCTCCACGAAATAAGGGCCACTAAACTTGGCTTGAAGAGGTTGCCCATGAACTGGTAGCAGAATCAAAACCTGATCTGGCTGAAAGTGGCGTAACCTGGACTTCTTGTCATACCAAGTCTTCATCTTCTCCTGAGCAGCTCCTAAATTCTCTCTCGCCAGCTGTAAAGCAGTGGACAGCCGTTCTTTGGAAATTCATCACATACTCCAGCAGGTTGACGTCATCTTCATCCGACAGCCAGCATTCCTTGAGTAGCTTAAGGGGTCCTCTTACTTCATGGCCAAACAGTAGTTCAAAAGGTGAGAAGCCCAGTGATTCATTTGGAGATTCTCTTGCAGCAAACACAACGAATGGAAGACCTTTATCCCAGTCTTTCTGATGTTCCAAACAGTATTTCTTGAGCATCGATTTGAGTGTTTGATGATATCTCTCCAACGCTCCTTGGGTCTGGGGATGGTAAGCTGAAGACGTGATCTGGGTGATGCCCAACTCTTTCAGAGACTGCTTGAAAACATTCGACATGAAATTACTTCCTCGGTCTGACTGTACCTCCTTAGGCAGACCAAACTTTGTGAAGAACCCTAGCATTTCCTTAACCACGTTCTTTGCTGAGATGTTTCTAAGTGGAATGGCTTCAGGATAACGAGTAGCCATATCAATCATGGTCAACACATAAGAAAATCCTGAAGAAGTCTTAGGAAGAGGGCCCACAATATCCACCAACACACGGGTGAAAGGCGCCTCAAAAGGAGGAATGGGAACTAGAGGTGCAACCTTTTCGGTCTGATTACACTTCCCCACAACTTGACAGGTGTGACAAGACTTACAATACCAGGAAACATCCCTGAAGATACCTGGCCAGTAGAAGTGTTTCAAAATGCGTGCCACAGTCTTCCTCACTCCAAGGTGTCCTGCCAAACTGGAATCATAAGCCACTCGAATGATATCCTGCCTACAAACACGAGGGATGACAACTTGATGTACAACCTCCCATTCACAGTCGGCTGATGCTGTTGGGGGTCTCCACTTCCTCATAAGTACTCCTGACTTTACATAATAACAAGTAGAAGCACCGGCTGACTCTTCTTCACTGTAAGCAGAGTTAGCTAGACCTTTCAACTCAGGGTCAGCAACCTGCAACTCAACCAACTCTTGACGAGACAAATTATCAACACTACGGGGTACTGCCTCATCTGGTGAGTGGTCCAAATTAGCAAGAAAAGTGTCAGCTAGGATAACATCATCATCATCATTATCCTCTAAATCACCAGTAACTTTAGACTTAGCCCTAGTGACAGCACATGCAGGGAACACATCAGGGACATCACAATCCCGGGACACAGCCACTGGCTCACTAGACAACTGAGGAGCTGGACACACTTGACTTCCACTAATATCATTTCCAAGTAAGAAAGTTACACCTGACATTGGGAGTGTCTCAACCAACCCAACCATAACAGAACCATTAACAAAACCAGACTCTAAATTCACTCTGCACAGAGGGACAGAGAAGTAATTATTCCCTACACCTTGTAAGATTACAGTTTCATCAGAGGAATTAAAATTAGAGCCTAGAACACTGGTCAGTATAAGGGATTGGCAAGCACCTGTATCACGATATATTTGAACTGATTTCCTGTCATTACTGTCCAGAGGACTGACAAAACCATCAGACAGGAAATTAGCACATGAACTCTTGAGAGTGTCACCTACGTTACTGCTCAAAGAGGAGCTCCATCATGAGAATTTAAGTTACCCCTCAAAGCAGGTTCAGTTAACTCAGTTAAAGAATTCTGGGAACTCTCAAGAGTGGACACTAGACCAATTGACTGAATATTTAAAGACTCCTTTTTGTTCACATCACACTGTCTCCTGAAACATCTCTCCGTAGTATGACCAAGCTTACTACAATAAGTACATTTACTTTTCTGAAATCTAGAGGTGAAGCTGGTATTTACTTCCTGAGAAACATCATCTTTATTCTCTTTCCTGTTACCTGTACTCTGAGTAGAGGCAACATGTACTTACTCTCAGCTTTCCCTTTTTCTCTAGAATATCTCTTGTGAGTGAGAACATACTCATCAGCTAAAACTGCAGCATCAGACAAATTATCTATTCTTTTCTCATCAAGATATAGGCTTACATCTTTACTAATACACCTTTTGAAATCCTCCAGCAAAATCATCTGCTTAAATTTACCAAAATCAGAATCCACCTTCTTAGAATTTAACCACTGCTCTAACAGATCTTCTTTGATTTTTGCATACTCAACATGGGATTGCTTATCTTGCTTGTAAGTTGTCCTAAATTTTACTGTATTGGCTTCAGGAACAAGCTCATAGGCCTTAAGAATCAAGCTCTTAACTACATCATAATTATCAGATTGATCCTGAGGCAAAGATGCATAAGTTACTTGAGCTTTACCGGTGAGAACAGTTTGAAGGAGTACTGTCCAATACTCCTTAGGCCAATTAAAACCTGTAGCTACCCCTCTCAAACAACTGAAAATACTTTGTTAAATCAGATTCATTAAAAGGAGGGACAAGTTTAACATTTTTAGCCACATCAAAATCATCAGAGCTAGATGATCCAGTTCCACCTTGTTTCATGCGATACTCATGGTCTGCCTGAATCCTGGCAAGTTCAACTTGTGCCTGTATCTGTGCCTCCTGAATCCGAGCCTGAGATTCCGCCTCCTTAGCCTGAGACTCAGCCTCCTTAGCACGTGCTTGAAATTCAGCCTCCTTTACACGAGACTCCGCCTCCTTAGCACAAGCCTCCTGCAGGGCTAGCTGTAACTTAGCTAATTCAATCTGCGTTTGCTCATTTGGAGGAGTTACATTAAACAAGCTTTTATTAATCATACCAACAATTTGATCTTTAGAATGATGAGAGTGAACTGCAATTCCCAATTGTTGAGCAAGAAGCTTAAGTTCATTCTTTGTTCTGTTTTCTATATCACACACTGTTTGCACATTTGACAAAAAATCTTTGGCTTCATCAAGTGTAGTAATAGTAGCCATCATGAATAAGTAACAGTCACAAAATATCAAGCAATATCCTTATGATAATATCCTGAATATCCTGATAAGAGGTCGCCAAATTTATGTTACGGAACAGAGAAAGATAATGTGCACTTTAAGTGAGAATACTAAAAATCACTACTGTCCCGTAAAGTTCCAGGTTCAAAACAAAGAGTTAGGTAAAATTACAAGTCAAAGTTTAATGCTCAAACTAACAATAAAACATTCAGGACTCATAAAGATAATGTAATGGCAAATAAACAGGTTAAATATATGGTTAACTGCAATAGCCTCTATTAACACGAAATTAGCAAGAGTAAATTTATCTAAGTCAGCCCTGATAAAATGAGATACCAGATAATACTCAGTGAATGCCAGATAAATAATTACAGATACAAACTATTATAAAAAATGACTGACATAAAAATCTACATCAATCACAAAGACCCCACTAGGCCTAAGAATCAACCATATGCTACACAATACAAGAAAAAATACAACAACAGTTATACTCAAATTACACACAGCTGCTAGATGTTTGGAGATTTCTTGAGCACTCACAATAATAATATCTGTACAGGGGAGGACAGAGATGTGAACAAAATGAGGAGCAGATCTAAGTGGCAATGATGCAGAGACTGAGCTCATTATATAGGGGCCAGCAGAGCCTGATACAACTTGTAATAAGGACGCACAAATGAAGCGATGGGGACAAACGGTCGACAATCCCGCACTGAATAACAGAAAGGACGACTTACTCTACTATAACGGTAGAAGGGGGGGACTGAGGCAGAACACGCTCGTGATCAAACATGCAGCATACTGTGCGTTAAAATTACACAAAGGATGATGAAATCATAGGCTATGTAACAATATATATATATATATATATATATATATATAACTCATTACACCCTGTATATATATATATATATATATATATATATATATATATATATATATATATATAACTCATTACACCCTGTATATATATATATATATATACAGTATGAACATGAAATATACACTGAAAAATTCATATATGGGATTTTTAAGGTAATTCGGTTGGATCTAGGGCATTTTCATTTATCTTGGATCACATTTACTGTAACATAAAACGAGGGTATGTGTCTAAAAAATTCAAACCATTAGGACTAACTGACCATATGTGTCTGTTAACACCCATTTATAAGCAAAATCTAAAAACCTCCAAACCTGTAGTGAAATCTGTCCAGACGCAGAGTGCGGATGCATGTGAAACTCTTAGGGGCCGTTTAGGTCAGACTGAGTGGAGTGTCCTGTATGATGTAAATGTACTGACTGGAGTGTCCTGTATGATGTAAATGCTAGTACTGATCACAGTGTTGATGTCTCAAATTCATATGGTTCTTATCTTTACCAAGACAGTGAAATGCTGCCCAAATAACAAACCTTGGGTCACAAATCAACTTAAAAAATTGTTGAACGAGAAGAAAAGTTGTGTTGTAGGCAAAGATATGCAAGTTTAACCCCTTAACTGCTGGACGTCACTTTCGTGACACTCATGAGTAATGGATCATACTGCGGGGCGTCACTTTTACAATTCTGTGTTATTTTGAATTCTCCCGGGCTTTCAAGTGGTGGCTTGTATCATCTATCAGTACTACCAGTGTCCAGCAATAGTCAGCACTGTTAATATCATCTGTACTCCCATCCATTGTTTACAATTTAGCTATTTATCCCCGTTCTTGATTTCCCTCCCTACCTCCCCTCCATTACCCTCTCCTCTCACCTGCCCGGCCGCACTGAGCTAAGTAAATCTTCCCTGGAATTTTCCACTGATTTCATCCATTGAAATAAGCCCTATGCCCTATTCTTATACAAAATAATATATACAAAAAAGAAATAAGGTAAGTGATAGTGCTATACACCTGGAATTGGCTAATTATCACCTGATAAACCTCATGTGCACTCGTTCGCTAATTTTCCATGGTAATTTCCCCTTTGAAATATGCCGTATAATCTATTCTCGTAATAAAAATATATATAAGAAAGGAAGGGAGAACCCTAAGAGATATTTACATTCACCTGGAACTACCTATTTTTTAATGTATTGTCAAGATTTCCTACCAATCATTTTTTAGCATGTACTGCTAATGTCCAACAATAGTCAGCACTCCTAATCTCATCTGTACTCCTATCCATTATTGACAATTTAGCCATTTTCCCCCGTTCTTGACTCCCCTCCCTACCTCCCCTCCATTACCCTCTCTCCCCTCCCTACCTCCCCTCCATTACCCTCTCTCCCCTCCCTACCTCACCTCCATTACCCTCTCCTCTTGCCTGCCCAGCCACGCTGTGTTAAGCAAATCTTCCTCAGAATTTTCCACTGATTTCATCCATTGAAATAAGCCCTATGCCCTATTCTTATACAAAATAATATATACAAAAAAGAAAAAAGGTAAGTGATAGTGCTATACACCTGGAATTGGCTAATTATCACCTGACAACCCTTCACCTTTCCATTCGGTTCCCACAACGCCCATCTCAACAGTTACTTCAAGAAACAAGGGATGAGGCTATGGCACACCTAATGTCTGACTTGGCTCGTATCTCTGACTGGGGAAAAAATAATATGGTTGTCTTTAATGTATCTATCAACCCGACAAAATCTTCCACAGGTATACCCATTAATGTTTAATAATATTCAGCTTAATCCTCCATCATCCTTGAACATGCTTGGGGTTTCATTTACTCGGGACTTATCTTGGAAAGATCATATTACATCTCTTGTAAAATCTGCTTCCAAGAGATTGGGTGTGCTAAGCCGACTCCGCTCTTTCTTTACCCCTGCACAATTGTTGACTCTATACAGGGGTTTTATCCGCCCCTGTGTGGAGTACAACTCTCATGTGTGGGGAGGCTCCCCACATACAGCTCTTCTCAATAGGGTGGAGTCAAAGGCTTTTCATCTCATTAACTCTCCTCCTCTTACTGACTCCCTTCAACCTCTGTCTCTTCGCCGCACTGTTGCATCTTTATCTCTTTTCTATCGCTACTTTAATGGTCACTGCTCCTCTGAACTGTCTGCTTGCATTCCTCCACCTCTACGACAGGCGCGTAGCACCCGTCTGGCAGCAAACTCTCATCCCTTTTCTGTCCAACTCTCTAATGCAAGAGTTAACCGTTACTCCTAGTCTTTCATTTATGCAACGGGTCAGCTCTGGAACTGTCTCCCTCTATCAGTATTTCCTGCTGTCTGTGATCTCCAGTCTTTCAAACGCAGTGTGTCCAGGCATCTCAAAATGATCGGATCTTGAATTTGGCTCTCTATTGTATTTTGTTTTTCTCTTGGAGGGAACTGTTACTGCAGGCTCATGGCCTTTGGTTCCTTCTTCCTCGCATAAAAAAAAAAAAAAAACTCACGTTCACTCGTTCGTTAATTTCCCCCGGTAATTTCCCCTTTGAAATATGCCGTATAATCTATTCTCGTAATAAAAATATATATAAGAAAGGAAAGGAGAAGCCTAAGTGATATTTACATTCACCTGGAACTACCTAATTTCCTGCCAATCATTTCACAGCATATAAATTAGCAGCTATCACCTCGCTAACGTTGTTAACCCTTGGCGGCCCCATATCCTCTCGTCATTTAGTTCAGTGTTGTTTCTTGAGATGAAACATGTAGCGCTCGCACCCCTCCATTTCTGCCTCTTCTAGAGGGCCCTGTTACTGCCCCTACTGAACCTCGTGTGAGAAGGGGTTAAGGACTAAATGACTCTACTGTGGAGTGTGAACTGGCTAATTTATCCATGATAATGATGGACAATGACTACAATCTTTCTGGTGAATCGCGTGATGAGCCAGTGGAGGAAATGGTGATAAACTACAAGTGCTTCAGTGTCCCAAGTTCATCCTGGCTCCAAGGGAAAGGAGCCCTTATTTACTGGAAGTGACAGTGTATAACGTAGTGTAAATAAAATAGAAATGTAAATAATTACTAATATAAGAATATGAGTACAAATACTTGGAGTAATGAGAGTCAAAGTTTTGCTCTCTAGTTTACTGAACGAAAATGAAAATAAACTACTTTTACTGAAGGAAACTTATGGATAAAGACTGAAGATATATATAAGTGTTATATAGTAATAGGAATAAAACGTGTGAGTGTTTTTACAAATAATAAATGACAGAATACCAGCAGCAACTAGCGCAAGTGGGAAGGTCAAACACGCGCGTAATTTTCATTACTTTCACAGTGGGTTTTTTTTTTTTGGAGCATGGATTCCAAACTACTTGAAAATCATAGTGTTTTTAGTGATAATATCAGGCTGTGGTAATCATATTGCAGGTTGTCGGGAAGTGTAAAGTGGAGACTTCGTTACCCAACTTCAGAGGTTTCCACAAGTCCTACGGTACTAGACGAAGGCTCAACAAACATACCAGGAGAAAACTGAAGGTATGTGCCATAGGCATATATAATTTTAATATTCTAGGACTAATAACTGATTTTTGGCAAATATTTTTAGGGAGTCTGTCGGAGCGCGATTAACCCCGCGGGACGGGCAAGTTGAACCAAAACAACCCCGCGCTTTAGGGGTTAAAAACCTTACGGAAAGAAATTGATATGATTGTTTCATGCAAAAAAAAAAAAAAAAAAAAAAAAAACAGAAAATTGAACTTATTAGGTATGACACAAAGGCAGCTTGGAGTGGTCTTAGGAAAATCAATAGCTTTACAAAGAAAGCAAGCATGCCAGATGTACAGAATCCTGAAAAATATTGTAATGAATTAAATGATTTCAACTGTAGGTTTGACATCCGTGACTTTTTCGTACACCGAAACATCCTCTCTGAATTCTTTAAAACTAAATATGAGCAGATAGTTTGAACTCAAAAAATATCATGGAGAGCTTGAAGAGGGTGACATGTGGTAAAGTGGTTGGAACTGACAAAATAAGTGCAAAAGTGGTCTCTTTGTAAGGAACAACTAGCTTCAGTTCTGTGTGAAGTATTCCAGCGTTTTCTAAACAAGGCATACATCCTGAGACTGGAAAACTTCTGAGGTGGTCCCTGTTTCAAAAACCAGGACACCAAAATGTCATAATGATTATCGACCAGTGGCTTTGATGTGTATTTTTATGAAATGTCTGGAATATTTTATCAGAAAATTTTTTATGTGCAGATGAAATATAATATGGATACCTTACGGGTTGCTTACAAAGAAAAAAGTGCATTGAAGACACTACACTGTTACTCAAAGATTTTGTTCTTAAGTTTATGGATAATGTCAACACCAGGTTTGTTACGTATTTGCAAAAATATTATTTGTTGATTTTTCAAGTGCATTCAGAACCACACAGCCACATCTTTTGATGAAATAATTTCAATGAACGCTAACTCTAGTCCTTGTTGAATCATGATTTCCTGTCTCACAGACCCAAATATGTGAAATTGGTGGGTAACAATTCAAAACTGTCAGTTATAAATACAGGGGGGACCCCCCAAGGTTGTGTGCTATTACCACTTCTGTTTACTCTAAATACAAGTGATTGTAGATGTGTAAATGACTCCCCTAGGCTTTATATGTATTCTTTTTTATTCTTTATTTTTTTTAATGTGAGGAAGAAGGAACCAAAGGCAATGAGCCCGCAAAACTGTTCCATCAGGGAGAAAAACAAAACACTGTACAAGAGACAGCCAGATTCAAGATCCATTCATTTTGAGATGCCTGGACACACTGCGTTTGAAAGACTGGAGATCATAGGAAGCAGGAAATACAGACAGAGGGAGACTGTTCCAGAGTCGACCTATTGCATAAATGAAGGACTGGGAGTAACGGTTAACTCTTGCATTAGAGAGTTGGACAGAAAAGGGGTGAGAGTTTGCTGCTAGACGGGTGCTACGCGCCCGTCGTAGAAGTGGAGGAATGCATGCAGACAGTTCAGAGGAACAGTGACCATTGAAGTAGCGATAGAAAAGAGACAAAGATGCAACATTGCGGCGAAGAGACAGAGGATGAAGGGAGTCAGTAAGACGGGGAGAGTTAATGAGATGAAAAGCCTTTGACTCCACCCTATTGAGAAGAGCTGCATCTGGGGAGCCTCCCCACACATGAGAGTTGTACTCCACATAGGGGCGGATAAAACCCCTGTATAGAGTCAAAAATTGTGCAGGGGCAAAGAAGGAACGGAGTCGGCTTAGCACACCCAATCGCTTGGGAGCAGATTTACAAGAGATGTAATATGATCTTTCCACGACAAGTCCCGAGCAAATGAAACCCCAAGCATGTTCAACGATGATGCAGGATTAAGTTGAGTATTATTAAACATAAGTGAGTATACCTGTGGAAGATTTTGTCGGGTTGATAGGAGCAAAAACTGAGTCCTTGATGCATTAAAAACAACCAGATTATTTTTACCGCAGTCAGAGTTACGAGCCAAATCAGACATTAGGTCTGCCTTAGCCTCATCCATTGCCTGTTGAAGTAACTGCTGAGATGGATGTTGTGGGAATCGAATGGAAAGGTGAAGGGTGGACTCATCAGCGTATGAGTGGATAGGGTTAGATGTACAGCTTAGAAGGTCATTGATGAATAAAAGGAAGAGAGTTGGTGATAGGACAGAGCCCTGAGGAACACCACTGTTAATAGATCTAGAAGAATGATAGCCGTGTACAACAGCGGCTATAGAACGACCAGAAAGGAAGCTAGAGATGAAGGCACAAATAGGATAGAAAACATAAGAGGGCAGTTTGGAAATTAAAGTTTTATGCCAGACTCGATCGAAAGCCTTTGAGATGTCAAGTGCAATGGCAAAGCTTTCGCCAAAGTCCCGAAACGAGGATGATCAGGAGTCTGAAAGGAAGCTGAGAAGATCGCCTGTGGAGCGTCCCTGACGGAACCCATACTCACGAGCAGAAAGAAGGTTGTGATAGGAAAGATGCTTTAAAATTTTTCTATTAAGAATAGACTCAAAAACTTTTGAGATACAGGATGTTAAAGCAATTGGACGATAGTTAGAGGGTTGGGAATGGTCACCCTTCTTTGGGACTAGCTGAATGAGAGCAAACTTCCAGCAAGAAGGAAAGGTACAAGTTGACAGACAAAGGCGAAACAGTTTGCCTAGGCAGGGTGTAAGCACAGTTCTTGAGAACAACAGGAGGGACTCCTTCAGGCCCATATACGTTATTAGTACTGAGGCCAGCAATGGCAGAAAATACATCAGCTGAAGAAATTTTAATGTTAACCATGAGGAAGTCAGAGGGGGGAATGATGGAGGAACAGCACCGGAATCGTCTAAGGTGGAATTGGAGGAGGAAGTCTGAGTGAAGAGATCTGCTTTATCAGTAGAAGAAATAGCTACAGAACCATCTGAGTACAAAAGAGGAGGGAAGGATGATGAGGTAAAGTTGTTAGAAAGGTTTTTGGCAAGGTGCCACAAGGAATGGGAAGAGTTCGAGTTTGAGAGATGAGAGCATTTTGTACGGATGAAATTATTTTTAGCAGAGCGAGGAACAGACTTAGCACGATTCCGGGCAGAAATGTCTAAAAGATGTGATTCAGGGGTGGGTTGGCTCCGGTACCTTTTATTGGCCCTCTCCTTGTTGCGGACAGCATTAGAACAAGCATGATTAAACCAAGGCTTTCATGCATTAGTCAAAGGATATGAGAAAGGAATGTATGCTTCCATGCCCGAGAGACTAACCTCTGTAATGCGCGAAGCACACCCAGATGGCTCCCGGGTATGGAAGCAATAATCATTGCAGGGAAAATCAAAGAAGTACTGCCTGAGGGCCTCCCAATCCGCAGCTCCAAAGTGCCACAGACGACGTTTTTTTTGGAGGGTCTGCAGGCTGTACCGGAGCGATAGGACAGGTTAAGGTGATAAGGTTGTGATCGGAGGAGCCCAACGGAGAGAAAAGATTAACATTGTAAGCAGAAGGATTAGTTGTAAGGAAGAGATCAAGTATGTTGGAGCTCACTCCAAGGCAGTCAGGGATATGGGTAGGGTGCTGTACAAGCTGGTCTAGGTCATTAAGGATAGAAAAGGTGTAGGCTTGTTCACCAGGTGGATCAGTGAAAGGAGAGGAGAGCCAAAGGTGGTGGTGAACATTGAAATCTCCAAGAATGGAGATTTCAGAGAAAGGAGAAATGGATAGAATGTGTTCCATCGTAGAAGTAAGATAGTCAAAGAATTTTTGATAGTAGAATTAGGAGATAAGTAAACAGCACAGATATATTTAGTCAGAGAATGACCACAGATATATTTAGTCAGAGAATGACAGGAAAGCCGAAGCTAGAGTGTAGAGAATTCAGAAGAATCGAGTTCAGAAACACGAGAACAAGATAAGTTGTTAGGTATATATACACAACAGCCACCTTTTGCTTTGAAATGAGTATAGAGAAAGTAGGAGGATATAGAAAAGGGTCTGCTGTCAGTTGCCTCAGACAGCTGAGTCTCAGTTAGGAAAAGAAGGTGAGGTTTAGAGAAGGAGAGGTGGTGCTCAATAGAGCGAAAGTTAGAGGATAGGCCACGAATGTTGCAGAAATGAAGAAGAGTCAGACAGTGGTTCCAGGCACCTTGAGTCGTCATCGGGAGAGGGGCTGAAGGTGGGGGCATTTATGGTCCCCCCCCTTGGGGACTCCGAGGCTATGTTATTTGAAGCCATTTTTTTTTTTAAATTTGAAAAGGAAGTGTGGTGTGTACTGTACATGTAGTTTGGTGTTGATAGTTGGAGAAACTTGTATTGGAGAGCATGCTGGTCTACTCTCTGTGTTACTGAGTCACTAAAAAAGTTCAGCAAAGGGGGATGGTCGGGACCTAGTCCCGAGGGCTGATGAAACGGGAGCTCCAGCTCTCCCTGTCATCAGCTTTCCATCCACCTTGGGAGTACTGCCCTACTCGACTGATGCTACAGTCTACTCCACATGAGATGATGATATCGCATTAGTTTCACTTTGTAAGAACAATGATCTTATTTACACTCAGGGATTAGACTGTTTTACTAAATGGTGCAAGGACAACTTCTGGAGCCCAATGTCAGCAAAACTAAGGAAATGGTAGCTGATTTCAGCAAGACACCAATAGCACAGCAACTTTTGATAATTAACTCAGAGTATACAGAGAACGTTCAAAAATAGTATCTGGGTACTATCACTGACAGAAATTTTAGTTTTTCATCACATGTTGAAGCACTGCATAAGAAAAAATTCCAGAATGACTTAAGTCAGGAAACTTAATAAATTGAGAGTAGAATAAAAAAAATACTGGAACTGCTCTATGAAGGCATTGTACTGTCTCTATTGTCCTTCGCCATTTGTAATTGATAGGGAAACAGCAGCATGGATCAAAGAAGTAAATAAAATCGTAATGGCATGTAATAAAATAAGGTTTACGAATGTGAAATTATTAGATTTTTATAAGCATGCTGTTATTCAGAGATAAAGTTGTTAGGAACAACTCTAATCACCCACTGTATCCTTGTTATGAAATGCTAGCATTAATTCCAAATAGAACTGCAAAGTACAAGAGTTCCTTTGTTTTATCCAGTATCAGGAAGACCTAAGTTTGGAACAGAATCCTTCAGCTGTGATTATACCACGGAAATGGAATGGTGACTAGTCTTATGCTGTACTGTAATGAGGCACCCCACTGAGGGGGCTCACTTTGACATCGTGGCAGGGCTTGAAGTGTGGCTGGCAGAGCCATCAACTCTTGATGTGTGCCTACCTTTGTAGGGTTTGGCATCTGTTGGCCTCATGGACCAAGCATCCCCTACATCACTGATGGAGGAGGCCTGCTGGTAATGTTAGTCCCTGCCTGCTTGCCATCTAGGGAGGGACTCTTGCCTCTCAAAGTGTTTGCTGTGAGTGGAGTCCCACAATGATGGGAGACAGGAGTCCTGGGGTTTGGATGCTGCTGCATGATGCACCCTGCAGCTAGCATTACACCTCTTTGGTCCCTTATTCTGGCTAGACGTGTGGCCTAGTTGGGCCTGACCAGGTCAGTCGGCTGGTCATGCGTTGACTCTGGGTACAGGGGGGCCTGGTGGCTCCTATCATCCTGGAGTCACCCTTGCCCAGGTACCCCGGTGGTTACCCGCATATACTCTCCTGCTACCTCTGAGGCCGCCAGTGATGATGTCCCTTGCATAAGACCTCCCCATGTTGGGCTCCAAGGTGGGTGGAGGGGTGAGGGAATGATTTTTTTTTTTTTTTTTTTTTTTTTTTAGTATTATAACGTTTTTAAAAGGCACTCAGTTGACAACCCTGACACTGTCCCTGTCCATTCTTCGCAACTCTGGATCCTTATCTGACTTGTGGTGAGTTTGCTCCTCCACCACAGTGTTCAGCTGGGACTGGAAGGAGTTCATGTTGTGTTGGTGTGACTATGGGGTTGAGAGCAGACAAAATGGTGCTGGCACTGTATGCCAAATATCTAGTTCTGAAACCCTTCATGGGAGGGTCAGTGCTAGATATTGATATTTTTGAGCTTCAAAGTGCCACAGTGTCAGCTTGTGGAAGGGAGCCTAAGATCTATTCCCACAGCAATGGGAGCATACTTATTGAAGTGTCCTACCCTGAAGAGAGCGAGCTCCTGTTTAGTAGCTCTGACCTCTGTCTCTGATGCAGCTATTTCATGTGTTCGTCATGGCAGTTTTAACCAATGTAAAGGTGTCATTTTCCAGTGACCTCCTTCGATACTTAGGGGCATGGCTGTTGGAGGAACTGTGGTCATCTGGTGTTGTGGAGGCTGAACATCTTTACAAGAGAATCGATGAAATTTGACCATATTTTTGACATTTGAGGAATTAACATTGCCTTCATCTATGAAACTGGCATGGCTATCGCTCGCTGTGAAGCCATATATGCCAACCCCAAAGCATTGCTTCCACTGCCAGGGGTATGGACATGTTAGCCGATTTGCAGACATGCACAGACTGGCTTTCATGGTATCTGGATCTCCTGTGGTGGACCAAATCATACCTGTGACTGTCCATGACCCTTTAAATGCTATCACTGTGGAGGTTCTCATGCTGTATCTTCTAAAAACTGTCCTCGGTTATGCCTGGGAAAGGAGATTTTCGTCAATTCGAACACTTGAGAAGGTTTCATTACCTGAGGCTAAGAAGAGAGCCCAGACTCGCTTCTTCCAGCCCAGGGTTATTTATGCTATTGTCCTTTCTGGAATGCCAGTGCACCGCCCTGTATCTATGAGGCTGTCTTGACCTATTCCAGTGCCCACTTCATCACCTAGTGCTTTGCAGGATGCTGTCCCTGTGGTTCATACTGATTGTGAAACTGATGTTCGCCCCCCCCCCCCCGCTGCTCTGTTTCTGCTCCCACTTCGGTGGCTGACATTTTGCACACTTCCGTGGTGGTGGTGTATGTACACATTGATGTGATTCCTCCTGCCTTGTCCAGTGTGCCCGAGGCTCCATTGTATCCAGCAGTCACCATGGTTCTTCAGAGTCCTCTGAGTCTGAAAACCGGCCACCTAAGGTCTCTGTTGTTGAATCTTCTGTCTACCTCTCTCCTGTTCCTTCTGCCCCAGAGGCTGAGGGGTCTAGCCAGGTGGAGGCTGCAGCTGATGGTTCACCTGTTGTCAGGTCCCCACCTGGGGATGGTGTGGACAGACCGTTGGTGCTTCAGTTCTGAAACATACAATGACGTCCTCACAGGATTCTCATCCTGTGGACACTTCTTCCACTTCTGGGACTTCTGTTGTCAGCATTGGCTGTCCTACATCACCCAGGGTAGCCTCCAAGCCACTTTTTATACCAAGTGTTATTCCATCTCAGAGGAAGAATGTTGTAAAACTCTCGACTTCTTCCTCACATTTGCCCACAGATGTTTGACATAGGGTGCGGATATCTGATCCTGGGCTGTCTTCCCAAGGGCCTTCTTAAGCATCTGTCCAAACCCATTTGCTTGTCTAGAGGTTTACAGTTCCGCACTTAACCCTCTGAGATGCCAATGAGAATTTTGATGGTCATTTGATGGTGAAATCTACCTTCAGAGATTCTGATGATGCTTTTAATCGTCGTTTTAAGAAACTTCTGTAAAATATTCACCAGATATCGCATTTGTGTGTCATAACAAAGAGGTCGGAGTGTGACGTCATGGAATGGTTCCTCTATGTGTGGCGGGTACTGCACAGCTGGTCTGACGTATGGCTTTGTTTCTTTATCACTTTAATCTTGGTGAATATTATTCTACAGCAAGGTATAAAATACTTGTTTTTTGTCTAACTTCAACTCATCGCTTTGACTTATTTTCTTTGTTTTCCTTTTTTGAAGGAGCTAAAATAAAGTACACCCATTCAACTTCAGGTAACACCACAACCAGCATCCTATCATAAAAAGTGTATTTACAGTGAACGAAAAAGGTTGCAAAACAAATATGCGGCTGAGACTAAAATAAAATAGCCCATCTCTTTCCTTTCATTTTACCGCGCAGTCAAATACATAAATTACCATAATCTATATATCATTGTAAAGGTAATTTATTGTAGTTTTACATGGTTTAAACCAGGTTTATATATCTTTATTAGCTTTTTTTGCTGAATATTTTTCTATGGCAAGATATAAAATTTTTGGTTTTCAACTGACTTCAAATTTTGACATTTTATTTTTTTTTTGTTCTCTTTTTTTGAACATAGTACAATAAAGTACAACTATTCAGCTTTAAAATGACACCACCGCCAACATTCTATCATGAAAAGTGTATTTATACAGAGGGATCAAAGAAAAATATCGTGCCACGATGATGTCAGTCAGTAAGAGAGTTGTTGACTCTAGCACAGACATAATGTGCCCAGCCCAGAAACCTGATAGGGTTAATCATCATCATCCCTCCACTATGGGTTCTATCACCCAGTGGAATTATTGGAATTATTGGGGTTTATGTGCTAGCTATGAGGAACTGTGTCATCTTGTTTCTCGATTTACTCCTCTGCATGTGTGCATCAAAGAAATCATGATAGGTGATGTTGTTCCTTCCGGTCCGTCTAGCTACCATGCCTTTTATTCTGATCCTGAGCCGCGCCAAGGTTGTCATGGAGGTGCTGCTATCTTCCTTTGCCAGAATATTCCATACAGTCATCTGGACATATCCACTTCCCTGAAGGCTATTGCTGTCCGGATGTTTTTATGTTGGTGGTATACAATTTGCAGTCTTTATCTCCTTCCTAGTGCTACTGTTGAAAAAGTGGACCTGGAACGCTTTATACGTGGCCTTCTTTCTCCTTTTCTGTTACTTGGAGATCCCACCACTGCCACCAATGTAAGTAGACAGCCGAGGAGTGTAGTTATATAGAGAAGATTATCTGGTTGTATCGTCAATAGGAGTGGCACCAGGAGAGAGAGTAATGGTGAGGTGTTGTAGATGTCAGTGTAAGCCTTCTCTGTTCCATTACCCTCTTTGTATTTTAACCCGTTGCATCCCATTGACCTATGGGTACGTCTCCACATTTTGTCACAGTGACACCCGATAACATACCCCTACTTTTGCTATTGTGAGGTCCATCATTTGTACATTTTTCAAATTTCGCACATGATTTTTGGTATGTGTATGCGGGACACATTCCTCTAACTGAGGCCAGGCGGGGACAATGCTTTCCCCCGCCTGACCTCCTCCCTTGGCAAGCCATTGTCTTGGCAACTCACCTGTTACAAGTGACCTAGTCAGTAGAGACATGTCATACCACGGTACAAAATTCAAGACGAGTGATTCTCCAATCGATGACAATGTGGAGAACAAAGTTTACGTGGCTCCAGAGGAAGAAGTGAGCTGAAGTGATGAGGAGGTAATGTCGCCAAATAAGGTGCAGTATGTTGATGTGTTTGGTGAGTGAAACAACATTTATATCTCCTACATTACTGTGTGAAAACCAGTACACTCTTGTACTACATATAAATTCGTATTAAATAAACAAGTATCTACATATTCTGAATGGTTTGGAATATTTACCAGTCCCATAGAGAACGTCTTTTCTGGAGTGTGACTCGACAGAAGACGGTACCAGGTAAGGGTACTGTCACCTGTCTAGACCACTTCTAAGATCAGTTGAGCAATTTCTCTCTGAATTTTCGATGTTTCTCATAAAAAGCGGAGCTTTTAGCCAAAAAAAAAAAAAATCTACAGGAATTGCGGGAGGTCATTGGCGAAAAATCTGCCAGGACGCAGCAGGTTAAGTGGGATCATGAAATAGGCAGATTTGGGTTGATGGAGCTTAATGTAAGATGTCAAATTATGATTTAAGCATGTTACATGACAGCAAAGCCTCCTAGCTGACACTCTTGTTTATCGGGGCCTTTTCCAGCCCATTCTCTCTCCTGCTTTCTCTCTTGTTCTCTCTTTGTCTACTAGTCTTCCTACATGTGATATGGGACTTATATCCCCCTCTGGCTTTCAGCTTAAGTGTGTGGATGTACGTGTGTGCACATACAAGTGTACATTTGTGTGTTGGACATTTTCCACCACATGATCAGGGATGTTTGGCATTCTTGATTAGCCTGGGTAATGGGATGTATAGTTGTCTCTTCCTGGAGAACTCAGACATAACTACCTGTTTTACATGTTGTTACCTGTAGCTATATAGTTACATATTTTAGTTACATATAGGATTGTGCCATAACAAATTATGCCTACAACTATGGGGTAACAGTGAGGCCAACCCTAGGGATGTTATGTTAGCCTCTTTAGTGGAAGATGAGCAGTTGCGCATTTTAAACCCATTGATGATTTAATTCCATAGCCAGACAAGAACTTTTACTGCCACTGATTTCTCCTTATGCTCAGCTGATGCTGTTTTAGATTTTACCTGGGATGTGTTGCCAGACCTGTATGGCAACAATTTTCAGTTACTCTTAACTGTTAGTGCAGGTGGACCTCAGCCTCGTCTTCCTCGCTGGATTCTGGATAGGGCTGACTGGGAACTTTCCAGGGAATTACGTTCCATTGCCCCTTCTATCAGTGAGTTTGACCGCTTTACTGAAGCAGTGTCTTATTTCACTGACTTTTTGCACTCCACACCCCTATTATCTATTCCAAGAATGAGGGGTCAATTTCCTAAACATTTGGTTCCTTGATGGAACTCTGAGTGCAGTTCCGCAGTGAGAGCATAATGAGTCGCCTTCTCTCAACTTCGATGTCACTGTGGGGATCCTCAGTATTGGATGGCGTTTAGGAGGGCCCGAGCTCATATGAGGCAGGTTTTAAAGGAGGCCAGAGATTCATCCTGGAGGGGTTATGTTTCCTCCATCAATTCGAGGACTTCCCTCACTCCTGTTTTAACTGCAGCAGGTGGAACTGTGGCTGATCCTTTCACTGTTGCAGATTTCCTTGTTGATCATTTTGTCAGTGTGTCATGGAAGGATGCAGATTAGCCTCCGGCTTGTCACTGTCGGTGCCTAGAGTCTTGTGGTATCAGTTTTGCCTCTTCTAGGGTAGAGCCTTACAATGTCCCCTTTTCCATTTCTGAACTTCAGGCAGCTCTGTCGCATTGCCATGGTTCTTCTCCTGGTTGAGATGATATTCCTTTTGCCTTTCTACATCACCTGTATGATGAGTCCCTTTCGTTTTTGCAGTCTGGTGAACTGGTGAGTTTCTGCCTTATTGTGGTGTTGCTGTAGTTATCCCAATCTCCAAGAGACTTAAGGACCATCTACAGGCGATGAATTATCGATCCATTTCTCTGACTTCTTGTGTATGTAAGGTTCTGGAGATGATCAATGTTAGGCTTCTGTGGTTTTTGGAGAAAGGTGACTTCTTATCCCCTGTTCAGTATGGTTTTCGTAAACTGTGGTGAACCTCTGATGCATTACTATCTTTGGAATCTTCTGTGTGTGAGGTTTTCTCCACTAACCAACACCAGGGCATGATCTTCGATCTGGAGAAGGCACACGACACTGCCTGGCGTCATGGCATTTTACTTTCTCTTCATGAGTTTGGTCTTCATGGGCACTTGCCTGTTTTTATTCAGTAATATGTATCTAACCATTTTATAAGGGTCCAAGTAGTTGCAGTGCTTTCTAATGTCCGTGCACTTGAAGATGGGTTATCACAGGGGAGTATCCTTAGAGTTAATCTCTTTGCTGTTGCCGTCAACAGTGTAATCAGTGTACTTCCTGATGGTGTACAGGGCTCACTGCATGTCAACGACCTCTCAATTTCCTTCACTGCATCTAAAATGTTTCTGATAGAGAGGAAGTTGCAGCTGGCCAGTAATAGAATTTCTTAGTGGGCTGTGTCTCACAACTTCCATTTTTCTTGAACAAAGACAGTGGCTATGTATTTTTGTTGTCTTCAAGGGGTGCTCCCAGAACCTGACTTGTATCTTTATGGTCGCATAATATTCTTTGTGGACGAGACGCGGTTTTTGGGTTTCCTATTTGACAGAGGACTAACTTGGGCCCCTAATACTTGTATTATTAAGGTGGCTTGCCTTAAAACTTTGAGACTTTTGAGGGTTTTGGCTCATACCTCTTGAGGTGCTGACTAACAGGCCCTCCTCCTCTTGCACAGGTCTCTAATCCTTCCTAAATTTTAATATGGGTGTGACATGTGCTCCTCTGCAACAAATGCCCGTCTCGGGTTGTTAAATTCTGTGCATCATTCTGGTATATGTCTGTCAACTGGGGCATTCAAGTCATCCTCGATTTCAAGTTTGTCAGTGGATGCTGGTGTCCTCCCTTTGGATTTACACTGCCAGTCATTGATGATGAGGTTTTGATATCGTCTTCACTCATTCCAGACTCAGTTTCTTGTACCATTGTCTCCCATGATTCCTGATCATCTATTTATGACACCAGTCCTAGTTTTCTGAGGCCCTTTAGTTACAGGATACAGTCACTTATGTTAACCCTGTCTGTTCCAGGACTGGCAGTTTGCCGAAGTCGGGTCCTGAGGGTGGGTTTTTCGCTACTCCCTCGTGTGGCATTTTGTAGGTCTGTTGTTGGTAAAAAGAACTCATTTCCCTGTCAGATGTCCCTCTCTGTCTTTTTAGAATGATGGATTTAAACTGTTACTCGAGTAGGATTTGGTGCTGTCTTCCCTTCCCTTAGTAAGGAAGGTAGCCTCCTTGATATTGCTTCAGTGTATATGGCGGAACTGACTGCAATTTTATATGCTCTTCAAATCATTTTTACTCTCCCCCAGTCTGGTTTTGTGATTATTAGTGACTCCTGTAGCACTGTGTCTGATATGGAGTCTTTAATATATATCATCAACTGGTTTTATCAATTTTAGAGTGTCTCTTTCTTCTTCACTCTTGTGGTCATTGAGTGGATTTCTGTTGGGTTCCTGTGCATGTTGTTTGGTGGCCAATGAGAGGGCAGGTACTTTAGCTAAATCTGTGTCTTCTCGACGGCATCCTACCGACTACCTGCTTCCCACTTCCTATGTAACATCTTACTTGCGGTTCACGATTTGTATGAGTTGGTAGAGACAGTGGGATGGTGTCACTCAAATAAGCTAAAGGAAATTTTTCAGAGAGTGGTTGTACCGAGGGGTCTCCCCTCCATGCCGAGGCGACTGGAGGTGGCTCTTGCCAGGCACTGCATTGAACTCTTTTGGCTTACGCATGGGTTCCTGATGAGTGGTGGGACTCAACCGTACTGTGATGATTGCCTTGTTCCCCTTACTGTTCGTCACTTGCTGGTCGCGTGTCCAAAGCCTGGGGAAAATCCGTCAGAGAGTCCTCTGTAGGCATAAGGGGTAGATGGTGCCTACTGTCTGTCCTCGATGCTTGGTGGAGCCTCCGGGGATTTTACTGATGTTTACAGTTTTCTCAAGGAGGTGGGCCTCTGTCATGAATCAAATTCGCGACATTTTCCTTTTGTGAGAAACCACGAACTTTAGTGGAAAATTCACTGTATCACGTGTATCGTTCAGTTAACCGTTTCTCTCTCCATTTCGATGGTATACTTTTTTCAAAACATTCGTCACTGTTTGAAAAGTGACCGTTCTAATGCACGTCATTAAGTGCTCTACTGAGCAATATTATTGTTTCTATATTGTTCACCCCTGCTTGCCTCAACCGTTGGGCACGCCTTCTTCCGGCTGGCCTGGGCATTACCCCATACATTGTATTTGAATCAGTCTTTTGTCTGTCACGACAGAGTGTGGTTCTGTGCCCCGGTAGTGAGAGTGAGGGAGGTCTTCTAGCACCCAGACTCCACTAGACTACAGTTCTCTAGGCTCCCACCCTTCCTTGGTGATATGCTATATTGACCAGTATTTCCTTTTCGTATTTTCCTAGGTTAAGAGGTTAGCTTCTGAGTGAGCGAGTGCGATCTCTTTATTTTGAATTCACTTTGAAATGTAACGTTAAATTTATTCCTTTGTAATCAATAAATTTAACAGTTCTTTTTCTTTGAGCTTAATGTAATGTAAACTCGTGTTTCATTTCTCCATAATTTAGCTTATTTCCCTTATAGCTCCTAGCCTGCATAAACGCTTTGCTATTCATAACTGGTACTTAGGCCAGTCTTGTTGTATTAAGCTTAAAATTCGTTGTGCCTTCTAAGAGTTAATGCATCAGCAAGAACCTGATATCATTAATAGTATTAGTTATTTATTGTCAGGGGTGAAGTCACTTTCTCCAGAGGCTAACAGTACTAATAAACAGCAATTGTGAGTAATTAGTCTCTGCTCTGTACTGTTGAGAAAGTTTATAAATTCTCGTTCTGAGAGAATCGGCAAAGCAAGCCAGCATAAAGTAATCATTGCTTGATTTTAGCAAGACAATTCATTGTCCCTGCTCTTCAGTATTACTGAACATTATCATTTAATAATTGCATTTA
Source organism: Coenobita brevimanus (assembly GCF_032717465.1). NCBI lineage: Eukaryota > Metazoa > Arthropoda > Malacostraca > Decapoda > Coenobitidae > Coenobita > Coenobita brevimanus. The sequence continues at coordinate 11,950,395 of NC_137001.1, forward strand.
TTTTTAAAAACCCCGTGACAATTGGCGACCTCGCCAGGATATTAACTCCTAGCTCTAAAGCTATCCACGAGACAATGCTCATTCATATTTAGGTATTTATCAATAAAGTCTATATGCACTACGTTACTGGTGATTATTGACTCATTTTTATTAATTTACATAATAGTTAGACAGTTGTTTGTTTAATTTTCTTTCTTTACCAGTTTAATTAGATAAAACTGGTCACCACTAACCTCTGCCTATATTCTTTATTTTTTATTATTCGCATCTCTCTTTGCAAAAAAAAATCGCAGTCAGTACTGAGTCGCTAGTACTTAGATTGAGTTAGCATCATGTCGACCAGCATCTATGTACAGGAAGCCAAAGGTATGGGTCTTACGGACCCAACTGAAATCAAGGAGTTCGTCCTCTCTCGGTTTAATTACAACAGCAGCGCGAGAGTGATGCTCGTGAAAAGCGTCAAATTCAGCGTGAGGAACACAAAAAGGAGTGCGAATACGAGTGAGAACAACGCGAACACGAGCGAAAACAGTGCGAACTCGACTTAGAACACGAGCGAGAACAGCGTGAGGAACGAGAGAACATCAATACGAGTTACAACAACGCGAGAGAGAACAAGAACACGAACGTGCCGAGCGAGAGGCATGCGAAACACATGAATTTGAAGTGCTGAAGCTCAAGCGAGATTTCTTGGCTTCAGACACGTCTGGTGCAGTTGGTCCAAGCTCCACGAGCGTTCTCCCTGCACATGTCCTGGCGACCCCACGCATCAAGCTTCCTTCATACAAGGAAGGCGAGAGAATCGAGCCATACATAGCTCGTTTTGAGGACATGGCAGACATGTATCAACTGGATGAGGCAGCTAAGCGGCTCCAATTTCTTAGTTTGAGGGCCCTGCCCTCGATATTCTCCACAGAATTCGTGGAGACAATCTCACGTATGAGATGATGAAAGCTGCACTCATTAAGGCGTATGGTCTCACAGTAGACGACGCCAAAGTTCAGTTCATTCGAGCTCGTCTCCAAGACAAGGAGACAGCTGTTCAGTTCCTTGACTGTCTCACTACTTACTTAGGTGAGTGGATGGAGAAAGATGAAACTCCTTCCACGCGTGAGGGGATAATTGACCTTATGCTGCCTACACAGCTAGAGAGGTCGTGGCCTGCTGAGCTCATAGCACAGCTTAAGATCTCCCAGGTGAAAGATGCCAGCCAAATGGTGGAAAACGCTGACGCATATTTCACTGCATACGGGTATCAAACTCGCAAGCAGCATACCTGGAACAGAAAACCTGATGAATCTGGGAAACCGTCTCAGACTGAACCCCAGCAACAAGACCGTTCTCAGAATAATGGCCAAGGTCCAAAACCGCAGAGGAAGGACCAGGGGCAAAACACTCAGAAACAACAGGTACCCTAACCAGCAGCAGTATCAGCCACGCAACCGACCATCAGGACCGTCCTTTTCACCACCAGCTCAAGTGAATAGGAGGCAGGAAGCAAACCCAGCCTTCATTCCTCAATGGCAGCAGCACGGTGGTGACGTCCCTACCAGTACGGGTACTCCCCCACAGTTCACTAGTTCTTCAGTGACAGTGAACCCCCCTCCACAGATGGCCAATGTTCCATCTCCACAGGCAGTGAGTACGACCCCTCAAGTATCTAATTCTCAGGGCACCATGTGTGCCGCATCATTTATTCAGCAGCCTAATCAGTGGCTAGCTGCTTCCTCCACAGACCCTCCCACAGGTGACAGTACCTTCCTTGTTCAGCCAGGGTTTGTGGGAGGCATCCCTGTGAAGGTCCTGAGAGATAATGGATCCTCAGGTTGCTCTGTCAAGCAGAGTCTAGTTCGGCCTGAGCAGTACACAGGTCAACAGATCCATGCAAACCTTATTGATGGATCAGCGAGATTGTTCCCTGAGGCATGTATCCAGGTGGCATCTCCATTTTATACTGGTACGACACTCGCTGTTGTCATGCCAGACCCTTTATTTGACCTAATCATAGGCAATATTCCTGGTGTCAAGGATAGTTGCACCGAAGATGATGCTACTCAGACTTCGGCTACAGTAACACGAGCCATGGCTGAGGCTCCAGACTGTGTCACCCCAGTGACCATTGAATCACCACAAGATCTGATGTGTAGCCAAATTGTTGTTCAAGAACAACATTCTGACCCGACACTTGCTGCCGTGCGAAAGAAACAAAAGGGTCGAGTGATTAAGTATTCACGGGGAGGTCGAGCCAAGTTCCTTCATAAACAAGGACGGCTCTACCGTGAGTCACGAACACCCGAGGGCGAGGTTCGACTGCAGTTTGTCGTTCCCGCCAAGTACCGCCTAGCAGTGTTAAAATGGGGACATTGTTCAGCCTCAGGAGGTCACATGGGCAAAAGGAAGACCCAGGGCCATATCCGAGCTGACTTTTTCTGGCCAGGGATGGGACGAGACATAGATAGTTTTATGCGTTCCTGCAATGTGTGTCCATATAACACCAATCAGGGACATGTCCTTCCTGTGCCATTTGTAACCACACCTGTAATCTCTGAGTCAGTTGAGAGACAGGGTAGTGGTGAAGTGGGTGCAGACCTGACGTCTCGCCTGTTGGCCCCACAGGACACAGTATGTCCAGGGTCTGTACATACATATGTACCGTAAGTTAAGGAGGAAAGTTCAAGAACCCGCAGAGGCGACCCGAGGCTGTGTCTGCGGACACACGAGCCCGAGTTTGCGTAAGGATTCTCAGCTGCCCCGATATTGTATATACATGTGTACTCTAGGCTAAAAGGGGGGAAGTTTGAGGACCTGTGTGCAGTCCGAGGCTGTCTGCGGACATACAAGCCCGAGTTTGCATAAGGATTCTCAGCTCCCCGATATTAATATACGTACTGTAGGTCAAGGGGAAAGTTCGAGAGAGAACCCCGCAGAGGCGACCCGAGGCTGTGTCTGTGGACAAACGAGCCTGAGTTTGCACAAGGATTCTCAGCTCCCTGATATTAATATAGGCACTAGGTTTAGGCAGAGGTTGAGGACCCGTGTGCAGTCCGAGGCTGTGTCTGAGGACACACGAGCCCGAGTTTGCATAAGGATTCTCAACTTGCTGACACTAATCGTAAGTGTAAAGTTTAACCAGTAAACTACACGAGTCCTCGAGACCAACGGCGTCCAGGGACTACGTTTTCTGGTTAATAATGTACCTAATAAATTAATGGCGACCTCGAATGTACAAAGCTTAGGCTGTCACTCATATTTTTCAGCTAAAGCGTACCTTTCGTAGCATGTGCTGATTATTAGGCAGAGAGAGTAATTGTAATGTAATGAGAATTATTGTCTCATTGACACTTGATGCTCCACCTTAATTGATTTTGCAGGTACAGCGACGGGTGTAGCAGTTTTGCTGTGCGGGCCAGCTGATCGTCTGCCGCACGCTGCCGCCTCTTCTCTGCCTTCGTCGTTGCCATATTAATATTTACTGTATCATTTTACACGTAGGTACAGTTACACTACAGCTGTCACACCTACACAATGTATTACATACACCACGCTACACAACAATTAGTTGACAGTGTAAATGTAGTGAACTTTCGCTCAATTTGACCTGAGTACAGGATTTTCACTGTCATCACGGAGTTTTTTCCCTCAAGCTTGCCTCTATTAACGTAAATACGAGGTTTTTACGCTCATTGGCGATAGTGATTTTCTCCTGTAGCAGGATAGCACACGCACCACAGTGTGAATCTTGTGTGACTGGGGTTAGGATGTGTACATATACAGGGTGTAACGTGACGTATGACAAAAACTTACACCAATGATCTATCATGTAATTCTGAGTATATTTTGTTCTATAAACATATGCTCTCTGCGACCCCAGTTCAGTGCCCAGCATTCGGCTGTTTTGTGTAAAAGCTCGTCTCTTGCATGTGCCATTGGGTGAGAGCTTCGCAGGGCGACGGGAGACGAGTATTATTAGCTTATACTGTACTATACATAAAAATCCCATATCCTATCAGTACACACGAGTTTTAAGAAGAAACTTTACGTAGTCTATTGATTCTTTAACGTCAAGTCATGCATTCATGCAATTCTTTTGCACATATCGACAGTAATTAAGGATTAGATTCAAATTTTATGGCTTGCAAGGGAGTAGGGAGGGAGGGAGGAAAGGCTGGTGTATTGTTGCCAGTTTTGTAATATTTGGTTTGTAGGATGTTGCTACCAGCATTATCATAACACCCACAGCTCATTCAGTGAAAGAACATTACCGTACTGAGTGACTAGCATCACTTTAAGCCAGGAGTAATATTATTATTCATAACAATTTTTCTGCTGCAAGTAAACGTGGCACCTTTTTTTTCATTAGCTGACGTGAGAACAGTGATACAGGATTGCCAATGTAACGACTATGTTGCTAGACCTATTTTCTTGCTTCTACTTGCGGCACTAACATCTGGCAACATGATATCTTGCTACATTCTGGATATTTTTGCCATTTTTAGGTGATATTCTAGAGATTTTATCGTATTTTCTAGCGATGTTTTGCAGTGTTTATTATCTAGCGACATTCTAGCAAGTTTTCAGGACTAAACTAGCGAGACTGATGATAAGGACTTGGCAACCCTGCGTCCACTGTCATTTGAACGGGAACATTTGCAGGGGAGGCACATACTTTAAATACTATTCTCTGCGTTCTGTTGTTCACCGGGTTCAGCTTCACATGTTCATGAAACAGCTTGCCACGTACGTACAGCAATGAAGAATATGTAGATATCGTGTATTTTTTTAGGGATTCTGCGATGATGTGCTGCAGAGAGGAACACAGGTGGAGATACCCAATGGCGCCACGTTTACTTGCAGCAGAAAAATTGTGATTAATAAAATTCTTCCTGACTTAAAGTGAGGCTGATCTCCTTTTAGAATAACGTTTTTTCAGTAAATGAGCTGTGGGTGTTATGATAATGCTGGAAGCAACATCCTACAAACTAAATATTACATAACTGGCAACAACACACCAGCATGTCCTCTCTCCCTCCCTACTCCCTTGCAAGCCATAAAATTTGAATTTAATCCTTAATTACAGTCGATATGTGCAAAAGAATTGCATGAATGCATGACGATGTTAAAGAATCAATAGACTACGTAAAGTTTCTTCTTAAAACTCGTGTGTACTGATAGGGTATGGGATTTTTATGTATAGTACAGTATAAGCTAATAATACTCGTCTCCCGTCGCCCTGCGAAGCTCTCACCCAATGGCACATGCAAGAGACGAGCTTTTACACAAAACAGCCGAATGCTGGGCACTGAACTGGGGTCGCAGAGAGCATATGTTTATAGAACAAAATATACTCAGAATTACATCATAGATCATTGGTGTAAGTTTTTGTCATACGTCGCATTACACCCTGTATATATGTCCACAAATTTTTTCCCATTAGGAAAAAATTTCATTTTGAAGGGGCGTAATGTCACGAATCAAATTCGCGACATTTTCCTTTTGTGAGAAACCACGAACTTAAGTGGAAAACTCACTGTATCACGTGTATCGTTCAGTTAACCGTTTCTCTCTCCATTTCGATGGTATACTTTTTTCAAAACATTCATCACTGTTTCAAAAGTGACCGTTCTAATACACGTCATTAAGTGCTCTACTGAGCGATATTATTGTTTCTATATTGTTCGCCCCTGCTTGCCTCAACCGTTGGGCACGCCTTCTTCCGGCTGGCCTGGGCATTACCCCATTCATTGTATTTGAATCAGTCTTTTGTCTGTCACGATGGAGTATGGTTCTGTGCTCCAGTAGTGAGAGTGAGAGAGGTCTTCTAGCACCCAGACTCCACTAGACTACAGTTCTCCAGGCTCCCACCCTTCCTTGGTGATACACTACATTGACCAGTATTTCCTTTTCGTATTTTCCTAGGTTAAGAGGTTAGCTTCTGAGTGAGCGAGCGAGTGCAATCTCTATTTTGAATTCACTTTGAAATGTAACGTTAAATTTATTCCTTTGTAATCAATAAATTTAACAGTTCTTTTTCTTTGAGCTTAATGTAATGTAAACTCGTGTTTCATTTCTCCATAATTAAGCTTATTTCCCTTATAGCTCCTAGCTTACATAAACGCTTTGCTATTCATAACTGGTACTTAGGCCAGTCTTGTTGTATTAAGCTTAAAATCCGTTGTGCCTTTTAGGAGTTAACGCATCAGCATGAACCTGATATCATTAATAATATCAGTTATTTATTGTCAGGGGTGAAGTCACTTTCTCCAGACGCTAACAGTACTAATAAACAGCAATTGTGAGTAATTAGTCTCTGCTGTGTACTATTGAGAAAGTTTATAAATTCTCCTTCTGAGAGAATCGGCGAAGCAAGTCAGCATAAAGTAATCATTGCTCTATTTTAGCAAAACAATTCATTGTCCCTGCTCTTCAGTATTATTGAACATTAACATTTAATAATTGCATTTATTTTTAAAAACCCCGTGACAGCCTCCTTTGACTTTCATAAAAAATTTATTTTTTATAAAGTATTCGTTTTTTCTTTGCAGTGTTTTTATTTCTACAACTGGGTTTTAACTATATTTTGCATATGAACGTTTTATTTGTGGTGTCCTTTACCTTGTTGTCTTGCGGCATATGACCCTGGCACTTGCTTTTAATTATATTCAGTCAATCAGTCACAAGTAATGGGGCAGGGGAATCCCTCAGCAGTGTTTGTAGTTTTAGGATACATCTAGTACAATGGAGTCCAGCTTTAGGATGCAGCTAGTACAATGGAGTCCATCAGCTGTGACTGTTCTCCGAGGATGCAATTAATGCAATGGAGTCTCTGAGCTGTGATTGTAGTTGGAAGATATTCCCAGTGCGGTAAAATCTCTTAGTTGAATCTTAGTCTTATGAAGTAAATAATATAGTGCACAATTACTCTTTGTATGATTTATTAGGTTAACTTCTATTCTTTGGAAGTTTTTATACCAAAGGAAGACCACAAGGCACTGTCTCTGAAGAGCAATATGGCCATATTATTATTGTATTATTATTATTATTATTATTATTATTATTATTATGTAACGTGTATTTAAGAGGAAAAAAAAAATGGGGTATTTAATTACCAACCTGAGGATTATAGTCACAAAGATATTAGACTATTACCGGTAGGCCTAATGAAATATACCTGTATCTAGTTATTTTGCAAGGTCTCTTTTTACTTACCGTATAGGAATATATATACATATATATATATATATATATATATATATATATATATAAAAATAAAATATAGTAATATATATATATATATATATATATATATATATATATATATGCTTCTTATGTCTTGAGTATATCCGTTAAACATGTTCTGTTAATATTTCTCCAGTTCTGTTTCTTCAGTTTTGGTGCAAATGTACGTGTAAGGGGAATTACTATGTATTACAGTATTATAGTCCAAATGTTAATTTCTGCATCATCAATTGCATGTGACATATTATGCCATTAGCAGCAGAGAATAATGCATCAGTATGATACTGTTCATCATCGAATCCTATTATCCTTTCTTCTATTTAATATCACTGCAAGATGTTACTAATTTGAATAAGGTTGTTGATACAGTACAGCCTTCCTTTATTCCGCTGGTTATCTCTTTTTCAATATCACTATTCAGTTTTAATATAGTCTTCCCTACGGTATATACATTGTTAATTAGATTTGTTATCAAAGAGTGTATCTTAAAATATTTTAAAGCTTGTATCAGATGGCACCTTTTTGAAGAGACAAATACTTTTGAAAAATATTGCAGTTACTATTAATGGATCATTCCAGTAATAGCACACTCGTTCCTTAATTTCTTGGAAGTTTTCTTTGTACTTTGTTGTTTTACTCTTACCATCTTGCTTCTTTAGCTTCTTTAACCTATCCTCTAATATTTCTGCTTTGATTAGGTTATCTTATTTTTAAATGTTTACTTCCACCGTTCACCAAACCAAACATAGTTATCTTTCTGAAATATCTTATAACAAGATGATGGCATCCCTACATATTCTAGATGATACCAACTTTGACATAAATCACACGAGGTAGAAGCTTTTGTTTCTTATTGATTTTTGTTTATGTTCTTTCTGCTTTGTCAGAGTAAACTAGATAGGACTAGACTGTTTCTGTTGTGTAAAGTTCTGTGTTTCCCTACATACACGAGTTGTGCACCCGTTGCAATCACTTCTTACAATTAAAAAAACAAGCTTCCATGGCATTATTACTGTTATTTCCTTTACAGTGTCAGTTTTACCTAACTTGATGAAAAATATTATCATACTTGCCAAAGACAAATGCTGGCAGAGAAATAGTTGTATGGGGGTAGTCAGTGCAGTAAATGTAAGACATAGGAATAAGTAATATGAGCAAAAGCAGGAAGCGAGTGGTGGTGTGGCGGTCTGACTCATCCTCTGACCTCATCAGTCTCACACCCAGGCCTTTGCATACAGGCGGCCTGGGCCCATCTTCCATCTTGGGTGGTATTTTTGCCTCCCCACGTGTTTCTCGTGCATGGCGTCCCATAATGCTGGGAAACGGAAGTCCTGGGTGTTGAATAATGCTGCACGATGCGTCCTGCAACTAGCAAGGCTACCTAGAATAGGTGGCCAAAGAGGGCCTGGTTGGGCCTGATTAGATCAGTCGGAGGGTCAGTTATTGGCTTGGGTCAAGTGGACACTTGGAGTTCTGGTGGCTCCTGTCATACCGTAGTTGCTTTTGTTTCGTCCCCCACTGGTTGTGTCTACCTCTTCACTACTTCCACGTTTGCCAACGTTGTTATCCCTGTCATAGAACCTCCCCCTGCTGGGGTGTAGGACTAAGGAATGGAAATCTTTTTAGCCCTATATGGCTTTGCTTAAAAAAAAAATATATATACTGTTGTCGACTGCATCTATCGCTGGGCTGTTGAACACTCAACACGATCTCTTATTGCCCGTCTAGAGCCTTACCAAATCCCTGGGATCTGTCCTTATTTACCCCAGCATTCAGCTGGGACTGAGAAGCGTTCAAGTCTGGTTGGTGTGTCTCCTGGGTTAGGCCCAGATGAAACAGTGCCTGCATCATACGTGAAATACCTAGTGATGAAATCCTCCGTGGATGGATCAGTGCTATTTGTTGTTATATTTGATTTACACTGTGCCATTATTTCAGCTTGTGACAGAGAACATAAATTCTCTTCCTAGAGGGATGGAAGCAACATTAATTCTCTTCCTGGAGCAGTGGTTCCCAACCTAGGGGTAAATTTCCCACTGGGGGTAATAGGGCAGTTTCTGGGGGGTAACGGTGGGGTGACAGAAAAAAAAAAAAAAAAAGGTGAAGAATTCAGGGAACCAAGGAAACAATGCGACGGTTGATGGCATGATATTGTACATAATCAAATAAATCACAGATGATATATTTCGGGAAACATACACCGACTTAATGTAAACCTGGTTATTAATAGTTGAAATTAATAACAGTAACTTAAAAACTATTACTTACAAAAATCTGACAAATACAGCTACGTGTGTGGCAGGCCGTGAGTGTGTGACAGGTATGCTTCAGGACACAACCAGTCACTAAGCAACCCTGAGAATGACGCATCCATTACGTGTGTTTAGTCAGCTTACTCAACTGCCTGAGCCTGCCTCACACTGTCAGTTTCTTCATGAACAGCAGCCGAAGTGGACCTGAGCAGGTAAGTATGTGTATTGTGCAGTAAAGTAGCTGGTACTGTTACAACCGGAGGTGTGGAATAGTGAACTTGTGAGATAACTTACAATATCTGCTGTGTAAGAGATATACGGTATATATGTATGTATATATATATATATATATATATATATATATATATATATATATATATATGTGTTTGTGTGTGTGTGTGTGTGTGTATATATATATATATATATATATATATATATATATATATATATATGTGTGTGTGTGTGTGTGTGTGTGTGTGTATATATATATATATATATATATATATATATATATATATATATATATACACGAATTAGGATAACTGGCTTGATAAACCAAGTAAAATGGGTTACATGCCGAGAAAGGTTGCGAACCATCGTCCTAGAGGGATGGAAGCATTCTTACTGAGGTGTCCTCCCCGGAAGTGAGGTTCCGTTTACTGGCTGTTACCTGTGGTTCTGAACAAAATTCATGCGTTTCTCATGCTACTTTTAACCAAGTAAGGGTATTATTTTTTCGAGTGATCTTTTCCATTTGTGCCAGGAGAGGGTTGTTGATAGCCAATACCCTTTCATCAGGCACAAAATGATCCCCAGGTATACGTGGCGAGTGATGAGTAGGGTGGGTGGTGAACTGAATGAACTAAAGGCAATGATTGATTATGTGTGTGTGTGCATGAAAGGATGAGAGGGTGTGTAATGGATGCAAGAGTATTTAGAGGTTGGGGGAGTAGACTTTTGGTCAAAATCAAGGTCAAAATGAAATGAAGAAATATAAGAGGGGAAGGACAGGAGGAAATAGTGCATACAAGGAGGGTGGAAAGGTTACAAGAGAATGGAAAAAAGGCGGAATATGAAGGAAGTGGAGGAGGAATTAGGTAAACCTGAATTGGAGCAGATGGGGGACGTGGAACGTGTGTGCAAGATATTCGCAAAAGAAATCAGCGGGGAGGCGGTGGCTCAATTGGTAGAGAGGTGGCCTGCAGTCCTAACGGACCCAGGTTCAAATCCCGGCTGGGCTGGGAACAGTTTAAGGATTTGAATTTCATTAAATAGGGCTTTACTGATCTACCAGAAGACCTGTCGACATGTCGAAAAATACCCCCGCTAATACCAATACACCAGTCCTGTATGAGACAGCCTTAGCATGTATTCAATATGGACGGTGGGTGTTAGCGCCGAAGTGGTGACATGAAGAGGTATATGGTATGTAGGACTGCTGGGCCTTGATAGCAGGCTGTGAAGTCTATGCCCAGAGTCGAGCATATAAAAAAATAAAAACCATGTCAGGTGGTGTGTCGGGTGAAGAGAAGAGGAAAGGGGGTTCAGGGAACAACATGGTGGAATGAAGAGGTAAGAGAGACTGTGGCACAAAAGAAGAAAGCATATAGTGAGTGGGTGAGAAACAAGGGCGTGGAAAAAGTTGAGAGACGGAAGAAGGAGTTATATGTGGTGAGAAGGAGAGAGTAAGAAGACAGTGGATGAGGAATTTGGAAGGAATTTGAGTATAAAGGAGGGAATATAACAATATGTTTTGGAAACAGAGAAGGAAAGTTAAACACGGTGCCAAAGAAGTTAGTTGGGAAGCGAAAGATAAAGTGGTAGATTACTAGTGGAGAAGGGGGAAAAAGTAAGCAGATGTAGAGAACACTTTAAGGAATTGTTGAACGTAGAGAATTAAAGTAATGCGAGTGTACAGTAAGTGGCTGGGGAATGCCTGGGAGAAGGAGGGTTGTGAGAAGAGAGGAAGAAATCAGTAAGATGGAAGTTGTGGAAGCAATGGAAGTTAAAATGGGGAAAGCCCCAGCAGCTGATGAAGAGTGTGGTGAAATGCTGAAGCATGGGGGAGTGATAGTAGTAGAATGGACGTGGACGATTGTCAGAATGGCCTGAGAGGAAGGTAGAGTCCCGGAAGATTGGAAGTCAGGTAAAATTATTCCCCTGTACAAAGGAAAAGGGAAAAAAGAAGTGTCTGATAATCATAGCAGCATTTGTCTTCTTAGTATAATAGGAAAAGTATATGGTAGGATACTTATTGAAAGAGTTAGGACAATAACAGAGGAATTAGTTGGAGAAGAACAGGAAGGTTTAGGGAAAAGAAGAGGTTGTGTAGATCAGGTGTTCATTCTTAGATCTTTAGTGGAAAAGTTTCTAGGGAAATAAAAAAAGTGTATGCGGCCTTCATGTATTTTGAGAAAGCATATGACAGGGTGGATAAAAATGGATTGTGGAAATTAAAAATATATGGAGCAGATGGGAAGTTGTTGAAGGTTGTGAAGGGTATGTTTGAGGATGCTAAGGCTGCAGTGAGTGTGGATAGTTAACCCCTTAACCGCGGGGCGTCACTTTCGTGACGCTTGGGAGCAAGGGATCATACCGCGGGGCGTCGCTTTTGTGATTCTGTGTTATTTTGAATTCACCCGGGCTTCCAAGTGGGGGCTTGTATCATCTATCAGTACTGCCAATGTCCAACACTAGTCAGCACTCCTAATCTCATCTGTACTCCCATCCATTGTTGACAATTTAGCCATTTCTCCCCATTCTTGACTCCCCTCCCTACCCCCCCTCCATTACCCTATCCTCTCGCCTGCCCGGCCGTGCTACGCTAAGTAAATCTTCCCTGGAATTTTTCACTGATTTCATCCATTGAAATAAGCCCTATGTTCTATTCTTATACCAAATAATATATACAAGAAAGAAATAAGGTAAGTGAGAGTGCCAAACACCTGGAATTGGCTAATTATCACCTGACAACACCTCACGTGCACTCGTTCGCTAATTTTCGCTGTTTTTTTCCCCTTGAAATATGCCCTATAATCTATTTTCGTAATAAATATACATGTAAGGAGGGAAGAGAGAAGCCTAAGTGATATTTACATTCACCTGGAACTACCTAATTTATAATGTATTGTCTAGATTTCCTGCCAATCATATCAGTGCTAAACAAAGATGTTTCAAGATCTAACATTGGTAGCTCTGAATATATATCTCCCAAGTAGGCCTCTAATCTATTTTCGAAATAAATATACATGTAAGGAGGGAAGGGAGAAGCTCAAGGATATTTACATTCACCTGGAACTACCAAATTTATAATGTATTGTCTAGATTTCCTGCCAATCATATCAGTGCTAGACTTAGCTGTTTCAAGAAGTAATATTGGTAACTCTGAATAACCCCTTAGCAGGCCTCCAGCTTGCCCTCCGTTATCAGGTTACTCTCAACTTCCGAAGCGAGAGTACGTATGTTTCTTCTTGCTGACTTCAAGGCCTTTTTTCACCCCCATGCAAATGGCCCTGTGACCTTTACCCCCTACTAAACCTCGTGTGGAAAGAGGTAAAGGGCTGACAATTGATAAAAGAGTGACTACGATCTTTCTATTGAGTAAAACAGTGCAAGTGGAATTGTAAATAATGTGTAAATGTGTAAACAGCAAGTGAAAGTAATGAATGTAAATATACGTGAACAATGGAAAATAGTTTTATAAGTTATTTCAAGTGACAGTGCACAACACAGTGTAAATAAAATAGAAATGTAAATAACGTAAATAAAATAGAGAACGTAAATAGAAATGTAAATGAGTAGTATTATAAGAATACGAGTATATACCCTAGGAGTAATGAAAGTGAAAGTTTCACTCTAGCATGTCTGAATGCTATGAGTTATGAGAGTGAAGATGAAAGTGACATTCACTCTCAATGCCAGTATACAGGACGAGAAAGTGAATGCTACGTATTTTACTGAAAGAAATTGAATCCCTACAGTGACAATAAACTAATACTACTGAAGGAAACTTATGAATAAAGACTGTAGATATATATAAGTGTTATATAGTAATAGAAATATAAAGTGTGAGGGGTTTTATGAATAATAAATGACAGACTACTAAGAGCTTAACTAGTGCCAGTGCGACGATCAGACGCTACTCGTAATTTCCATTGCTTTCACAGTGTTTTTTTTTTTTTAGTATGGATCCCAAACTACTTGAAAATTGTAGAATAGTGTTTATAGTGTTTGTATCTGGCTGTGGTAATCATATTACGGGTTGTTGGGAAGTGTAAAGTGGAGACTTCGTTACCCTACTTCAGAGGTCTCCACAAGTCCTACGGTAACTGACGAAGGCTCAACAATCATTCCAGGAGAAAGCTGAAGGTATGTGCCATAAGCATATGTAAATTTATTATTCTAGGACTAATAACTGATTTTTGGCAAATATTTTTTGAGAGTCTGTCGGAGCCCAAATAACCCCGCGGCACACGCAAGTCATTGGTAAACAAGCCCGCGGTGTAGGGGTTAACTGAGTGAATTTTTCTATTTAAAGGTTGGATTGAAACAAGGATGTGTCATGTCTCCATGGCTGTTCAATCTGTATATGGATGGGGTAATAAAAGAGATACAAGGTAGGGCAGTGGATGTTGGAGTGGCCCAAATGAGGGAGGGCAGTGTTTGGAAACTCCCTGTACTGTTGTTTGCAGATGATACTGTGTTGTTAAGTGAAGACGAAGGGGAGCTGCAAGGCTTGGTGGATAAGTTTGGGAAAGTGTGTAAGAAACGGAATCTAACGGTGAATGTAGGGGAGAGTACAATTATTGTCTTCGAGAAAAGTGAAGTCAGTGAATGTACAGTGAGGTTGGATGATGACGAAATGGAAAATGTTAGTGCATTTATGTACTTGGGCAGTGTGGTGAGTAAGGATGGAAGTTTGAGGGGTGAAGTGCTTGAAAGGGTACAACAAGGAAGAAAATTTGCTGGTTCCTTGAAAGCAGTGATAAGAAACAGGGAAGTGAGCACGAAAGTGAAAAAGCTACTACATGACAGTATTGTGATACCAACTCTGACTTATGGAAGTGAAGCTTGGACCATGTTTGGGAAATAGAAGTCAAGACAAGAGTGAGTGCAGTGGAAATGAGTTGAGAGGAGCCTGTGGAGTCCCATGGAGAGACAGTCTGACAAATGAGGAAGTGAAGGAGCATTGTGGTGTGGATGTTGATGTGACAGTAAGGGTTAGGAGAAACACACTGAGGTGGTTTGACCACGTGGAGTGCATGGAGAGTGAGAGATTGACGATAAGAGTGTGAGTGAGGTGGAGGAGGGGAGAGGGAGGGGGAAGCCAAGGATGAGATTTAGGGATGGAGTGGAGAGGTATGTGAGAGAGGGGTGTGAATTGGGAGCAGGACAGCGAAATCGCGGGGGACAGGGCGACATGGAGGCGATTTGTTTGTGGCCACTCCTTATGGGATTCAGGCGTCTGGTAATAGATAGAATGATGATAGGCAGTATTGATTTAGACAAGAACTTGCAACTGTAAACATTCTTTGCCCCTTTACCCATCAGATTAACAAAATAACAAACATGGTGAAACACACACAATAGCAACTGATATTTCAAAAGCGTTTGACAGTATGGCACCGGGTCAAATTGTCTAAGATGTCACACTGTGGCCTTGCATCACTGGTTCCTCTAATTTCTTCTTGCTTTCATAATAGAAAAATACTGGTCATGGTACTGTGGATGGAATTTATTCATAATTTCATTCCATTAATGCTGGCGTACCTCAGGGATCAGTTTTGGCCCCAACCCTCTTTCCCATTCATATAAATGACTTCATATCTGTCATTCACAATTAACACACTCTTATGCTGATGACCCGACCCTTCATAGTTCTTTCACATTTAGTACCTCCTTTACACAATTTGATATTTTAAATTCCCCAAAAAACACAACAATTTCTTTGAATGAGGACCTTTCTAAAATTAATCAATGGGGACAAACGAATCTGGTCTCATTTAATACACAGAAAACTAAATACATTAATTTCTCCAACAGAATCCTTCAGATCCTCACATTTTATATTACGTTAATATTCCCATATCCACTACAATTGATGTCCTAGGTGTCACACCAACGTATGCTGGACAGCTTATGTTAAATACCTCGCCAAAAATCAATCTATCTATCTATTGCCAGACGCCTTAATCCCTTATACGGGGTGGCCACCAACAAATCGCCTCCACATCACCCTGTTCCCCACCATTTCACTGCCCTGCTCCCAATTCACACACTCCTCTCTCATATACCTCTCCACTCAATCCCTCCATCTCATCCTTGACCTTCCCCTCCCTCTCTCCCCTTCCACCTCACTCACATACACTCTCCTTGTCAGTCTCTCACTCTCCATCCTCTCTACATGGCCAAACCATCTCAGTGTGTTTCTCCTTATGTTTCCCATCACATCCACATCCACACCACAATGCTCCTTCACATCCTCATTTGTCAGTCTGTCTCTCCATGTGACTCCACAGGCTCCTCTCAAATAACTCATTTCCACTGCTCTCACTCTTGACTTGTGTCCCTTCAACAACGTCCAAGCTTCACTTCCATACGTCAGAGTTGGTATCACAATACTGTCATGTAATAACTTTTTCACTTCCATGATCACTTCCCTGTTTCTTATCACTGCCTTCAAGGAACCAGCAACCTTTCTTCCTTTTTGTACCCTTTCAAGCACCTCATCCTCCAAACTTCCATCTTTACTCATCACACTACTCAAGCACTTAAACGTATTCACATTTTCCATTTCATCATCCAACCCCACTGTACATTCACTGACTTCACCTCTCTCAAAGATCATAACTTTACTCTTTCCTACATTCACCTTTAAATTCCGTTTCTTACACACTATCCCAAACTCATCCACCAAGCCTTGCAGCTCCCCTTGGTCTTCACTGAAAATGCTTCTTAAAAATTGGGACTTTTGTACAGAGTTCGTGAATTCTTCACTGGCGAGGAATTGGCCATTATATACAAAAGTCATGTGCGTTCTCAGATCAAAAACTATTCGCCACTGTGGGGTGGATGTGGAGCGGTTGCATTGAGGCAGTTGGACAAAGTTCAAAATAAAGCCGTTAGATTGAAAATAAATCCTGCCATTATGCAGGACCTTCCTCCATCATCAGTACGTAGAAATGTTTCTTCTTTAGCATTATTTTATTGATATTTTTACCGTAAGTGCTCCGACGAACTTGCTTCAGTTGTGCCTCCCCTTCACATTTTCTCCCGAAATATTCGAGCAACTAGGAGCGCCCATGAACTCACACTCTCTCCACCCGCAATGCAGAACCTTTACTTATCAAAATTCATTTATCCCCAGAACTACTACTTTCTGGAATTCACTGCCTGGGAGTTGCTTCCCACAAACATTTAATCCACTTTTATTTAAATCCAGTTGTTAATACTTTATGAATGGCGAATACCTTTAGGCACATGGACTTCTTTTTTTTATTTCCTTTGTTATTCCTTCATTCATTGTCTCAAAAAAATGCTCTCCAAATAATTTCACTCTCCCTCAAGCTGTTTTTGTAATTTTTAGTGACTGCTGCAGTGCCCTGTTCACCCTGGGGAATTTTAATTAATCCCGGCCACTGGTTTTATCAAATTTAGAATTGCATTTTGTCCTGGCCAACGTGGCCCTCATGTGGAATTTTGTTAGGTTCCTGCCCACGTAGGCGTGTTAGGGAATAAGCGGACTGATCTGTTGCCTAAGGTAGCATTGGTTTGCGTTCCTACAACTGTGGGACACCATCCTCCTCTACATTGACTGACTGCATATGATTTTTACCCTTTTATTGCTAAACAGGTTCCGCATCGTTGGCAAGACTGCTTGCAAGCTGCAGGGCTTAATACGATTCACGTAACTTATGGCGAGGTCGGCTCCTTCACGTACTGACGCTTGTCTCACTAGTAGGAGGCTCTTTTATGCTGGCTGAGAATTGGCCATATCCGGTTCTCTCATGGCTTTTATTATAGGGCTCTCCCCCTCCATTCTGTGAGGATTGCTTCATACTGCTAAGTGTTCCGCACTTGCGGGTTGTGTACCCCATCCTTAGAGATTTACACCTCTAAGCACCAGGCGGGTGATGGGTCATATCCGTCTTTCACCTGTGCCTGGGGAGGTGGTCTGCTGTATGGGAGGGGGAACCCTCAGCTTTGTGGTGGCAGCTAGATTTCCTCATAAGATTTAGTACTTGGTGTTTTGTTTTTGTTTTGTTTTATTTCTACTCTTTGTTTTCGGTATTTTAGTGATTTTAGTGTTTTTCTTTTGTTTTGTTTATATTTTTACTTGACCTTTAGGTCATCGCCTGCTCACATTCTGTGTTGTTTTTTACCATGATGTCCGGCGGCATATGACCTTGGCAGTTGCACCGCCAGATTTTTATTGTATTTAATCAATCAGTCAATCTCGAATCCAACATCATCATCAGTGACAGACAGTATGGTGTTCATCACAAAAAATCCACCGGCAAAATACTCAACTTCTTTACTTATATCATTTATTAATCAGTTGCCCAACACGGAGTAGCCCTTGATATTTTTAAAACTTTTGACAGTGTTGCGCCATTTCCTGCTATCCAAACTCCCTTACTACAGCCTATCATCCTTTGTTCCCCTGATTTTCTTATACTTTAGCAACAGAAATATAAGAGTAAAGGTACTTGATGTATACTCCAAGTTCCACTCAGTTTTGGATCAGTCCTGGCTCCAACCCTGTTTCTCTTTCATATTTATGATCTCTTGTCTGTCATCCATAATCCCATTCACTAAGTTTGATAAACCGGACTCCCATCCCAGCACAGGAATCTCCTTATGTAAGACTCATCCAAGATCACTGAGTGGGTATAACATTGTTCATTTAATACTAGGAACACTAGATATATCCAGTTTACTAATAGACAAGTATTGCCTGATTCCTATACTGGTAGTACTTTCACTGCAGCAGATAAACCTATCTCTAAGAGTATTCTCGGTGTTTCGCTTAACATTACCCTCAGTTGGACCTCTTACGTTAGATCACTTGTAAAAATCCCTCCGGGAGAGTCTTGGATTATTGTACAGAATTTGTAACCTGTTAACTGACGAGCAGTTACTATAACTTTAAAAAGCCATGTGTGCCTCAGCTTAGAATGTTCACTGTCGTGGAGTGGATGCCGAGAGGTTGCACTAACACAACTGAACAAGATTCAGAACAAGGCTATAAGTTTAATTAGTCATCCAGCAATTACAAAGGAACAATCCCTGTCCCCCTACAAGTAAGTTAGAATGTTTCCTTCTTTCCATCTGTATTATGATTCGATTTCTGTTTGCTTGTTTGTTACCGTAACACAGAAAAGACCGGTGCATGTTTTAGAATGTTTGTTTAGAGCAAGGTATCATTAACCCGTGGATTGCGAGCCACAGCTCAGGCTAGGTAGCGTCATGTTGCGAGCAACAGTTTAGGCTGTGCATCAACGCTAACTACTCCACCCCTACCCAATACACATGGAGCTACGCAAAGATGTAGAGACAGAGATTTTTTTCCTTTCACCAAAAGATGCCCTGGATGTTTATTTTCAAGTTTATGATAAAATAAAAAAAATTTTTTTTTTTTTTTTTTACTCCCCTACGGAGAGAGACCGTTTCTTTTCACCAGATGATGCCCTGAATGATATCTTCAAGTATATAATAACCAAATACTACAAAAACTTTTTTTTCTTCATTTTTTGTGCACCATGGGGTGGGAAAAAAAAGGGTAATTGCACAGTCCATGGGTTAAAATGTGTAACTTGAAGAATAAAACAATTTCCAGTCCAATCGGACGGCCGATTCCCGAGTTATGACCTATTTTTGACTGAATAGAAGTGACTTGACATTGAGCAAGTTATTTTTTAGATATTTTTATGGCCAATGCTCAAACGAAGTTGCAATCATTGTGCCACGACTCCACGCTTTTCTCATTGCTACATGGACACCTGGTAGGTATCTTGACTTGCTCATGCCACAGTGCCATATTGCAGATCTTTTGGCTATCATTCTTCATATACTCCAGAAATGCTTCTTTTTGGAACCCTCTCCGCGAGATTAGTTTCCCCCCAAACTTCAGGCTACAACACATCAAGTATATATATGTTACAGTCAACGTCTAAATCCAGACAATTTGTAAAGTGACTGAACTTTTCAGGCAATATGTGAATTGCCTGGTTCACCCAGTCAATTTAGGAATCAGCTAAAAATTGCAGACAATTTACAAAGTGACTAAAATTATGATAGATTTTCTTGGCATATTGACTAATATGGGGTAATATACTGACAGACAAACAGTATTCTTGAGTAAAATTTTTTCTAAAACCTACGTGACGATGAAATGTGATAATAAAACCTACGTGACAATATAATGTGATAATAAAACAATGAAAAAATAAAATGTGTCAATAAAGTAAGACATTAAATCAGTTTTTATTCTTACAGGTCAAACTAGAGTTTGAATCCTGGTATGGGTAATCAAGTCAGTTTGCCTAGTGGCAGTTTGTATGATGATGTCTGGGTAGTTTATCAGTGTGTGTGTGTGTGTGTGTGTGTGTGTGTGTGTGTGGTGCCCGGTTCTTTCTATTGGATGTTGTTGTTTGAGGCTGACTTACAACGAGCACCACAATTATATCTCTAGAGGTTCGTTCGACCCTTATCCTGATGTTGTTGGACTAACTGTGGAATCGGTTGGGAATCAGAGATTATTCAAAAATTATTTTAATTCTTTCTATCAAATATTACACACAAGGAAAATGGGCCGTTCAATATAATTACTAATGAGAAAGAAATTTGGTAGCTTGATTGTGAGTAGCGTAACAAATGAAGAACTTTGGGTAGCGTGACAATGCAATAACCGTAATTTATACTCCCAAAACCGATTCAGCACAGGGGTCGAAAACAATTCCCACCAAGGCACGAGGGTTATGAGAAGTTATACATAATATTGAGAGATAGAGAGGAATGACAGTGAAACTCAATAAACTTGTCAAAATGCTGAATTTACTAATATCTCTCCTTTCTTTAAATCATATTACATCATACTATTTAATTTACTAATAAATGACAACTTCAATTGATCTTTTCTCTAAGACATGAAACTTTACTTTTTGAGAGAACTCTAGATTTTTTTACTCATTTAATCACACTTTTATTTATTCACATTTCACCAAATTTCTCCACTACGAATTTTATAGACACATATACTTCAGTTAACCTTCAATTGATATTACTTTTTAGATCTCACTCCTCCCCAACATCCGTGATATTTAACATAAAAAGGTTTGCCACATTCAATACACTCGTGGGCACGTAGGCTTTCTCCGGGCACATCAAGCGAGGGAGTTGCCTTGGGGACAGAGTGCTCTCCGAGTTCACCCCCTATACATTATGTACCCATAAAAAAAAAAAAAAAGTCACAACTACACTCCTTTCACAAGCTAACTTAACTGATCTATTGCATAATCAAAGGACTATTCACTGTATGGATGTAAATGGTGAGTGTACAATTTAAATCCTAACGACTTTTCCCTAGGGCAGTTACAATATGGCGGTTAGAGGTGAGTTTATGACGTGGCGTTCTCACAACATCTGTTCACGGTGCGGGGGCAAATTTGAGTCAGTAACATTACAACTTAGGCCACAACGGCACAAATAATATCTCTGAACTTTACAACGCAAGTATGAACAAAGGGGGCAGGGAATGGAAATGGAGTTCCCCCGAGCTAAGCCCTGTATTGGACTATATAGCCCCGCTAGGGTTACAGGAGCGAGCTACCACTCCCGGCACGGCAGCCCGGGCGAGGCTCGAACTCGCAATCCCCCGATTACAAGTCCGGCGCGCTACCACTGTGCTACCGCGCCCCTAAGGGGGCAGGGAAGAAAACAGAGTAATGAAACTCACCTGTACACGATGCAAGGGCAAATTTGAGAGTGAGTCAGGAGCTGGCTGATCCCCCCCTCTGTTACTTTTCAAAATGCGGGAAACTAAGCGACTTGGATGACGTGTAGGGTACTTTTGCTTCACCCCCATATGAGGGACACAACTCTAAACTTCTGATTCTGAACGGATACAGATATTAATTTTCTTTACTCTCAATCTGACAGGGGATATTTAGTGATTCTAATTATCTCACACAAAGAGTCGCAAATTGAATCAACAGCGGTCGCTAGCATGCTCTCGGCGGAGGAATACATTACCCAACTATTACGTCATGTCCTCGGGCACTAGCTAACTAAAACTTTTAACGGCTTTCCACCCTCTATACGATATTATTTCCTCTATAAGCATGTTAATCGACAACATTATGATTTTTACTATGATTACATCAGATCTGATATAATAGAAAATGAGTACAGACTATACGCCACTCAAATACCCACGTCTGCTCTCAGAACAATTCACGTACAACATGTACAAATATTCTTAAGGACTAGCACAGCATAAATGAGATTTATGATCTTACAGCTACAGAAATAATAATAAAAAGAACATGTATTAACTACTAGGTACAAGCATGTTTCTATATCATAAGCCTAGAATGGATTAGGGTAAATACAAATGTATAGCTTACGTACTAAAGTCTTAACTTACATGACTTTCAAATATGTATAACTTACGTACTAAAGTCTTAACATACATGACTCTCTCAGGTTTTGGCTCTTGTGGCATTACATGTGTGGGTGTGTGTGTGTGTGTATGTGTGGGTGTGACCGGTACAGACGTCTGGGTAGCTAGCCAGTGCAGTTGTGTGTTGGCCTTGTCCCTGGCATTTACTCTCGTGTCTTTCCGTGAGGTGTAGTTCGTTTGTAGAACATATGGCGTGTTCTGAGGAAGCACTTTTTTACGGGAAAGTGATGTTGAAGAAAAAATCGGATTCAAAGTCATTACTACTGACTAAAATTGAGTACTACAATCTGATAGAGGAACGCAGAGTAGCAGCATCTGCAAAAAATAAATCAAATCGGCAGTATTACATCCTTGGACGTTACGAAGTTCTTCAGTGTGGTGACGTTGAAAAGTTGATCAAAAAACGGAATGATAGAACTCAAGAACCTGTTTATTTTGTGCATTTTGAGGATATGTTTGATACAATAAAACGTGCTTACATTACTACGGGACATGGCGGCAGAGACAAAATGGTCAAAGCTTTGTCAAGATATGCAAACGTTACTAGAGATACTGTAGAACTGTTCAAATCTTTGTGTGTTCAGTGTCAAAAGAAACGGAAAAGATGTACGGCCAATGGTGTTACTGTTAAACCGATTTTGTCAAAGGACTTCGGCTCACGAGCTCAGGTGGATCTTGTTGACATGCAGTCTTGTGCCAAAGGAAAGTATAAGTGGATAATGGTGTATCAAGATCACCTAACAAAGTATTGCATATTGCGTCCCCTAACTTCAAAAAGGGCCGCTGAGGTTACATTCCAACTAATGGACATATTTTTAATGTTTGGAGCACCTCAAATTCTTCAAAGCGATAATGGTAGTGAATTTACAGCATTAGTCATTTCGGAACTGAAACTTCTTTGGCCAGACTTGTTAACAGTTCATGGTAAACCAAGGCATCCACTGAGTCAGGGATCAGTTGAACGCCTCAACTGTGATATAAAAGACATGCTAGTTTCATGGTTAGGTGATAATGATACAAGTGACTGGCTCATGGGACTCACGTTTCTGCAGTCTCAAAAAAACACCAGTTACCATTCTGGGATCAAACAATTCCCATACAAAGCACTCTTCGGTGTTGAGGCCAGAGTAGGTCTACGCTCAACTGCACTTCCAGAGAAAGTTTTGAAGACAATGGTTACTGAAGATGATTTACTTGGAGCTTACACTTTTCCCTCGGACTCTGGTCGTCCAGTTGATCCACCTGAGTGCTCTGCTCGTCCAGTTGATCCACCTGAGTGTTCTGCTCGTCCAGATGATTCACGTGAGTGCTCTGCTCATCCAGATGATCCACCTGAGTGCTCTGTTCATCCAGATGATCCACCCGAGTGCTCTGCTCATCCAGTTGATTCATCGAAGGGCTCTACTCATCCAGATGATTCACCTGAGGGTTCTACTCACCGTGAGGACTTCGCTCATCCAGGTAGTGACACACACACACAGAAAAAAATAAAATAAAAAAAGGTAAGTGATAACTGATCTCATTAAGCTCATAACCACATGTCAAGTCTATCACCATTAATTACATACTTATCTCTGTTATAAAGCTAAAAATACATTGCTTTCATTCTTTTTTTGTTCATTCAGATGGTTTATCCGAGGGTTCTGCCTATCCAGACAATTCACCCTGTGACCAGAATCCTACAGGAAGACTTCATGTGCTCCAAGAAAACATAGCACTTCAACGGCCAAGAGCAGCTGCTGGTCAATTAGCCTAAGCTGAACGCATGGTGAAACGTAGTCGTTTAGATCATGCCCCTGGTAATCCCGGAGATAATGTGACAATTCCCATCCCGTTAGTTGATCGAGGTAAAGGTGATCCCCGAAATGTTATAGGTGTTATCTTAGATCGTAATGAAAATGACATGTATCGAATAGCCGTGAGAGAAGGAATACTTAAGGGACGCTACAGTAGAAGTCAGTTTGATATTTGTACCCAGCAACTGTATAGCCTCGGTGACGTGAGTGCAGACAAGGAAACAGGACTTCGTCAGGCAGTACAGCAGTCACCTAGGTTTGGTGGTCAAGGTTATGCTAAGTGCAATTGTACTGTGAGTAAGAAACAATGTCAAACAAATCGCTGTGAATGTTATAAAGGTCACAAGTGCAACAGTCGGTGCCACTTTAGTTTGACCTGTAAGAATAAAAACTGATTTAATGTCTTACTTTATTGTCACATTTTATTCTTTCATTGTTTTATTATCACATTATCTTGTCACGCAGGTTTTATTATCACATTCTATTGTCACGTAGGTTTTATTATCACCTTTCATCGTCACGTAGGTTTTAGAAAATAAAATTTTACTCAAGAATACTGTTTGTTTGCCTATGTCAGTATATTACCCCATATTAGTCAATATGCCAAGAAAATCTATCATAATTTTAGTCACTTTGTAAATTGTCTGCAATTTTTAGCTGATTTCTAAATGGACTGGGTGAACCAGGCAATTCACATATTGCCTGAAAAGTTCAGTTACTTTACAAATTGTCTGGAATTAGATATTGACTGTAACATATATACGAACAGTAGACCCTAGTTATCCGCGGGGATTAGGCTCCAGAGACCCCCACGGAAGGCAAATTTCACGGGTACTCAAGCCATCATCACGAAATGGCATATTATTTCCACATAAGCTAAGCACATCCCTGAAAAAATAAAAACATACTTTAAAATATTACAAATACATATTAACACTCACAAAAAGACTATGTGTTCTCTTGATAACCTTTGTACAATGATGACGATTGCTGTAAGACGATGATGATGATTGCTGTATAGATGACAATGATTGCTGTATGATGACGACGAAGATTATAGTGCAGTTCCTACTGTGCCAGTGTGGTGAGGCGACGAGATGTGTGGTGGCACTGTAGGTTAGCTGTGTCTAGTCTGACCCTTCTAACAGGACGCCAGATAACACCTTACTCTCTCTGTTTGGCTTAGGAGGATTGCTTTATTCTCACACAGTGAAGTATAGTAGAGTTGTAAACACGAGAAGGGCGACGACAACGTAAGTAATGAACTGATTGGTGTTTACAATAAGACTGGTGGACTGGCGGGAGTGCCTGTGGGTGCAGGTATCCTAACTATAGCATCAAAATAAGTGTGCGTTGTGTGCCAATTTCAAATTAAGTTATGGTGTATAGTACAGTATTAAAATCAATTTCATCCATGGAGACTTAAATCTCCTGATGCAAATTCCGCGGAAAAATAGGGTCTACTGTACATATATATATATATATATATATATATATATATATATATATATATATATATGTACAGCGAGGTTGGATGGTGAGGAATTGGAAAATGTGAGTACGTTTAAATACTTGGGTAGTGTGATGAGTAAGGATGGAGGTTTGGAGGGTGAAGTACATGAAAGGGTACAGCAGGGAAGAAAGGTTGCTGGTTCTTTAAAAGCAGTGATAAGAAACAGGGAAGTGAGCATTGTTAGGAAGAGAAAACTGTCCCGCAAAGTTCCAGGTTCAAAACAAAAGAGTTAGGTAAAATTATAAGTTAAAGTTTAATGCTCAAACTAACAACTAAACATTCAGGACTCATAAGGATAATGTAATGGTAAAAAACAGGTTAAATATATGGTTAACTGAAATAGCCTCTGTTAACACGAAATTAGCAAGAGTAAATTTATCTAAGTCAGCCCTGATAAAATGAGAAAACCGGATAATACTCAGTTAATGCAAGATATATTATTACAGATACAAAATATTATTACTACTGGCAGACAGAAAAACTTTACATCAATCACAAAAACCTCACCAGGCCCACGAATTAACACCTTATGCTATACAGTACAAGAAAAAATGTAATAACACTTATACTCAAATTACACAGCAGCTAGATGGTTGGAGACTTCCTGAGCACTCACAAAAATAATAGTACACTATACAGGGGAGGACAGAGATGTGAACAAAATGAGGAGCAGATCTAAGTGGCAATTAATGAAGAAACTGAGCTCATTATATAGGGGCCGGCAGAGCTTGATACAGCTTGTAAGAAGGACGCGCAAATGAAGCTGTAGGGGACAAAGAGTTGACAATCCTGCTCTGAACAACAGAAAGAACGACTTTACTATAAGGGGAGAAGGGGGGAGTGAGGTAGAACACGCTCGTGATCAAACATGCAGCATACTGTACGTTAGAATTATACAAAATATGATGAAATCATAGGCTATGTAACACCTCCCCCGCAAAAAAAAAGAAATTTACAAAGGAAATTTCTTATCACTCTAAAACAATCTGTCTAAAGTCTAGATAAGCAATCTGCAATAACATTTTCTTTCCCCTTGACATGTTGTATGTCTAATGAATACTCCTGAAGAAGTAGACTCCATCTTGTCAATCTGATTTTTATCTTTAAACTTACTAAGGAATTTCAGTGGGTTATGATCGGTATAAAAGACTATGGGGTCAAAACCAGAACACAAATAAAATGAAAAATGCTGTAAACCCAAAATCAAGGCCAAAAGCTCTTTCTCAATAGTTGAGTTTTTGAGGTGGAGTGAACTTCTTACTGTAATATGATACAGGGTGTTCAATACCCTGATCATCCTCTTGCAGCAAAACAGCCCCAGCTCCTGTATCACTTGCATCAACAGCCATCTTAAAAGGCTTAGCAAAATTTGGAGTAGCAAGCACTGGCTGACTTAATAGGATAGCTTTATGTTTGCTGAAAGAGGATTCACAGTTATCGGTGCAGACAAATTTAACTCCCTTTTTCAGTAGGTCTGTAAGTGGTGATACAAGAATTGAAAAGTTAAGAACAAATCTCCTGTAATAACCTACCATTCCCAAAAATCTTTGTAGCTCTTTCCTACTTTTAGGTCTGGGAAGATCACTTATAACCTGAACCTTAGCTCCTGGTGGTGCAACGTGTCCATCACCAATTACGTACCCAAGGTACTAAACTTTAGCTTGACCAAACTCACACTTTGATAAATTAGCTACAAGATTAGCCTGAACCAAACGCTCAAGAAATTTACTGACATGGCATAGGTGATCTTTCCAGTTGCCACTGAAGATTAATACATCATCAATATAAACAACACACTCTGCCAAACCCTCTGTTACAACATTCATGAGCTTCTGAAAAGTGGCTGGTGCATTCTTCATACCAAATGGCATTACAGAACATGCAAGTCTTTCCTAGTGTTACAAAACATGAGATCTCCCTAGCACGTTCAGTCATAGGTACTTGCCAGTATCCCTTTAACAAATCAAACTTACTTATGTACCTAGCCTTTCTGATCTTGTCTATGCAATCTTCCACGCGAGGGAGAGGGTAAGTGTCTGTTTTGGTTATCTGATTAACACGTCTGTAGTCGATGCAAAGCCACTGTGACCCACCTGGCTTAGGGACTAGAGTGACAGGAGAACTCCACTCGCTCTGACAGGGCTAAATCATCTTGTGGTCCAACAGGTAGCCAAGCTCCTTCTGGATGAAAGGAACTTTCACTGGGTTCACACGGTAAGGAGGCAGTTTAATTGGCTTCGCGTCTCCAACATCGACATCATGCATCAACACAGTGGCTCTTCCTGGAGTGGCACGGAACACTTGTGGGTACTCCTGCAGTAATGGCGAAAACTCCTGCCTTTCCGCGGGAGCTAGATGAGAAAGCTTAGTCTGGAGATCATTCATGATATCAGGATTCTTCCCCAAACTATCACTCAAGCTCTTGCTGCATGGGAGAACTTCACTTGAAGACTCGGGTGGAACAGCTACAGTGCAGACTGGGTTATTTTCGTCCCGCCTGTGATATAACTTTATCATGTTGATGTGACAAAGTTGCTTGTTCTTTCTACCATCTGGTGTGGTGATGACATAGTTGACATCACTGAGTTTCTTCTCCACGAAATAAGGACCACTAAACTTGGCTTGAAGAGGTTGCCCATGCACTGGTAGCAGAATCAAAACCTGATCTGGCTGAAAGTGGCGTAACCTGGACCTCTTATCATACCAAGTCTTCATCTTCTCCTGAGCAGCTCCTAAATTCTCTCTCGCCAGCAGTAAAGCAGTGGACAGCCGTTCTTTGAACTTTATCACATACTCCAACAGGTTGACGTCATCTTCCTCCGACAGCCAGCATTCCTTGAGTAGCTTAAGGGGTCCTCTTACTTCATGGCCAAACAGTAGTTCAAAGGGTGAGAAGCCCAGTGATTCATTTGGAGATTCTCTTGCGGCAAATACAACGAATGGAAGACCTTTATCCCAGTCTTTCTGATGTTCCAAACAGTATTTCTTGAGCATCGATTTGAGTGTTTGATGATATCTCTCCAACGCTCCTTGGGTCTGAGGATAGTAAGCTGAAGATGTGATCTGGGTGATGCCCAACTCTTTCAGAGACTGCTTGAAAACATTTGACATGAAATTACTTCCCCGGTCTGACTGTACCTCCTTGGGCAGACCAAACTTTGTGAAGAACCCTAGCATTTCCTTAACCACGTTCTTTGCTGAGATATTTCTAAGTGGAATGGCTTCAGGATAACGAGTAGCCATATCAATCAGGGTCAACACATAAGAAAATCCTGAAGAAGTCTTAGGAAGAGGGCCCACAATATCCACCAACACACGGGTGAATGGCGCCTCAAAAGGAGGAATGGGAACTAGAGGTGCAACCTTTTCGGTCTGATTACACTTCCCCACAACTTGACAGGTGTGACAAGACTTACAATACCAGGAAACATCTCTGAAGATACCTGGCCTGTAGAAGTGTTTCAAAATGCGTGCCACAGTCTTCCTCACTCCAAAGTGTCTTGCCAAACTGGAATCATGAGCCACTCTAATGATATCCTGCCTACAAACACGAGGGATGACAACTTGATGTACAACCTCCCATTCACAGTCGGCTGATGCTGTTGGGGGTCTCCACTTCCTCATAAGTACTCCTGACTTTACATAATAACAAGTAGAAGCACCAGCTGACTCTTCTTCACTGCAAGCAGAGTTAGCTAGACCTTTCAACTCAGGGTCAGCAACCTGCAACTCAACCAACTCTTGACGAGACAAATTATCAACACTACGGGGTACTATACTGCCTCATCTGGTGAGTGGTCCAAATTAGCAAGAAAAGTGTCAGCTAGGAATAACATCATCATCATCATTATCCTCTAAATCACCAGTAACTTTAGACTTAGCCCTAGTGACAGCACATGCAGAGAACACATCAGGGACATCACAATCCTGGGTCGCAGCCACTGGCTCAATAGACAACTGAGGAGCTGGACACACTTGACTTCCACCAACATCATTTCCAAGTAAGAAAGTTACACCTGACATTGGGAGTGTCTCAACCAACCCAATCATAACGGAACCATTAACAAAACCAGACTCTAAATTCACTCTGCACAGAGGGACAGATAAGTAATTATTCCCTACACCTTGTAAGATTACAGTTTCATCAGATGAATTAACATTAGAGCCTAGAACACTGGTCAGCATAAGGGATTGACAGGCACCTGTATCACGATATATTTTAACTGATTTCCTGTCATTACTGTCCAGAGGACTGACAAAACCATCAGACAGGAAATTAGCACATGAACTCTTGAGAGTGTCACCCACGTTACTGCTCAAAAGAGGAGCTTCATCATGAGAATTTAATTTACCCCTCAAAGCAGGTTCAGTTAACTCAGTTAAAGAATTCTTGGAACTCTCAAGGGTGGACACTAGACCAATTGACTGAATATTTATAGACTCCTTTTTGTTCACATCACTCTGGCTCCTGAAACATTTCTCCGTAGTATGACCAAGCTTACTACAATAAGAACATTTACTTTACTGAAACCTAGAGGTGAAGCTGGTATTTGCTTCCTGAGAAACATCATCTTTATTCTCTTTCCTGTTACCTGTACTCTGAGTAGAGGCAACGTACTTACTCTCAGCTTTCCTCTTTTCTTAAGAATATCTCTTGTGAGTGAGAACATATTCATCAGCTAAAACTGCAACATCAGACAAATTATCTATTCTTCTCTCATCAAGATATAGGCTTACATCTTTATTAATACACCTTTTGAAGTCCTCCAGCAAAATCATCTGCTTAAATTTACCAAAATCAGAATCCACATTCTTAGAATTTAACCACTGCTCTAACAGATCTTCTTTGATTTTTGCATACTCAAAGTGGTATTCATTATCTTGCTTATAAGTTGTCCTAAATTTTACTCTATACGCTTCAGGAACAAGCTCATAGGCCTTAAGAATCAAGCTCTTAACTACATCATAATTATCAGATTGATCCTGAGGCAAAGATGCATAAGTTACTTGAGCTTTACCGGTGAGAACAGTTTGAAGGAGTACTGGCCAATACTTTTTGGGCCAATTAAAACCTGTAGCTACCCTCTCAAACAACTGAAAATACTTTGTTAAATCAGATTCATTAAAAGGAGGGACAAGTTTAACATTTTTAGCCACATCAAAATCATCAGAGCTAGATGATCCAGTTCCACCTTGTTTCATGCGATACTCATGGTCTGCCTGAATCCTAGCAAGTTCAACTTGTGCCTCAGCCTCCTTAACACGAGCCTCCTGCAGGGCTAGCTGTAACTTAGCTATTTCAATCTGCTTTTGCTCATCTGGAGGAGTTACATTAAACAAGCTTTCATTAATCATGTCAACAATTTGATCTTTAGAATGATGAGAGCGAACAGCAATTCCCAATTGTTGAGCAACAAGCTTAAGTTCATTCTTTGTTCTGTTTTCTACATCACACACTGTTTGCACATTTGACAAAAAATCTTTGGCTTCATCAAGAGTAGTAATAGTAGACATCATGAATAAATCACAGTCACAAAATATCATGCAATATCCTTATGATAATATCCTGAATATCCAGATAAGAGGTCGCCAAATTTATGTTATGGAACAGAGAAAACTGTCCTGCAAAGTTCCAGGTTCAGAACAAAAGAGTTAGGTAAAATTACAAATTAAAGTTTAATGCTCAAACTAACAACTAAACATTTAGGACTCATAAGGATAATGTAATGGCAAAAAACAGGTTAAATATATGGTTAACTGCAATAACCTCTATTAATACGAAATTAGCAAGAGTAAATTTATCTAAGTCAGCCCTGATAAAATGAGAAAACCGGTTAATGCTCAGTTAATGCAAGATATATTATTACAGATACAAAATATTGTTACTACTGGCTGACAGTAAAAACTTTACATCAATCACAAAAACCTCACCAGGCCCACGAATTAACACCTTATGCTATACAGTAGAAGAAAAAATGTAATAACACTTATACTCAAATTACACAGCAGCTAGATGGTTGGACACTTCCTGAGCACTCACAAAAATAATAATAACTGTACAGGGGAGGACAGAGATCTGAACAAAATGAGGAGTAGATCTAAGTGGCAATTAATGCAGAGACTGAGCTCATTATATAGGGGCCGGCAGAGCTTGATACAACTTGTCAACAAAGAGTTGACAATCCTGCTCTGAACAACAGAAAGAACGACTTACTCTACTATAAGGGGAGAAGGGGGGAGTGAGGTAGAACACGCTCGTGATCAAACATGCAGCATACAGTACGTTAGAATTATACAAAGCATGATGAAATCATAGGCTATGTAACAATATATATATATATATATATATATATATTGTTACATAGCCTATGATTTCATCATCCTTTGTGTAATTTTAACGCACAGTATGCTGCATGTTTGATCACGAGCGTGTTCTGCCTCAGTCCCCCCCTTCTACCATTATAGTAGAGTAAGTCGTCCTTTCTGTTGTTCAGTGCGGGATTTTCATCTCTTTGTCCCCATGGCTTCATTTGCGCGTCCTTCTTACAAGTTGTATCAAGCTCTGCTGGCCCCTATATAATGAGCTCAGTCTCTGCATCATTGCCACTTAGATCTGCTCCTCATTTTGTTCACATCTCTGTCCTCCCCTGTACAGTTATTATTATTGTGAATTTCTCAGGAAGTCTCCAACCATCAGCAGCTGTGTGATTTGAGTATAAGTGTTATTGCATTTTGTTCTTGTACTGTATAGCATAAGGTTAATTCTTAGGCCTGGAAAGTTTTTGTAAATAGTGTAGAATTCATTTTGTCAGCCAGTGGTAATAGTAGTTTGTATCTGTAATTATTTATCTTGCATTAACTGAGCATTACCCAGTGTTTTTCATTTCATCAGGGCTGACTTAGATAAATTTACTCATGCTAATTTCGTGTTAATAGAGGCTATTGCAGTTAACCATATATTTAACCTGTTTTTGCCATTACATTATCCTTATGAGTCCTGAATGTTTTGTTGTTATTTTGAGCATTAAACTTTAACTTGTAATTTTACCTAACTGGGTTGTTTTGAACCTGGAACTTTACGGGACAGTAGTGATTTTTAGTATTCTCACTTAAAGTGTACATTATCTTTCTCTGTTCCGTAACATAAATTTGGCGACCTCTTATCAGGATATTCCGGATATTATCATAAGGATATTGCTTGATATTTTGTGACTGTTACTTATTCATGATGTCTACTATTACTACACTTGATGAAGCCAAAGATTTTTTGTCAAATGTGCAAACAGTGTGTGATGTAGAAAACAGAACAAAGAATCAACTTAAGCTCGTTGCTCAACAATTGGGAATTGCTGTTCGCTCTCATCATTCTAAAGATCAAATTGTTGACATGATTAATGAAAGCTTGTTTAATGTAACTCCTCCAAATGAGCAAACGCAGATTGAATTAGCTAAGTTACAGCTTGCCCTGCAGGAGGCTCGTGTGAAGGAAGCTGAATTTCAAGCACGTGCTAAGGAGGCTGATGTTAAGGAGGCAAATGCTCGTATTCAAGAAGCACATGTACAGGCTCAGGCACAAATTGAACTTGCTAGGATTCAGGCAGACCATGAGTATCGCATGAAACAAGGTGGAATTGGATCATCTAGCTCTGATGATTTTGATGTGGCTAAAAATGTTAAACTTGTCTCTCCTTTTAATGAATCTGATTTAACTAAGTATTTTCAGTTGTTTGAGAGGGTAGCTACAGGTTTTAATTGGCCCAAGGAGTATTGGCCAGTACTCCTTCAAATTGTTCTCACCGGTAAAGCTCAAGTAACTTATGCATCTTTGCCTCAGGATCAATCTGATAATTATGATGTAGTTAAGAGCTTGATTCTTAAGGCCTATGAGCTTCTTCGTGAAGCTTATAAAGTAAAATTTAGGACAACTTACAAGCAAGATAAGCAATCTCATGTTGAGTATGCAAAAATCAAAGAAGATCTGTTAGAGCAGTGGTTAAATTCTAAGAATGTGGATTCTGATTTTGGTAAATTTAAGCAGATGATTTTGCTGGAGGACTTCAAGAGGTGTATTAATAAAGATGTAACCCTATATCTTGATGAGAGAAGAATAGATAATTTGTCCGATGCTGCAGTTTTAGCTGATGAATATGTTCTCACTCACAAGAGATATTCTAAAGAAAAGAGGAAAGCTGAGAGTAAGTACGTTGCCTCTACTCAGAGTACAGGTAACAGGAAAGAGAATAAAGATGATGTTTCTCAGGAAGCAAATACCAGCTTCACCTCTAGGTTTCAGAAAAGTAAATGTACTTATTGTAGTAAGCTTGGTCATACTACGGAGAAATGTTTTACGAGACAGCGTGATGTGAACAAAAAGGAGTCTTTAAATATTCAGTCAATTGGTCTAGTGTCCACTCTTGAGAGTTCCCAGAATTCTTTAACTGAGTTAACTGAACCTGCTTTGAGGGGTAACTTAAATTCTCATGATGGAGCTCCTCTTTTGAGCAGTAACGTGGGTGACACTCTCAAGAGTTCATGTGCTAATTTCCTGTCTGATGGTTTTGTCAATCCTCTGGACAGTAATGACAGGAAATCAGTTAAAATATATCGTGACACAGGTGCTTGCCAATCCCTTATGCTGACCAGTGTTCTAGGCTCTAATGTTAATTCCTCTGATGAAACTGTAATCTTACAAGGTGTAGGGAATAATTACTTCTCTGTCCCTCTGTGCAGAGTGAATTTAGAGTCTGGTTTTGTTAATGGTTCCGTTATGGTTGGGTTGGTTGAGACACTCTCAATGTCAGGTGTAACTTTCTTACTTGGAAATGATATTGGTGGAAGTCAAGTGTGTCCAGCTCCTCAGTTATCTAGTGAGCCAGTGGCTGCGTCCCAGGATTGTGATGTCCCTGATGTGTTCCCTGCATGTGCTGTCACTAGGGCTAAGTCTAAAGTTACTGGTGATTTAGAGGATAATGATGATGATGATGTTATCCTAGCTGACACTTTTCTTGCTAATTTGGACCACTCACCAGATGAGGCAGTACCCCGTAGTGTTGATAATTTGTCTCGTCAAGAGTTGGTTGAGTTGCAGGTTGCTGACCCTGAGTTGAAAGGTCTAGCTAACTCTGCTTACAGTGAAGAAGAGTCAGCCGGTGCTTCTACTTGTTATTATGTAAAGTCAGGAGTACTTATGAGGAAGTGGAGACCCCCAACAGCATCAGCCGACTGTGAATGGGAGGTTGTACATCAAGTTGTCATCCCTCGTGTTTGTAGGCAGGATATCATTAGAGTGGCTCATGATTCCAGTTTGGCAGGACACCTTGGAGTGAGGAAGACTGTGGCACGCATTTTGAAACACTTCTACTGGCCAGGTATCTTCAGGGATGTTTCCTGGTATTGTAAGTCTTGTCACACCTGTCAAGTTGTGGGGAAGTGTAATCAGACCGAAAAGGTTGCACCTCTAGTTCCCATTCCTCCTTTTCAGGCGCCTTTCACCCGTGTGTTGGTGGATATTGTGGGCCCTCTTCCTAAGACTTCTTCAGGATTTTCTTATGTGTTGACCCTGATTGATATGGCTACTCGTTATCCTGAAGCCATTCCACTTAGAAATATCTCAGCAAAGAACGTGGTTAAGGAAATGCTAGGGTTCTTCACAAAGTTTGGTCTGCCCAAGGAGGTACAGTCAGACTGGGGAAGTAATTTCATGTCGAATGTTTTCAAGCAGTCTCTGAAAGAGTTGGGCATCACCCAGATCACGTCTTCAGCTTACCATCCCCAGACCCAAGGAGCGTTGGAGAGATATCATCAAACACTCAAATCGATGCTCAAGAAATACTGTTTGGAACATCAGAAAGACTGGGATAAAGGTCTTCCATTCGTTGTATTTGCTGCAAGAGAATCTCCAAATGAATCACTGGGCTTCTCACCTTTTGAACTACTGTTTGGCCATGAAGTAAGAGGACCCCTTAAGCTACTCAAGGAATGCTGGCTGTCGAAGGAAGATGACGTCAACCTGCTGGAGTATGTGATGAAGTTCAAAGAACGGCTGTCCACTGCTTTACAGCTGGCGAGAGAGAATTTAGGAGCTGCTCAGGAGAAGATGAAGACTTGGTATGATAAGAAGTCCAGGTTACGCCACTTTCAGCCAGGAGATCAGGTTTTGATTCTGCTACCAGTGCATGGGCAACCTCTTCAAGCCAAGTTTAGTGGTCCTTATTTCGTGGAGAAGAAACTCAGTGATGTCAACTATGTCATCGCCACACCAGATCGTAGAAAGAACAAGCAACTATGTCACATCAACATGCTTAAGTTAGATCACAGGTGGGACGAAAATAATCCAGTCTGCACTGTAGCTGTTCCACCCGAGTCTGCAAGTGAAGCTCTCCCATGCAGCATGAGCCTGAGTGATAGTTTGGGGAAGAATCCTGATATCATGAATGATCTCCAGACTAAGCTTTCTCATCTACCTCCCGAGGAAAGGCAGGAGTTTTCGGCATTACTGCAGGAGTACCCGCAAGTGTTCCGTGCCACTCCAGGAAGAACCATTGTGTTGATGCATGATGTCGATGTTGGAGACGCAAAGCCAATTAAATTGCCTCCTTACCGTGTGAACCCAGTGAAAGTTCCTCTCATCCAGAAGGAGCTTGGCTACCTGTTGGACCACATGATGATTGAGCCCTGTCAGAGCGAGTGGAGTTCTCCTGTCACTCTAGTCCCTAAGCCAGGTGGGTCACAGCGGCTTTGCATTGACAACAGACGTGTTAATCAGATAACTAAAACAGACACTTACCCTCTCCCTCGTGTGGAAGATTGCAAAGACAAGATCGGAAAGGCTAGGTACATAAGTAAGTTTGATTTGTTAAAGGGATACTGGCAAGTACCTATGACTGAACGTGCTAGGGAGATCTCATGTTTTGTAACACTAGGAAAGACTTTTGCATGTTCTGTAATGCCAAATACAGATTGTTTTAGAGTAATAAGAAATTTCCTTCGTAAATTTCTTTTTCTTTGTGGGGAGGTGTTACATAGCCTATGATTTCATCATCCTTTGTGTAATTTTAACACACAGTATGCTGCATGTTTGATCACGAGCGTGTTCTGCCTCAGTCCCCCCCTTCTACCATTATAGTAGAGTAAGTCGTTCTTTCTGTTGTTCAGTGCGGGATTTTCATCTCTTTGTCCCCATGACTTCATTTGCGCGTCCTTCTTACAAGTTGTATCAAGCTCTGCTGGCCCCTATATAATGAGCTCAGTCTCTGCATCATTGCCACTTAGATCTGCTCCTCATTTTGTTCACATCTCTGTCCTCCCCTGTACAGTTATTATTATTGTGAATTTCTCAGGAAGTCTCCAACCATCTAGCAGCCGTGTGATTTGCGTATAAGTGTTATTGCATTTTGTTCTTGTACTGTATAGCATAAGGTTAATTCTTAGGCCTGGAAAGTTTTTGTAAATTGTGTAGAATTCATTTTGTCAGCCAGTGGTAATAATAGTTTGTATCTGTAATTATTTATCTTGCATTAACTGAGCATTGCCCAGTGTTTTTCATTTCATCAGGGCTGACTTAGATAAATTTACTCATGCTAATTTCGTGTTAATAGAGGCTATTGCAGTTAACCATATATTTAACCTGTTTTTGCCATTACATTATCCTTATGAGTCCTGAATGTTTTGTTGTTAGTTTGAGCATTAAACTTTAACTTGTAATTTTACCTAACTCGGTTGTTTTGAACCTGGAACTTTACGGGACAGTAGTGATTTTTAGTATTCTCACTTAAAGTGTACATTATCTTTCTCTGTTCCGTAACAATATATATATATATATATATATATATATATATATATATATATATATATATATATATATATATATATATTTTCAATGAGCAGAGGACACCTGTAATCTACTGTGTGGATTTTTTCTCCTTCCTCTGTTCATGTTCTGTAAAAAAAATACAAAATTTTATAAAGTTGTTGTGGTTTTCAGTCAGCATGATAGGTGAATGTATAGAGATTAATTTAGTGTTGGTATTAATCTATGACTACTACAATTCCCATTCTCTTTATGTGTTTGTCTGTTTCTATTGTGAATTTAGCCAAAATAGTGCATTACAGTGCAACATTTTTTATATCAATGTACCTAAAATGCGCTAACATAAAGAATGTGCAGAAAAACCAGGTGGAATTGGCCTCTTATTATCAAAAATATTGTTTATTAACCCGCCGCATCCCGATAGTGTATGTATATGCTGCAACATTTGGTCATGCCCAGTCCCAATAACGTATCCTTACATTTTGCAATTGCAAGGTCCGTCATTTGCACATTTTACAAATTTTGCACATGATTTTTGGCACGTATACGCAGGACACCTTCCTATACCCGCCACCAGGCAGGAACACTGCCTTACCCAATGTGCATCTCCCCCCCCCCTGCACGCGATTGTCTTGGCAACTCTCTTTTATTTATAATGTGCTCAACTCTGGGCATAGGCTTTACAGCCTGCTCCCAAGGCCCAGTGGTCCTCCTACATACCATACATCTCTACATGTCACCACTTCAGCATTAACTCCCACCATCCATATTGAATACATGCTAGGGCTGTCTCATACAGGACTGGTGTATTGGTATTAGCGGGGGTATTTTTACGACATGTTGGCGGGTCTTTTGGTAGATCAGTAAAGTCTGTTTTACATGAAATTCAAATCCTTAAACTGTTCCCTGCCCCAGCAGGGATTTGAACTGCAGGCCACCTTTCTACCGATTGAGCCACCGCCTGCCCTGTTACCACTGACCTGGCCAGTAAAGACATGTCACACCACGGTACGAAATTCAAGGCGAGAGTGATTCCCCAATCAATTACGATGTGGAGGACAAAGAGTACGTGGAGCCAGAAGAAGAAACAAGCAGAAGTGATGAGGAGGTAACGTCGCCAAGGAAGGTGTGGTATGTTGATGTGTTCAGTGAATGAAACAACGCTTATATCACCTACAGTATTGTGTGAAAACCAATATATTCTTGTACTACACATAAATTCGTACCAAATGAACAAAATTCTACCTATGTGAGTGGTTTGCAATAGTTACCGCTACCAAAGAAAATGCAGCACCTGCAGCGCGGCTCCATAGAACGCAGTACCAGGTATGTGGAGGGTCACCAGTTTAGACAACTGCTAAGCTCAGGTGAGCACTTTTTTCTCTGAATTGCCATTGTTTTTCACAAAAAGCGGGGGTTTGAGCCAAAACAAACAAAAAAAAATCCAAAATTGGTCGTGATGAATGGGGGGGGGGGTCGGTGGTGAAAAATCGGTCGGGATGCGGCCGGTTAACACATTTCCATATCTTGTATTACACAGTAAATGTGGTAGGGCATCTCCGTTGAGTTTCAAGCCACTGGAGAGAGAGAGAGAGAGTTTGTC
Organism: Coenobita brevimanus; assembly: GCF_032717465.1. NCBI lineage: Eukaryota > Metazoa > Arthropoda > Malacostraca > Decapoda > Coenobitidae > Coenobita > Coenobita brevimanus. The sequence goes on from NC_137001.1 coordinate 11,989,286, forward strand.
TGCTGCCTGTTTGTCTGACCTCTATGGAAATTAATGGGAATGCATATTGAACTCTTTTAAAACCTCTGAAAGGTAAAACTTCTTACAACAAATTACAATGTTTTAAACTTGTACATTACATTAACTAGAGTGGCTTCTCTGATGGCCAAGATTAAAATTAATCAGAAATACTCAGCATGGTGGAAAGATGATAGCCAGGTACCACTGAACTTTTTAATTCTATAACCATGTAATTTTCTACAGGAGGTCGGATGGGTATACGGATTTGTGGGAAGGATGGGCAGCGTTGGTGGGTGGGTGGGTAGTGGGAAAATACGCCCGTGGTAGGAGTAGGTCCTTTGAGTAACCCTGGGGAAATAGGCCCAAGGTTAAAATGGGAACCCGATTTTTTTTTTTTTTTTTTTTTTTCCACAGTGAGTGACCATCCAGGATCCCAGGTAATACATGACCTTAGGGTTTTATCCAGACAATGCCGGGTACCCTTTCTAATACCATCTAACAATTGACAGAGGATTCAGATTGTTTCTTCAGCACATTATAGTAATTTGATCTTTAAGAAGACGACTTCGTCCATTTTGTGACTGGAGTGCCTTTAGAAGCCTACTATCGAGTACAAGGTTAGGATGTTATTAGTTAGTGCCCCACGCTTCTAGAGTTCTACTGTTAGATAATGTCATTTTATTTTGAACGATTATGGCTACACTGTGGTGGAAGTAAAGGGAACAAGAAGAATTGTGGATTATCATCCTAAAAATCAATTAACAGATAAAATCTCAAACTGCTCTGGCTTGACCGTCACTAAATTAAAAGATATTTTTCAGAATGTACAATTCAGATAAAATGACAATTTCCTTAAAAGATCTATACAGTATGTACTCTACCAGAACATCAGCATACCCAGATATCCTCAGTATATAACGTACACTGTTCAGCGTCCTTTATGGAATGCAAAAGAAACCCTGAACTCAGAAATTTTCCCATTAAATAAAGCGCCTGTATTTATATTTTCTATCTACAAATCACAAGGTATTTAACCAAAATCAGTGGATAAAGGATGGATCATGTTTCTGGTAATATTTTGATGTATATTTTAATGAAAAATATATGCTGCAGAAGGTAAGTTTGTTTCCTAGATATAATGCCTGCTAGGATACTTCAACCTCCAGTAGCGTCAGACAAGGAAAGCAAGTACAGTACCATATGATTTATTGCCATCTTACATTATGCTGTAATGAATAAGGATGGATACATCTAATAAACAGCTCCACATGATGTCAGGACACATGAATAGTGAGTGAATCAGAGTCTGGTTCATACTGTCGGGAAGTAAAACTTTCGTTAGAATCTCATTCTGTATAGTTCCACCTGATCCATCTTGGAGTGGGAAAGGTCTGGATGATGATAAGGATGATGATGATATTAACAGTAGATTGTGAGAGGGTTGAAGATAGTACAAATGTTTGTTTAATTTAGGTAACAGTTATCGGTTAAATTCAGAACACTTCTTAAGCCAGCTTCAATGTGTTAAATACATTTCTGTCACCACAGTAAAAATGTAAGTGAAGGTCACTGGACGGAATAAAATCCCCGAGATAGAACTTGAGGGATTATATAGCCCTGGTAGGTGATGGGAGAGAGCTACCTTTCCAAGCAAGGTATCTACCTGGCCGGGGCACGAGCTCTCAACCTTATAATCTCGAGTCAAGCGCTCTACCACTGAGCCACCCTGCCCCCGTTGTCACTGGAGGCCATCATTGAAGTCAATGGCTCATTTATGAACAATAAAGATTTAAATGCAAGTTATTCTAATCCCAGTTTGACTCCCAATCAACGCCACCAAAAGGAAGACTGATTGTTGAAGTATTAGATACAGTGCAGTCACGAGATGTGGTCAAGGAAGCCAAGCGATGAAGGGGAGGGAGCAAGACGAAGGTGAGGAAGCGTGGGTGGAGGAGACGTGGGTCTGTCTCAAAGTGTACGTATCAGCCTTTGCCACCCCCGTGTTCCTTTTTCTTATATCTTTGTCTAGCCAAAGCAGCCTAAATGCAGTAAAGGGTTACCACAGATAAAGCGCCTCCACCTCACCCAGCCCTCTGCATTTGGTTGCCTTCTTTCAGATTTACACAGCCTTCTCTTTCTTCTGTCTTTCAACTGTATCCCTCCATCTCATATTCGGTCTCCTCCTCCCACCTATCTATCTATCTATCTATCTATCTATCTATATATATATATATATATATATATATATATATATATATTTTGCCAGACGCCTTAATCCCATAGTGGGTGGCCACAGACAAATCGCCTCCAAGTCACCCTGTCCCCCACCATTTCGCTGCCGTGCTCCTAATTCACCCCCCCCCTCTCATATACCTCTCCACTCCATCTCTCCATCCCATCCTTGGCCTTCCCCTTCCTCTCTCCCTCTCCACCTCACTCACATACACTTTCCTCGTCAATCTCTCACTCTTCATCCTCTCCACCTGGCCAAACCACCTCAGTGTGTTTCTCCTAACGCTTCCTATCACATCCACATCTACATCACATTGCTCCTTCACGACCTCATTTCTCAGTGTGTCTCCCCATGTGACTCCACAGGCTCCTCTCAAATAACTCATTTCCACTGCTCTCACTCTTGATTTGTGTCCTTCCAACAACGTCCAAGCTTCACTTCCATACGTCAGAGTTGGTATCACAATCAATCATTTCCTGTGGCACCCTCGGGGATGCATAGGACCTCGATGAACTCACACCACCACATCCTATCTTGTGCTAACTCCTCAAGATCTCCCCAACACTCATCTCCAGCTACCCGTCTCATTGTCCTCACCCACGTCTCTTTTGGCCTTCCTCTACCTCTCCTACCAAGTGCCACCCACCCTGGTGTACCTCATACTATTCCCTGTCTCCTATACACATGTCCTAGCCACTTCCATCGTGAGAATCTAACATATTCATCGATCGGCTGCACTCCCGTTATTTCTCTAATTCTACTATTTGGTATCCTTTCCCACCACTTAACTCCTAATATTCTTCTAAGTGCTTTATTTTCAAACACCAAGAATTTATTTTCCATAGTCACTGTGCTGTACCAAGACTCGTGTCCATAAATTAAGATACTCCTAACCATTACCTTATAAAGTTTGATTTTTGTATGCACAGAAAAATTGTTATTATTCCAAATACTTTTAAGCATTCCCATTGCCTGATTAGCCTTCTTTAACCTTTCCTCGAATTCAAAGTTCAAAGAACCATCCTTGGCTAAATAAGTACCTAAATATTTAAACCTATCAACTTGCTTTACAACCATACCCCAATTACACATTCCTGCGCATTTTCCATATTCATATTGATTATTTCAGTTTTTCCACAATTAATAACCAAACCCACCTTGCGACCTTCACTCACCAAACAGTCCAACACTCTCTGCATCTCTTCTGGCCCATCACAAATCAAAACTATATCATCTGCATAATCTAAATCCAAAAGTTTCCTGTTCTCTCCCCAAAGTATACCTGCACCGGTTTCTGTTCCAACGCGTTTCATAATGTAATCAATGACCAATATAAATAGTAAAGGCGATAGAACACCACCTTGAATTACTCCGGACTTGACTTCAAACGAATCACTCAGACAACCATCAACCATCACTTTACAAAATGTGTCCTCATGCATGTTCATAATGACCCTCACAAACTCCTCTGGTATTCCATAATGTCCCATGATCTTCCCCATAGTCTCTCTCGAAACACTATGAAAAGCCTTTTCAAAATCAACAAAACAAAGACTTAACGGTACTCTCATTTCATTAACTTGCTGCATGAAATGCCTAACTATAAAGATCTGATCATTGCAACCACGTCCCTTTCTAAAACCAGCCTGTTTATTCCTCAGAATACCCTCAACCACCGGCTCCAACCTATTTAACAACACTCTACTGAAAACTTTCAAAGCTATCGGTGACAAAGAAATTCCCCTCCAATTACCACATTCACTCAGGTCTCCCTTCTTCGGAACTTTAACAATTACACCATTCTTCCAAACTGATGGTAGTAACCCCGTCACCCATATCTTATTGAAAAGCTTGGTCAAGATCATTATTAATCTATCCCCCTCCACTTTAAACATTTCCGGAAATAAACCATCCTCCCCTGGTGCCTTATTATTCTTTAACTGTTTTACTGCTTTCTCCACTTCTGCAAGCCTCAACTCTCCTGTTTCTATATTTAAATCTTCCTGAGCAGACGGTATATCCTCTTCTGGTGGTATTGGTCTATTAAGAACTGTCTCAAAATGCTCTTTCCATCTATGTTTAATATCTCCATCTTTGGTCAATAAATTTCCTTCCCTGTCTCTGACTGGTATTTCCTTGCGTTTACCTGCATTACCACTCAGTTCTCTAATCGATTCATATGCTATTCTTTGACTCTGTCCATCATTTTTGTTTATTAAGATTTCAGTCTCTGCAACCTTTTCATCCACACATCTTCTTTTATCTCTTCTAGCTAACCTTCTTACTTCTGAATTCAAACTCCAGTACGCAGCTCTTGCTAATACAATCTCTCGTTCATCAACGCATTACATCTCACTCCTCAATTTAGCCTCACCTCTCTTTTTTATCATATCCCACGTTTCCTCTGATATCCATTTCTTTCTCCTGAATCTATGTCTCCTTCCAATCGTACATTCAGCAGTCTCATGCAAAACTTTGTTCACATCCTCCCACATCTCATCTACACTTCTCTCCCCCTCTTCCAACGTTTCCAACACCAAAAACCTATTTCTGCATTCTAATCTGAATTCCTCCTTTTCTTCTCCTTCTCTTCTAAGCTTAACAATATCGTATCTACCAACACCATATGTTTCCTTCTTCTGATTTTTAAGTTTAAACCTTATTTTTGCAATGCTGAGTTGATGGTCACTACCAATATCCGCCTCCCGTTTAACATGAACATCTAGCAGAGAACTTCTATGCCTCCTACTGATAGCGATGTGATCAATCTGATTTTTATATTTTCCACACGGCAACACCCAAGTTGTCTTGTGTATATTGCAATGCTGAAAGAGTGTGCCCCCGATGACTAAGTCATTTGCTAGACAGAAGCTTCCAAACCTCACTCCGTTTTCACTCATCCTACTACCAACTCCCATCTTACCCATACATGCTTCAAATCCCTCATTTGAACAGCCCATTACTGTATTAAAGTCTCCAACGCAGATCAAAACATCATGTCTAGGTACCCTTCCTACTCCTTCTTGCAACTTTTCATAAAATGTGTCTTTCCTTTCATCGAGTGCATCATTAGTAGGTGCATAACACACGAACAGACTGATGTTGCCATGATTTGATTTAAACCGGGCGTATAACAATCGCTCATCTATAGGATCTCACTCACATAAAGCCTTATTTGCCTTACAACCCAGCAACAATACTGTCATATAATAACTTTTTCACTTTCATGCTCACTTCCCTGTTTCTTATCACTGCCTTCAAGGAACCAGCAACCTTTCTTCCTTTTTTGTACCCTTTCAAGCACTTCACCCTCCAAGCATCCATCATTACCAATCACACTTCCCAAGTACTTAAGCGTACTCACATTTTCCATTTCGTCATCATCCAACATCACTGTACATTCACTGACTTCACCTCTCTCGAAGACCATAACTTTACTCTTCCCTACATTGACCTTTAGGTTCCGTTTCTTACACACTCTCCCAAACTCATCCACCAAGCCTTGCAGCTCTCCTTCATCTTCACTTAACAACAAAATATCATCTGCAAACAACAGTACAAAGAGTTTCCAAACAATGCCCTCTCTCATTAGAGCCACTCCAACATCCACTGCCCTACCTTGTATCTCTTTTATAACCCCATCCATATACAGCCAGAACAACTATGGAGACATGACACATCCCAGTTTCAACCCAACCTTCAAATAGAAAAACTCACTCAGTTCATTATCCACACGCACTGCAGCCTTAGCACCCTCATACATAGTCTTAACAGCATTTAACGACTTCCCATCTACTCCATGTATTCTTATTACTTTCCACAATCCTTGACTATCCACCCTGTCAAATGCATTCTCCAAATCCATGAAGGCCGCATACAAAATCTTTCTCTTCACTAAGAAGTTTTCCACTAAAAATCTAAGAATTAATATCTGATCTAAACAACCTCTTCCTTTCCTAAAGCCTCCCTGTTCTTCTCCAACTAATTCCTCTGTTATTTCCCTAACTCTGTCAATAAGTATCCTACCGTATACTTTTCCTATTACACTAAGAAGACAAATGCCGCTATGATTTTCACACACTTCTTTTTCCCCTTTCCCATTGTACAAGCGAATAATTATACCTGACTTCCAATCCTCCGTGACTCTACCTTCCTCCCAGGCCAATCTGCACAACTTCCACATCCATTCTACTACTATCTCTCCCCCATGCTTCAGTGTTTCACCACACACTCCATCAATTCCTGGGGCTTTCCTGATTTTGACTTTCTTCATTGCTTCCATAATTTCCATCCTACTGATTTCTTCCTGTCTTCTCACTTCTCTCCCTCTCCCAGCCATTCCCCAGCCACTTATACACGCATTACCTTCATTCTCTATGTTCAACAATTCATGAAAGTGTTCTCTCCCTCTGCACATTTTTTCTCCCTTCTCAACTAGTAATCTACCATTTGTATCTTTCACTTCCCTACTAACTTCTTTGCCACCCTATCTGACTCTCTATACCTCTTTCCAGAACATTTTCTTACATTCCCTCCACTTGACACTCAAATTCCTTCTAAACTCCTCATCCACTCTCTTCTTACTCTCTCTTCCTAATCTTTTCACCTCTCTCTTCCTTTCTACATATAACTTTCTCTTCCGTCTCTCAACTTCTTCCACGCCCCTATTTCTCATCCTTTCATTATATGCTTTTTTCTTTTGTGCCACAGCCTGTCTCACCTCTTCATTCCACCATGCTGTTCCTTGCATCCCCTTTCGTGTTTCCTTTACCCCACACACCACCTCACATGCTGCACATATTTCTTTTGTGAATATCTTGCACACACCTTCCACGTCCCTCATCTGCTACAATTCATATCTACCCAGTGGTTCCTCCACTTCTGTCTTATATTCTGCCTTTTTCTCATCCTCTTGTGACCTTTCCACTCTCCTTTCATCTATTCCTTCCTCCCGTCCTTCCCTTCTTCTATTTCTTCATTTAACTTGGACCTTGATTCTGACCGCCACCAATTCGTGGTCAGAAGGTCCACTCCCCGAACCTTATATGCTCTTGCATCATTACACATCTTTGCATCCTTTCATCCACACACTCATAATCAGTCGTTGCCTTCTTTTCATTCAGTTCACCATCCACCCTTCTCATCACTCGCCATGTATACCTGTGAATCACTTTGGTACCTGAAGAGTGTATTGGCTATCACCAACCCCTTCCCAGCACAAATGTCCAATAAAGCACTGCCATTCTCATCTATCTCAGCAGGCACACCTCACTCACCAACTATTCCATTCACGTTCACTCCAATCAAAAACACACTCTCATTCCTTCAAACTTTTTCATGCACACTTCCACATTTGCCCAGAACTCTTCTCTCACTCTGCTTGCACGATCTTGCGTTGGTGCATAAACACACACAATATCCTACATTTGTAGTCCAACTTTCAGTCTTACCCACTCAATTCTTGAGCCAACTGATCCATACTCTGTTATGTTTTTCTTCTATCTATTACTCACAACAATACACACTCCTTCTTTTGCCCTCTCATTCTCACCTACTTCTGCACATATACCCCATCCATACTCCCATTCTCTCACATTCTCATCTCTTCATTTAGTTTCAGTTAATCCACATACATCCACTTTTCCACCCTCAAGCACCTGGACAATCTCTCTCTCTCTTTCACCTCATCATTTGCACTCCTTTCATTCCACGTCGCCATCCGTATCCTGTTCTTTGTTCGGTCTTAAGTCGTCATCTTTTGGTCAGTCCTGATCGAAGGCTTCTTTGTATTTTTAGTTACTTGTTTTCCGAGGAGGGGCACTAACCCTCCGCCAACCCACTTGCTGTTTCGTAGGGAACAAGTGTAGCTTGGTTATAGGGTCACCACCCAGCATTTTTTTTTTATGCTAGGAAGAAGGAACCAAAGGCCATGAGCCCGCAATAAGAGTTCCCTCCAAGAGAAAAACAAAATACAAGAGAGAGCCAAATTCAAGATCCGATCATTTCGAGATGCCTGGACACACCGTGTTTGAAAGACTGGAGATCATAGGAAGCAGGAAATACAGACAGAGGGAGACAGTTCCAGAGTTGACCTTTTGCACAAATGAAGGACTGGGAGTAACGGTTAACTCTTGAATTAGAGAGTTGGACAGAAAAGCGATGAGAGTTTGCTGCTTGGTGGGTGCTATGCGCCCGTCGTAGAGGTGGAGGAATGCATGCAGACAGTTCAGAGGAGCAGCGATCATTGAAGTAGCGATAGAAAAGGGATAAAGATGCAACAGTGCAGCGAAAAGACAGAGGTTGAAGGGACCCAGTAGGAGGAGGAGAGTTAATGAGACGAAAAGCCTTTGACTCCTCGCTATTGAGAAGAGCTGTATGTGGAGAACCTCCCCACACATGCGAGTTGTACTCCACACAGGGGCAGATAAAACCCCTGTATAGAGTCAACAATTGAGCAGGGGTAAAAAAAGGAACGGAGCCGGTTAAGCACACCTAATCTCTTGGAAGCAGATTTTACAAGAGATGTAATATGATCTTTCCAAGATAAGTCCCTAGTGAATGAAACCCCAAGGAATAAGCTGAGCATTATCAAACAGTAGTGGGTACACCTGTGGAAGAGTTTGTTGGGTTGATAGGTGTAAGAACTGAGTCTCTGATGATTTAAAAACAACAATATTATTTTTACCCCAGTCAGAGATACGAGCCAAGTCAGACATTGCGTGTGCCATAGCCTCATCCCTTGTTTGTTGAAGTAACTGCTGAGATGGATGTTGCGGGAACCGAATGGAAAGGTGAAGGGAGGCTTCATCAGCAAATGAGTGGATAGGAGTAGATGTACAGTTTAGGTCATTGATGAATAAAAGGAAAAGAGATGGTGATAGGACAGAGCCCTGAGGAACACCACTGATGATAGATCTAGGAGAAGAACGATGGTCGTCTACAACAGCGTCTATAGAACGACCAGAAAAGAAGCTAGAGATGAAGGCACAGATAGAAGGATAGAAACCTTAATAGGGTAGTCTGGATATCAAAGATTTGTGCCAGACTCGATCGAAAGCATTGAGATGTCAAGTGCAATGGCAAAGCTTTCGCCAAAGTCCCGAAAGGCGGAGGACCAGGAGTCGGAAAGGTAGATGAGAAGATCGCTAGTGAAGCGTCCCTGACCGAACGCATACTGACGATCAGAAAGAAGGTTGTGATAGGCAAGATGATTTAAAAAATTTCTATTAAGAACTGTCTTGAAAACTTTTGAGATACAGGATGTTAAAGCAATGGGACGATAGTTAGAGTGTTGGGAATGGTCACCTTTCTTTGGGACTGGCTGATTGAGAGCAAACTTCCAGCAACAAGGAAAGGTACAAGTTGATAGACAAAGACGAAAGAGTTTGCCTAGGCAGGGTGTAAGCACAGAAGCACAGTTCTTGAGAACAACAGGAGGGACTCCTTCAGGCCCATATGCCTTGTTAGTATTGAGGCCTGTGATGGTAGAAAATACATCAGCTGAAGAAACTTTAATGTCAGCCATGAGGAAGTCAGAGGGGGGAAGTGATGGAGGAACAGCACCGGAATCATCTATGGTGGAATTGGAGGAGAAAGTCTGAGCGAAGAGATCTGCTTTATCAGTAGAAGAAATAGCTATAAAACCATCAGAGTAGAAAAGAGGAGGGAAGGATGATGAGGTAAAGTTGTTAGAAAGGTTTTTGGCAAGATGCCAGAAGTAGTGGGAGGAATTCGAGTTGGAGAGTTGAGAGCATTTAGTACGGATGAAATTATTTTTAGCAGAGCGAAGAACAGACCTAGCACGATTTCGGGCAGAAACGTAAGCAAGATGTCATTCAGGAGTAGGTTGGCTCTGGCACTTGATATAGGCCCTCTTCTTGTTGTGGACAGCATTAGAATAAGCGTGATTAAACCAAGGCTTTTTTGTTGTAGTCAAAGGATATGAGAAAGGAATGTATGCTTCCATGCCCGAGAGAATAACCTCCGTAATGCGCGAGGCACACTCAAATGGCTTCCGGCCATGGAAGCAATAATCATTCCAGGGAAAATCAAAGAAGTACTGCCTGATGGCCTCCTAATCTGCAGCTCCAAAGTGTCACAGAAGTCGTTTCTTTGGAGGGTCCACAGGCCGTACCGGAGTGATAGGACAGGTTAAAGCGATAAATTTGTGATCAGAGGAGCCCAATGGAGAGAAAAAATTAACAGTGTAAGCAGAAGGATTAGTTGTAAGGAGGAGGTCAAGTATGTTTGAGTTCTCTCCAAGGCTGTCAGGGATACGAGTAGGGTGCTGTACAAGCTGCTCTAGGTCATTAAAGATAGAAAAGATTTAGGTTCGTTCACCATGTGGATCAGTGAAAGGAGAAGAGAGCCAAAGGTGGTGGTGAACATTGAAATCTCCTAAAATGGAGATTTCAGAGACAGGAGAAACGGATTGAATGTGTTCCATTGTAGACAGTCTTTGATCGTTTTTGATAGTCGAAGAAGTTTTGATACTCAGTAGATTTAAGGAATAAGTAAACAGCGTAGATATATTTAGTCAGAGAATGACAGGATAGCCGAAACCAAAGTTCAGGAACACGAGAGCAAGATAAGTCGTTGTGTATATATATACAAGAGCCACCTTTGTCTTTGAAATGAGTATAGAGAAAGTAGAAGGATACAGAAAAGGGTTTGCTGTCAGTTGCCTCAGACAACTGAGTCTCAGAAAAAGAAGGTGAGGTTTAGAAGAGGAGAGGTGGTGCTCAACAGAGCGAAAGTTAGAGGAAAGGCCACGAATGTTGCAGAAATGAAGTGAATCAGACAGTGGTTCCAGGCAGCTCAAGTCGTCACTGGGAGAGGGGCGGATTTACAGGAAATCATTTGGCTTACTACTCGATGTAGAGCTACCCAGGGTACCACTACACTAAGTGGGTGCATGATGGACGCCCCCATCTACCACAAATGCCATAAAGGGGTGCCACAGACAAAGTCCCACCATGTCACCCCGCCCTCTGCATTTGGTTGCTCTCTTTCAGAATTACATCGCCTTCTCTGTCATATATCTCTCAACTCTATCCCTCCATCTCATTTTCGGTCTCCTCCTCCCCCATATATATATATATATATATATATATATATATATATATATATATATATATATATATATATTAGGGTGGTCCTCATACAGTAGGACCAAAATTCGATTTCGAAAACTCAAATGCCATACCCATTCAAAACATTCTAAATAGGTTAAAAATGTGAAATATTTTTGACAACAAATAATTTTTAGAGGTTGCTCATTGCCCTTGAATATCACTGTATAAGAGTCAAACCGTGTATATTCAGAGGATTTTGTATCTGAAATTTTCTGACATTTATGAATTTTTCAGATACATCAGCTGGTAGAAAGTCACAATCGGTTAATTTTGGAAAAACGTAGATATATTTATTAACTAATCTGAATTGCTTCAATGTAAGTTATAGATTTTTGATGAACACTTAATTGTATTACCAGTAAACGACTATCAATACAGTAACTTCTGCATTATTAAATGACCAGTATGTCGCCAACCAAATCATTGACCATTCATTGCTGCAGGCGTCGCTTAACTCCATGAGGAACTCTGCGTCTGTGGTCGGCCACAACTTGTAGGATGTATTGCAGCTGGTCTTCATCCATCGTTAGACGACTGGAGAAGGCCTCAATAAGTGCAACTTCTCGTTCAGCATGATCATTGGTTGATGCTAGTTTCTGCAAACATGCCAGCGCCTTTGCCTATGTACGATCTTCATACCATTGGTAAACAGGTAACTTAAAAAATCATCATCGATATTCAGTCACTTGAAGAGGTTCTATGTCTGCTTCATGGCAAAATCAGCGACAGTCTTTCCTCGAACGTCACCAGTAGCAGTTGTCACTCGCTTGGGAGGATCCTCCATACCATCATTGAAATTCATAGCTTGCACCATCTGTTTCTTGACTGACGTTATCATCAAGCAGTGCAAGACCAACCAGCTCTTCATTCAAGTACCACAGATGAGATGCAATTTTCTGAGCTGTTACTCTGGAAATCTCATTGTTGATGGTGGCATAGTCAACTAGGACCTGCAGCTGATGCAGGTCGTTCTGTGGGGCGCTCACTGCGAGTGGTGCTGTTATTTAGGCCCTGACGTAGAAGCGTGTGTAAAACACACACAGGTCACCGAGACCACGCTCTTCATTGATGGTCAAGGTAAACTGTGAACGAAACATCCACACTTTGAATGTATAGATTACCTTTGACATCCATCATGCTTGATGAATTGTGCTGGGCTTGTGAAAACGAGTACCTCGTGGTGGTGATGAACCGAGGAAGTTGGCAGTCAGCTCGAGTAGCTCACGGTAATCATTTCGAGGCTGCTTCTGCAGAAGTGTAATGAAACAAAGGTCAGGACCTCCTCACTGATCTCTTCAAGTTGAGCTGCGACCACTTCATCAGATGATGCATTTTGGAAGTGCTCCTGGTCAAATTAACTCCAAAAAGTTTGAAATCGCTTGAAGAGCAGTACTTCTGGTGCCGGTGCAACATGCATGGCTGCCTTGAAAGCAGTTCCTGCAAGTAGTTATAAGATGTGATGCCGGCAGGCGAGGTACAAGAGTTCCCTGTCCAGTAGCTGTTCCACCATCATGCATGCTTCTTTGTGACCACCCGTGCATGCGCTTGTCACGTCGAAGCAGATGCCTTGGATCCTTTCTGCAACTCCCCACTGCTTCAGTGCTCTGACCACAGCTTGTGCTTGCTGCAAACCAATCCCTGATTCTAATTTTGGAACTTCTAATAGCTGAGAATTACCAGTTGATGAGATGATGATCGGAAGTCGGTCCACTTTGTCATATTGGTGAGGTCTGGAAGAAACTTTCCATCCCAGTATACGACGATTACGTCGTCCGGAGCGAACTCATTCATTATGCTCATCGCCATCTTTTTGCACCATTTCTGTTGCTGTCGCCTGATGCTGCTGTGGTTCAGAATTAATGAACTGAGATCATGACCCAAAGCTTTTGCTGTTTCTCCGAGAATCATCAGATCAGCGCGATCAGACAGATGATATCGATCCAGAGTGGCCGACAAATTTTTGACTCAGCACAACTTTCCGACCACGTTTGGGTGGTGAAAGAAGACTTACATTTAATTCTTCATTTATAGGAGTCATGCAGTTACCACTGGAATCATCCCCAGATGACAAAGTACTGCTGCTGCTGCTCTCCAATTCAGCGATTTCTTGAGCCTGTGCAAATGCAGTGGCGGCCTTTTCTCTTCGTTCGAGCTCCATATACTCACGGTGGAGCTTATTTGCTTCTTTAATGGTTAGGGTCTTGTCGATTCCTGCCATTGCCCCCGGCCAACCTTTCATACGCTGACTGATGAGAAACTGCTTGTCCTCTTCTACTGTAATCGTTTCAGGGCGTCAGCATATGCAATATCGAAGTGGTCGTCCAGAGTATCTTTAAATGATTGCTCACCCTGGACTTGTGCTGGTGTTGGCCTGCCCTTGTTTTTCTTAAGAGATTGCCATTGAAGCAAAATCTTCTCCAATTTTTTCTTGGAATTGCATGTTTGTCGAACTGAAATACGGGCACCCTTCCAGAACTGTTCCAGTTTTCATATTGTAGCTGTCACTGCTGTTTTAATCATCTTGTTCTGCTTCAGGTGGAGTGCAAAAGATACCCCTAGGGCTTGGCGGTTTGAAGACAATTTCGATAATTTGATATCATCTTCCAACTTGTCGAGTAAGTAGACATCAGACCGAGACCTAGACAGGTTCCTTGCTTTAGCATCAGTGGTCCCACTCGTCGAAGCCATATTCGTCCAGAATCAACACAGTTCAACCAGTTATCAGTAATTATGTAAGATTGCCTGTAAAAGCAGAAACCATACAATTAAAGAGTATGCTATCAGTACACAACAGTGACATCTCTATGCACTTAACAAGTAAGGGAAACACTGTTATATACCAAATTGTCTTTGAAATCTAGTAATTAATCATCACCACGAATATCAGCATCATAACCAACTCATGAGGTCTAACGACAATTATCGAACTGCTACGCTCGGTTCACAGTAGACAGCTGTGATCTGCCTAGATGCCATGAACTTAAATCTTTGTACAGTGCAGAACTGAGTAGTTTCAAGACACTGAAATTGTGTGAAAGACATTTCTGTGACAACTATGTGGGACAAGCTGAACGTGGCGATACGTAATAACATAAAAGGCCGATGATCAATCTCTAAATATAAATATTTTTGAAAAATATTTTGCATGACATGTTTTCGTGTTATGTGGAAGGATTTCAGGGAGTATCGTCCTAAGAATTCGCAAGATCGAAAATTAGGACCCTCCTAATATATATATATATATATATATATATATATATATATATATATATATATATATATATATATATATATATATATATATCCAAGGAGTAGACTGTACCACCAGTCGAGCAGGCAGTACTCCCAAGGTGGATGGAAAGCTAATGACAGGGACAGCTGGAGCTCCCATTTCATCAGCCCTCGGGACTAGGTCCTGACCATCCCCCCTTGCTGAACATTTTCGGTGTCTCAGTAACACAGAGAGTAGGCCAGGATGCTCTCCAATACAAGTTTCTCAAACTGTCAGCACCAGTCTACATGCACAGTATACACTACACTTCGTTTTCAAAATTAAAAAAGGAAAATGACAGACATAAACCATGATTTGGAGACCCCCAGGGGGGTGGAGACCATAAAGTCCCTCACCATCCGCCTCTCTCCCGGTGACGACTCCTCGACTTGCCTGGAACCACTGTCTGACTCATTTCATTTCTACAACATTCGCAGCCTTATCTCTAACTTTCATTCTGTTGAACACCACTTCTCCTCTAAACCTCACCTTCTCTTTTTAACCGAGACTCAGCTGTCTGAGGCAATTGACAGCAAAACTTTTCTTTATCCCCATACTTTCTCTATACACACTTAAAAGCCAAAGATGGCTGTTGTGTATATGTACGCAACGACTTATCTTGCTCTCGTGTTCCTGAACTTGATTCTTCTGAATTCTCTACTCTCTGGCTTTGGCTTTCCTGTCATTGTCTCACTAAATATACAGTATCTGTGCTGTCTACTTTCCCCTAAGTCGACTGACCATCAAAAATTCTTTGACTATCTTACTTCTATGATGTAACACATTCTATCCATTACTCCTTTCTCCGAAATCTCCATTCAAGGAGATTTCAATGCTCACCACCACCTTTGGCTCTCCTCTCCTTTCACTGATGCACTTGGTGAACAATCCTTCATCTTTTCTATCCTTGATGATCTAGAGCAGCTTAAACAGCATCCTACCTGTATCCCTGACCGCCTTGGAGACAGCTCCATCATACTTGACCTCTTCCTTACAACTAATCCTTCTGCTAGCACTGTTAATTATTTCTCTCCGTAGGGCTCCTCCAATCACACCCTTATTACCTTAACCTGTCCTATCGCTCCCGTACAGCCTGTGAACCCTCCTAAGAAATGTCAAATGTGGCATTTGGGGTCTGCAGGTTGGGAGGCCCTCAGGCAGTACTTCTTTGATTTTCCATGGAATGATTATTGCTTCCGTGGCCGAGAGCCATCTGGGTGTGCCTTGTGCATTTCGGAGGTTATTCTCTCGCGTACCGGAGCCATCCCACCCCTGAATCACATCTTTTTTATGTTTCTGCCCGGAATCATGCTAAATCTGTTCTTTGCTCTTCTAAATATAATTTCATCCGTACTAAATGCTCTCAACTCTTCAACTCGAATTCATCCCACTCCTTGTACCTTGCCAAAAACCTTTCTAAAAACTTTACCTCATCATCTTTCCCTTCTCTTTTTTATTCTGATGGCTCTGTAGCTATTTCTTCTTCTGATAAAGCAGACCTTTTTCCTCAGACTTTCTCCTCCAATTCCACCTTAGATGATTCCGGTGCTTTCTTCTTGTGAGAAGAAAGTTGGATGTGTTACCTTTGAGTGAAACGAAGATGAAAGGGAAGGGTGAGTCTATGTTTGGAAGTGTGAATGGAAGATTGTCAGGTGTTGATAGAGGAAGGGCAAGAGAAGGTGTAGCCTTGTTAGTGAGTCCGGAAATACAGCAGTGTGTGATTGAATGGAAGGAGGTGTCATCGAGACTGATGTGGGTGAAAACGAAAATTGAACGTGAGTTGTGGGTGTTTGTGAGTGCATATGGGCCTGGTAGTGAAAGGGATGAAGAAGAGAGGGAGTCTTTCTGTCTTTCTGGAATGAAGTTGATGAGTGTCTGCAGAGTTTTGGAGCGAATGTGAATGTGGTAATGATGGGAGATCTGAATGCTAGAGTGGGAAATGTAGCAGTTGAAGATGTAGTTGGTATGCATGGTATGCCTGGAAGAAATGAAAATGGGGAACGAATGATAGGGATGTGTGTTGAGCGAGAGATGGTGATTGGAAATATGCTGTTTGAGAAGAAAGATATTTATAAGTATATATGGGTGAGACAGGAGGGTGGAAAGGTTGTTGACAGAGCTTTGATGGACTATGTGGTTGTGTCTAGGAATGTAATAGGAAGATTGTTGCATGTGAGAGTTCTGAGAGGGGAGGGTGGAGGTATGTCTGACCACTATCTGGTGGAGAGAAAGTTAAGAGTAGGTAAGAGATGGGTGAGAGCTAGGAGGGTTTGGTGTGGCAGGGAGGTTTTGAAAGTGAGTGAGTTGGATAAAAGTGAGAAAAAGATAGAGTATCAGGAGAAATTGAAAGATGAATGGAACGCAGTGAAAGATCAGGGAAATGGCAGTGTGGAGGAGGAATGGCAGTTGTTTAAGAGTGCTGTGGTGGGGCATGCCGAAGAGGTGTCTGGTGTGAGACGTGTGGGTGGTGGTGTAAGAAAAGGAAGTGAATGGTGGTGCGAGGAAGTAAGTATGGCTGTGGCTGAGAAGAGACGTGCATACGAAGTGTGGCTGCAGAAGAAGGATGGAATGTCATATGAAAGGTATAAGGAAAAGAGGAATAGGGCGAGAAGGGCTGTGCGTGATGCTAAAATGGCAGCAGATGAGAGGTGGGGTTGGCGGCTGACAGAGAATTTTCAACAGAATAAGAAAATATTTTAGAAGGAGGTGAAAAGGGTGCGAAAGGGAGAGTCTGAGAAGGAAGAACGAGTAAAAGTAGAGGATGGAAGGATGTTAATTGAGATGGATGCAGTAAGGAAGAGATGGGCAGAGTATTTTGAAAGATTGTTAAATGTAGAGGAGGAAACGGTGGCTGAGACTGTGGTGGATGGAAGGGTGCAAGGAATAAATGTGTTGGGAGAGTCAAATGGTTCTTTGATCACGAAGGAGGAAGTGGAGAAGGCAATATAAGAGATGAAAACAGGGAAAGCTGCAGGTATGGATGGGTTTGCTGTGGAATGCCTGAAGGATGGTGGAGTGACTATTGTTGACTGGTTAGTAAGATTGTTGAATGTGTGCTTTGTGAAAGATATGGTGCCAGTTGACTGGGCTATTGCTTGTGTGGTCCCGTTGTATAAAGGCAGGGATGATAAGTATGAATGTACTAGCTTTAGCGGTATAAGTCTGATGAGTGTTGTAGGTAAGGTTTATGGTAAAGTGTTAATTATGAAAGTTAGAGAGGGTACAGAGGGAGTGATTGGTGATGAGCAGCGTGGCTTTAGGAAAGGGAGGGGATGCGTGGATCAGGTGTTTGCTCTGAGACAAGTGTGTGAAAAGTATTTAGCGAAAGGCAAGGATGTGTTTTGGGCATTCATGGATTTAGAGAAAGTGTATGATAGAATTGAAAGGGAGGCTTTGTGGACTGTTTTAAGATTGTATGGACTTGATGGTAGGTTACTAAAAGGGGTGAAAAGTTTTTATATAAATAGTAGAGCGTGTGTAAGAGTGGGAAATGCTGTGAGTGATTTGTTTCCCTTGAGAGTGGCTGCGACAGGGATGTGTGATGTCGCCTTGGTTGTTTAATATGTACATGGATGGTGTTGTAAGGGAGGTGAATGCAAGAGTGTTAGGTGGAGGTCTGAGTCTGGTGAATGTTGATGGTGGAGAGTGGAATCTGAAGCAGCTGCTGTTTGCAGATGATACTGCACTGGTGGCTGATTCAGAGGAGAGATTGAGACAGTTGGTAGAGGAGTTTGGAAGGGTGTGTGAAAGGAGGAAATTGAAAGTAAATGAGAATAAGAGTAAAGTGATGAAGTGTACGAGGTTCGTAGATGGTAGAGGGATGAATATAGTTTTGAATGGCAAGTTGCTTGAGGAGGTAGAGTGTTTTAAATATCTAAGGTCACATGTTTCTGTGGATGGAAGAATAGATGCAGAAGTGAAGTTTAGAATAAATGTAGTAGGAATGGTGCTGGGAGGAATGAAAAAAGTGTTTAGATGACTTTTGCTTAGAATGGATGTAAAGAGAAGGCTGTATGAGGGTGTTGTGGTACCGACTGCATTACATGGGGCTGAAACATGGAATATGGGTGTAGCAGAGAGGAAAAGTTTGAATGTAATGGAGATGAGGTGTCTGAGGAGTATGTGTGGAGTGAAACGTATGGATCAAGTGCGAAATGATGAAGTGCAAAGGAGAACTGGAGTTGTTCAGGAGATGGCTGGTAGAGTTGAGCAGAGGGTGTTGCGATGGTTTGGGCATATGGAGAGAATGGATAATGAGCGATTGGTGAAAAAGAAAAATAGATCTGATGTGAGAGGTGTCACGCTGAGAAGAAGACCACGAATATGATGGATGGACGGTGTGAAGAGAGTACTGGATGCGAAAGGGATGTCTGTTGAGCAAGGAAGAGTGGCTGTGCGTGACAGAAATAAATGGAGAGAAATAAGTGATGACGGAGCCCTGAGGGGATATTCTCCTGCATTTGGTCTGATCAGCTAGTCAGGTCAGGCGCAAGTAAGGGGATGGGTCTGTTATGATGTGGGAGGGGTAAACCAGTTCTGCTGTCAGGCCCTGCTGCGGATGTCACTGATTGCATTGCGCAGTTGACCCTTGTGCGGTGTGGTGCAGTGAGGATCTGTTCATTCTCCCCTTTGGGGCTAAGATGCGAGTGTGTTTGAATGGGTAAGTAAATGGGGAGTGTGTCGTCCTGTCTCGGCTACCTCCCTTTCCTTGGGGGAAGCAGCCTAGATATATAGATAGATAGACTTCCTCCCTCAGGTTTCCTCATGGCTGACATTAAAATTACTTCAGCTGATGTATTTTCTGCCATCACAGGCCTCAGTACTAACAAGGCATCTGGGCCTGATGGAGTCCCTCCTGTTGTCCTCAAGAACTGTGCTTCTGTGCTTACACCCTGCCTAGGCAAACTCTTTCGTCCTTGTCTATTAACTTGTACCTTTCCTTTTTGCTGGAAGTTTGCTTTCATTCTGCCAGTCCCAAAGAAGGGTGACCATTCCCAATGCTCTAGCTATCGTCCAATTGCTTTAACATCCTGTATCTCAAAAGTTTTTGAGTCATTTCTTAATAGAAAAATTATAAAACATCTTTCTAATCACAACCTTCTATCTGATCATCAATATGGGTTCTGTCAGGGACGCTCCACGGGTGACCTTCTCACCTACCTTTCAGACTCCTGGTCATCCTCCTTTTGGGACTTTGGCGAAAGCTTTGCCATTGCACTTGACATCTCAAAGGCTTTCGATCGAGTCTGGCATAAATCTTTAATTTCCAAACTGCCCTATTACAGTTTCTATACTTCTATCTGTGCCTTCACCTATAGCTTCCTTTCTGGTCGTTCTATAGTCGCTGTTGAAAACGGCCATTGTTCTTCGCCTATCTCTATCAATAGTGGTGTTCATCAGAGCACTGTCCTATCACCAGCTCTCTTCCTGTTATTCATCAATGACCTTCTAAGCTGTACATCTAACCCTATCCACTGGTTTGCTGATGACTCTTCCTTTCACCTTTCCATTCGGTTCCCGCAACGTCCATCTCAGCAGTTATTTCAACAAACAAGGAATGAGGTTATGGCACACGTAATGTCTGACTTGGCTCGTATCTCTGACCTGGGTAAAAATATTCTTGTTGTTTTTAATGCATCAAAGAGGCAATTCTTACACCTATTAACCCGACAAAATCTTCCACAAGAGTACCCTCTAATATTTAATAATATGCAGCTTAATCTTGCATCATCTTTGAACACTCTTGGGGTTCCATTCACTCGTGACTCGTCTTGGAAAAATCATATTACATCTCTTGTAAAATCTGCTTCTAAGAGATTAGGTGTGCTAGGCCGACTCCATTCCTTCTTTACCCCTGCACAACTGTTGACTTTATACGCGGGTTATATCCGCCCCTGTGTGGAGCACAACTCTTATGTGTGGGGAGGCTCCCCACATAGAGCTCTTCTCAATAGGGTGGAGTTAAAGGCTTTTTGTCTCATTAACTCTCCTCCTCTTACTGGCTCTCTTCATCCTCTGTGTCTTCACCGCATTGTTGCATCTTTATCTCTTTTCTTTCACTGCTTCAACGGTCACTGCTCCTCTGAACTGTCTGTTTGCGTCCCTTCACCCCTATGACGGGTGCGTAGCACTCGTCTAGGAGCAAACCCTCTTCCCTTTTCTGTCCAACTTTTTAATGCAAGAGTTAACCATTATTCCCAGTCTTTCATTTATGCAACAGGTCAGCTCTGGAACTGTCTCCCTCTGTCTGTATTTCCTACTTCATATGATCTCCAGTCTTTCAAACGCAGTGTGTCCAGGCATCTCGAAATGATGGGATCTTGAATTTGTCTCTCTCTTGTGTTTTTTCGTTCTCTTGGAAGGAATAGTATTGCGGACTCGTGGCCTTTGGTTCCTTCTTCCTATCATAAAGGAAAAAAAAACATAAATGTTACTGACTGCAGTTCACTATTATAAAATTTTCAAGATATCTTCAAATATAATAAAGTCTACCACTTCCTATTCGAGGATCACCATGTTGATTTTATGAAAAGATAATTAGATTTTTATTGTACTCACATACGGTCATAAACTATTTGCGAATCTTCTCATGATCGGGTATATTAGGAAGCTGTAAACGAAACACAATTTTTTTACATATATTTGTGTCATGAATTTTAAAGGGTCATGCAAATTAGAAAGCATGTAACATAACTACACTTTGATTTAAAGTGAAAATATTATATTAAGTAATGATAGTTTTTAGGATATCATTCTGAGTCACGTGGACATAGTAATAATGTCCCCAGAAAAGCGAGAAACATACCTGTAAACATGTGAGATAAATAATGCAGTTAGACTGGGTATGAGGGTATGATAAATTCTTTTTCTCATCTCCATCATAATTCTACTCATTTGGCAAATTCAGCATAGCCCACCGCTGATGGACAGTAGAGGACTTCTTTAACGGTAATTGGTTACCTTAATGAACGATTGTGTAAAGTTATGACGAACCGTAACCTTGAATCGCCTATGCAGATTCGTGGTAGGCTACAATGTTCAAATGTTCTCATTTCTTCCTCTTTTTTTTTTTTTTTTATGTAACATGCCACTCTCAGCAAGTATACAGTAAATAGGTTTTAAGAAGGTATATCCATACAGCAAATCAAGTCTGTAAAAAGATATGGTTTTTAATGGTACATGACAGTATATTCACTTGTTGACAGTAGTTTTAACACACACACACACACACACACACACACACATATATATATTGACAGTATATTCACTTGCTGACAGTAGTTTTAACACACACACATATATATATATATATATATATATATATATATATATGAGCCTCTGTGGTACAGTGGTAGAGTGTGCGTTTCATACACGGGTGAACCAGGGTTCGCGCCCCGACTGGGTAATAAACTTTGGGAGTGTTCACCCGGCCACGTACTGCATCGGCGGACACAAGGGGTGCTGTGGTTGAACCAATGTCGCTTACTATAAAGTAGGCTTGCACCCATTCGGCTTGCGCGGGCCGATTACACTTGGTTCACAGACAACACACACATCCAAAACCACTGCAAAACTACAATTACACTTACAAGCACTTCTCACCCTACATACAATCTCTACTAGACAGCCTAAGCACTTGGTAGAGATACATTGGCTGTAACGTCCCGACTTCGATCGGGATAGGCTGGTCCTGCAGTGGATACTCAAACGGATGATGATGATATATATATATATATATATATATACTATCACTAATGTCGTTACCCAATGTAGGAGATGGGTAGAACAGAGTCGGAAGAATGAATGACGAGAAGTGACCAGCTAAAGGGGAGAGACAAGATTGTCAGGCGGGTTGCGGGCTTAGCACACTTCTCTTACACCCATTACTTACCACCCTACTTCTGTCTCATTACCTCTTATTGACCTTACATTAGGTTTTATGTTATTCTAAGCAATTCTGCCCTGTGACTGCCGTTCCTGGGATAATAATAATATGGGAAGTGCATTATGACATGCATGCCTAAAGTCCATTGTTGCAGTGCTACATCGCAACTGGGATTAAGATAGGAGATAAAAATAAGAGCTACGCTGATCCTTCTAGAACCTTAGTGGTTGTTGAAAATCTCGCTCATAAGAGGTATGCTGCAATTAGCCATTACACCCCCATATTTGGTATGGTGCAGTCCACGGCTTAATATATTCTTGTAGTCTAGCAACATCGGTACACTTAACATATCAGTACGATGATATCTTTTGCATTTTTTCTTAAAACCATTAGATTGTGTTTTTTTCTGATCAAAGGAAACCTGTTAAAATGAAGGAAGTAGAAACTGAATCCAATATCCTCTAGTACAGAGATGTTTACCACTGAGCTGAAAATAATTGAGTCATATTAAACAAACCTTATTCAAACCGTCTTTGTAGCCACGAGACAAATAAGATAATGCCATATACGCTAACCTTTTGCCAAAAAATAACACATACATGCTGATAAGTTTATTGACATCTGGCTTGCTCAAAAAAAAAAAAAAAAAGTAAACAAAAATTATGCACCAGTAGCTGCAATGACCTTTTCTGCTGTCATGTTCTTTTTACCTCAATCAGTCAATTAACTGTGTAAAAATAAATCTCGACAGCAAAATATATTCCAATTAAAAATGAAATATAACAGCGAGCTTCATATTGCATGTTTAAATGAACAGAAGTGCAAGATCAATGCAAAAGAGAGAGAGAGAGAGAGAGAGAGAGAGAGAGAGAGGGAGAGAGACTCACAACTACTGTAGCATCGTCCTTATACACTTCAGCGTATTTCTGTGAATGGCATTTTACTGGACATAATCTCCAAGAGCAGAACAAGGCATGATAACCCACAACCTAGGCCAAGCACCAAGAACATGCCCTGAAAACAAAATAAGAATAATAAAAACAATATCGTGAAAATAATAATAATAATAATAATAAGAGTGCATGTCAGTCTAGAGTAGAGATTCCCAAACGTTTCCTGGTCAGAAAATTTTTGTTCCTCCCTAACTCCCAGGGAGGGCAATATCACCCACCCTACTCATTGGTTTTCATTTTTATTAACTCTGCACATCAGCCTTATTTACCTCCATTGCAAAATACTATTTGACGTGTAATAGCAAGAAGTCTATCTGTATTATTGAAGTTTTGGGAATATTTTGGGGTGTTTGTACTTTTATGTGGCGCTGTAGTTATCCGAGGACCAAAATTCTGACCTTACTATTAATAGGTAGATGGACAGATTGACATCTTTAGAAAACCCAGTGGTACTGAAACAATTAATGAACACAGTATATGTTTCATTAATATAATTTTTTTTAAGACAGCAAAAATAAATTTCAATTACCTCTCTAGGCAGAATTTTGTCCTGAAAGTCTAATGAGGAATCAGTCAAAGAACTATAAGTATTTCCATTGTGCATGTCATTATGTGGTATCCACCTGTTATTTGAAAAACGGTGATGATGCACGACAGGTGAGGGTGTCCATCATCAACTCATTCAATGCAGTCCCTTCTGAAGCGGGAGGTGCAGCAACTTTGATTCAGCCCACCCATGTCACGTGACCCACAGGCACCATGTTTTCCCCCCAGTGGCCAGGTCAAGTTCAGTGTCAACCATGCTTTTTGCTTTTATCTGTGATTAACTGTATTTCTTCATTAAATATGCCTTGCTGCGATGCCTGGAGATGCTCTTCCCAGCCTGGACATGGGAAGATGATGAACAGATTTCCCACAAATTCTCAGAGAAGAAAGTAATGGTAAATAAAATCTGGTGGGAAAATTGGAAAACAAATGATGACAAGTGTTCGGTAAGTTTTAAGATGCATTTTATGAAAGATTATAACTGTATAACACTTGATCCCAGAAACACTTCTTTGTCATTCATTCATTAACTTATGGTTATATTCTTAAACAAAAAATTGTCATGCCATTGCTGCAGACTCCACCATTATGGCACGAAATCTGACTGGTGGTAAGCTTAATTATTCATCATCAGTTGAGGCCGTTTTGGGTAAAACCCTGTGAGGACCATACATAAAATGAAAAAAATAATAGAAAAATGCTGTTAACATTCTTCCACTTTCAAAATGCCATAGCATCTGGAATAAATGAGATATATATTTTTTTAATTGTAGCTTAAAGCGTCTACTTTCACAATGTGATAATTTCAGTGTGAAAAAAATGTAAACTCGGGACTGAGGAAGAAAAGTGGTGATAAGCGCTGTGATTCGTGGAGCTTCTCTCGTCCGCTCCCATTGGCGCTGAGCGCTACACGGTATGGCTCAGGGAATGTCATTGGTGGCCGACACCCACATCTTGCTGGTGAAGTTAGTGGTTTGTACTGCCAAGCTTGCGATGCAGAGTGGTCGTCCGACAATAAGGATGACAAAAACAAGTGTTTTCATAGGAAATTCACCTTTACTGATTACAGGCTTTCCATTCTCCAACATGGCTCCAGACAGAGGAACATTGGGGCATACTAGTGGTATATTAACTCGTTCTCGACTCGTATTGTTTTGTGGACCGACAGCATGGACGACAGTACCCTGTTAATAATAGGAGTATAACCCTTACTGATGATTTTGGTGACTGGACCACTCAACCAGTGACAACTGAATCAATGACAACTACACCAATGACTCTTGAACCAGTGGACAACTGAACCAGCGGACATTTGAACCAGTGGGCAACTGAACCAGTGACTATTGAACCAGTGGACAACTGAACCAGTGACTATTGAACCAGTGGACAACTGAACCAGTGACTATTGAACCAGTGGGCAACTGAACCAGTGACTATTGAACCAGTGGGCAACTGAACCAGTGACTATTGAACCAGTGGACAACTGAACCAGTGACTATTGAACCAGTGGACAACTGAACCAGTGACTATTGAACCAGTGGGCAACTGAACCAGTGACTATTGAACCAGTGGACAACTGAACCAGTGGACAACTAAACCATGTACCAATGGATATAAGATATGAAGCAGTGGACAGTTCATAACAAAATTATAACTATGGTACGTTAATAGGTTAGGTTAGATTAGTTTAGGTTAGATTAGGTTAGGTTAGGTTAGGCTAGGTTAGGCTAGGCTAGGCTAGACTAGGTTAGGTTAAGCTACAGGGAAAACACATCCACCGCACTACAGTGTTCCATATTTACACAACCTGCATGTTAGCTATAGTTCACAAATATAGGAGCTTAACTTAGTCACTGGTTTAGCTGTCAACTGATTTAATTGTCCACTGTTTCGATAGTCACTGGTTCAGTTATCCACTAGTTCAATTATCCGCTGGTTCAGTTGTCACTGGTTCAGTTGTCTGGGAACCAATATATTTATTTCCATTTTCCACCCTGTCCTCCAGATAGAGCTGCCTTGGGGCAACGCAGTGATAGGCTTAACTCACTTTTGGCCTGGCTGACGCTTAGGGAGACATACTCCAGGGTACCTCAGTTCACATTATTTGTGTTTATGAAAGACTCAAGAATCTGCTTGCACGTACATTTTCCTAGTAATGGTACTCAAAAATCTCACATCTGTGATATTCCACAAATGAGTTGTTAGTTCCAAGAATCTTAATGATTTTTTTTTCTAATATGATTGAAGGCTGAATATCATATTCCATTGTTTGCGGGAAGTTAATAGATTATAAGTTACTTCATAAGTCATCGTAGAAAACAAAAATAATATCCAGACTGACTAGAAGGTGAAATGGGCACAAAGGTTGAGGGTAAGCCTAAAAATAAATGCCGTAGATCTCTGCATCAGTAACACAGTTGTGAGTAAGCATAAGGACTAAATGTAGAATCTACGCTTGTACAAAGAATATTTTTTACTGTATGCAACCAACTGGGTGGTCACACCATTATAAATAGTGCTGAAGAATGGGCCATCAGGTTTAATGTAATCATCCTCTTATGTTTTCATGTTATGTGCAGGGTACTGCAGTAAACAGTGTTGGTTAAGCTTACTCTGTTTCATAAGGATATCATAATGGGGTTAAATTTAGAAGCAAGTGTAGAGGGCTTTTTTTTTTTTCATCATTGACATCCAGCCGAAATTCTCTATATATCCCTACATTATCACTGGCAGCCATAAACGATGAAGGCAATCATAAAACGAAATATAGAGAGCGCCAAAAATGGCCAAACTCATCAAATTAAGAAGTAATGAAAAGGAAACAAGTGATGCAAAAAAAACAGGGAACAGTGCAGAGCGGTTGAGCGAGTGTTGGGAGTTCCAACGTTGCTCCTAGTCGGCAGTTATTGCAGTTCTCTCCGCAGAAGGAGCAGTCTATACTCTTTTTCATGCACTCATTTACCATACCACAATTAGTAATAGTAATTCTATTATTTATTTTTTGCCTTCACTCTCATTTTGTGGAGGAGGCTTTCAGTGATTGGTCAGTCCGTCATTGTGTGCATGGGTGTGTGCGTCCATCCATCCGTTCATTCAAACACTTTTCTGGGCACGATACATCCTGAACCAATTGACGGATTTCCACTAGACTTTTGGCATTGGTGCAATATGTGGAGATTATCAACTGATTAGTTCAGTGAAGTCAAGTGATCAAAGGTCAAGGTCATAAAGGGTCAATTGAGTTTATCTTGTGGGCACAGTATCTCATGAACCCCTCAGCGAACTTCGAAAAATATTTTGTCAGTACTACAAAATCAAGGGATGATGAACTGATTAGTTCAGCAAGGCCATGGGTCAAGGTCATTTGGAATCAATTTGGTTTATTCATGTGGTCGAGCATCTGTAACACTATCGTCAGCACCATATCTCGTGAACCAATCGACGAATTACAGCCAAACTTTTTTCAGTGATGCCATATGAGATGATGAACTGATTAGGTCAGCTAGTTCATGGGGTCAAAGGTTAAGGTCATATGTGGTAGACTTAGTTTATTCATGTGGGTGCAATATTCCCTAAACCCCTAAACGGATTTAGGCTGGGCTTTTGTCAATAAAACAGTATGAAGGGACAGTGAACTGATTAGGTAAGCAAGATCAAGGGGTCACGGTCATATGGATGTGGCCACGATATCTCCTGAACCCATCAAAGGATTTCGACCAAATTTTTGTCTGTGATATAGTATGAAGGGACAATAAACTGATTACATCAGCATGGTCAAGTGGTCAATGATCAACGGCATATGAGTGCGGGTGCGATACATCCTAAACCCCTCAGTGACTTTCGACCAAACTTTTGTCAGTGATACAGAATGAAGAGATAATGAACTGATTAGGTCAGCAGGGTCAAAGGTCAGGGTCATAATGGAGTCAACTTATATTATCTTTATTCTCGTTTCAACCCACAATGAACCCTGTCATGGAAGTTGTAAGGCAATTCAATGTGCAAGGCTTGGCAGAGGCATATTGAGAAACGCTTGGCATCGACAGTCTGGGGCCCGAGTTCCCGATGTTTCATTTTTTTGTTTATTATTAGTATTACTGTGTTATTATTATTATTATTATTATTATTATTATTATTATTATTAATATTATTATTATTATTATTATTATTATTAATTATTATTATTATTATTATTATTATTATTATTATCGTGGAGAAGGGAGACGAAGTTGTGAAAGCAATGAAGAAAGTTAAATTCAGGAAAGCCCCAGGAATTGATGGAGTGTGTGGTGAAATGCTGAAGCATGGGGGAGAGATAATAGTAGAATGGATGTGGAAGATGTGCAGATTGGCCTGGGAGGAAGGTAGAGTCCTGGAGGATTGGAAGTAAGGTATAATTATTCCCTTGAACAAAGGAAAAAGGGAAAAAGAAGTGTGTCATAATCATAGGGGCTTTTGTCTTCTTAGTATTATAGGAAAAGTGTATGGTAGGATACTTACTGACAGAGTTAGAGAAAGAACAGAGGAATTAGTTGGAGAAGAATAGGGAGGCTTTAGGAAGGGAAAAGGTTGTGTAGATCAGATATTCATTCTTAGATCTTCAGTGGAAAAGTTTCTAGAGAAGGGAAAGAAGTTGTATGCTGCTTTCATGGATTTGGAGAATGCATATGACTGTGGATAGACAACGATTGTGGAAAGTATTAAGAATATATGGAGTAGATGGGAAGTTGTTGAATGCTGTGAAGAGTATGTATGATGGTGCTAAGGCTGCAGTGCGTGTGGATGGTGAACTGAGTGAATTTTTCTCTTTGAAGGTTGGGTTGAAACAGGGATGTGTTATGTCTCCATGGTTGTTCAATCTGTACATGGATGAGGAAATAAAAGAGGTACAAGGTAGGGTAGTGGATGCTGGAGTGGCCCTGGTGAGAGAGGATAGTGTTTGGAAACTCCCTGTACTGTTGTTTGCAGATGATACTGTGTTGTTGAGTGTTGACAAAGGGGAGCTGCAAGGCTTGGTGGATGAGTTTGGGAGAGTGTGTAAGAAGCAGAATCTAAAGGTGAATGTAGGGAAGAGTAAAGTGATGGTCTCTGAGAGAGGTGAAGTCAGTGAATGTACAGCGAGGTTGGATGGTGAGGAATTGGATAATGTGAGTACGTTTAAGTACTTGGGTAGTGTGATGAGTAAGGATCGAGGTTTGGAGGGTGAAGTGCTTGAAAGGGTACAGAAGGGAAGAAAGGCTGCTGGTTCCTTGAAAGCAGTGATAAGAAACAGGGAAGTGAGCATGGAAGTGAAAAAGTTACTACATGACAGTATTGTGATACCAACTCTAACGTATGGAAGCTTGGACGTTGTTGGAAGGACACAAGTCAAGAGTGAGAGCAGTGGAAATGAGTTATTTAAGATGAGCCTGTGGAGTCACATGGAGAGACAGGCTGACAAATGAGTATATAAAGGAACTTTGTGGTCTGGATGTGGATGTGATAGGAAGCGTTAGGAGGAATACACTGAGGTGGTTTGGCCATGTGGAGAGGATGGACGATGAAAGACTGACGAAGAGAGTGTATGTCAGTGAGGTAGAGGGGGAGGCCGAGGATGAGATGGAGGGATGGGGTGGAGAGGTATATGAGAGGGGGGGCGTGTGAGTTGAGAGCAAGGCATTGAAATGGCGGGGGACATGGCGACGTGGAGGCGATTTTTTTGTGGCCACCCCGAACGGGATTGAGGCGTCTGGCAATAGATAGATAAATAGATAGATTATCGTTGCTTAATATTATTAATGTTTTTGTGTCATTATATTATTATTATTATTATTATTATTATTATTATTATTATTGTTGTTTATTTTTTGATTTGCAGAGATGCAAAGAAAAGGAGAATGCAGAAACTTCCCATGTCACTTGTCCTTCTTCCCAGTAAAAAATCAGAGTTGAGAGAGAGAGAGAGTGAGAGAGAGAGAGAGAGAGAGAGAGAGAGAGAGAGAGAGAGAGAGAGTTGGTCGTAAATATATTCGTGAATTCCAGCCAAAACTCACAGTTACCCAGAGGCTGGTGAGACGATTTAAGTCCATCCCTTATGGAATTAAGGCGACTAGTAATTGATATAGATAGAAAGGAAGATAGAGATGAATAGGTAGTACTTGACAGACCTGCACAGTGCACACAGTCTTATAATTACCCAGAGGTTAGTGAGTGAGAGGACAGTAGTGACGGTGATAACCATGGGTGGATTGACACAGGCGGTGGTGTTGGCCAGAAAGTACTTCATCCACCTCTCATATAAACCAGATTCCACCAACGCAAGGGCACTGTGAAGAGAAAGGATATCAATAAGTTGTACGAGAGAGAGACAGACAGACAGACAGACAGACAGACAGAGACAGAGACAGACAGACAGACAGACAAACAGACAGACAGACAAACAGACAGACAGACAGATAAACAGACAGAGACAGACAGACAAACAGACAGACAGAGACAGACAGACAGAGACACAGACAGGCAGACACAGACAGACAGACAGACACAGACAGACAGACAGACAGACAAAGACAGACAGACAGGCAGAGAGAGACAGACAGAGACAAACAGAGACACAGACAGACAGACAGACAGACAGGGAGACAGAGACAGACAGACAGACAGACAGGCAGACAGGCAGAAAGACGGAGACAGACAGACAGAGACAGACAGACAGACTGACAGGGAGACAGAGACAGACAGACAGACAGGCAGACAGACAGAGACAGACAGGCAGACAGACAGAAAGACAGAGACAGACAGACAGAAACACAGACAGACAGAGACGGACAGATAGACAGACAGAGATAGACAGATAGAAAGAGAGATCTGTAGGAGATCTGTATATGCTGTAAGTTCCATTACCATAAACGTTTTAATCAATAATGTAGCTTTGGCTGCTGTATGATGGTATGGTAGAAACAAGAACAATAAACCGCCGTCACATTCACATGAATCTGGGGTCAAAACAACAACATCAACAACAGTAGCAACAAACAAGTGCTCGCGGGCCCTTCGGGCCCTCTCCCACTTGCTCTTGCGGAGGCCTCTTGCGTTGTGCGCTCACTTTCTCGTGCTTCGCACTCGTTTCCTCGTGCTTTTCACGCGTTTCCTCACACTTCGCATGCGCATTGCAATCATTGCAGGTAATCTGAGTCATGTTTATGTGCTGTTCTAGTCTAACAACCACCAAGGCAACACCGCAGGAAATGCACAATAAAAACGCTCAATTCAGCGGCTCTGATCGTCTAAAAATTATAGGGTCATGGCACATGGCTCGAGTAGACTCGATTTCTAAAAGTCCTGGTACCAAATAAACTGTTTTCCGAGCCAAACTTTGATTGCTCTTAACTCTAATAAAAAATCATCAATCGAGATGGGACCAAGTTTTTCGACAACAGCGAATTTTCTGCGATTTTCATGCCAATTTTGGTGCACCAGGACACCTATATACTGAAGAAAGGTGCCCTCAGCTCGCTTCGGGAATGGAACCCAAGTTGTCCGCACGCAAGTCCGAGATATTAACCACTCGGCCATGGCAACTGACCGGGCGCCGGGAGCGGCGTTTTTGGGTAAAAATTTGGTCACTCATTAAATGTAGCAAAAGTTTTTCAATCGTGATAGGACAAAGTTTTTTTTTTCACATCAGTGATTTTTTTTGGCGATTTTTGTGCTAATTTTGGTGCGATTTGAATGTGTAGTTTTGTTTGTTGAAAATATACACACACAGACACACAGCTACTGCTATAGTATATTACATATGAAAAATAAACATAAAATATTGCTGCTGCTGCTGCTGCTAGAGCTACTACTACTACTACTACTAATACTTTTTTTTTTTTTTTCAAAATCACCTCTATCCATTTGGGAATTATAATGTGAAGATCAAAACCAACCTTCATAATACAGTTCACCATTTGGAGTTCTAATCCACTGGCCCCAAGCATGCCAACGAGTGTGGTTACCAACCCTCTACTACTAGTTTTTTAACTTAATTTTTATGCATTTAACATTACAGTGTTAATGAAGACTTTAATCTTTTGGAGTCGCTGGTCTATGCAACTCTCGACCTCATTACTGTAGCTTTGTAATCCATACCAGCCACAAAGACAGGCCTGAGGGCTGAGGATATTGTGCCCCTGAGGCACGGGAGTGCAGATCTTACGAGGGAGGATGATAGTCGAGATCTCATCCAAGCCTTAACAGGGTTCTGGGGTTGACACTTCTTCTCAGAAAGAACCTCTGCCAGTCTCGAGTAGAATCTCACCGCCTAGGACCTATCCTGCCTGGTGCTGTGAACACAAGGAGAGTGAATTGAGTGTGGTTCACATATTGGATTCTTTTTTTCATTCATTCTTTTTGTGTGAAGCCTGGAGACACAGTTCACGATGACTTGATGCCATAGGATCATATATCCTAATGTCGAAGAAAGCCCTCTGCTCACGAGTCCAGAAACCTCGAGCACTGACAGCAACTCTTGCATCAATTGATGTGTTTGCTGTTCTGTGGATGAAGTACTCGCCATCTAGAGGTAGCAGAGCTGGCTCTGAGGTGACTTCTTGGTGTATTTCCTGTAACATAATTGCAGTGAAGTCGCGTACTTCATCATGTCGAATGCAAACAAAGCCTTCCCTCATGCAAACTACTGCATGGTTTGCATCAAAGACAGTGCCACAGGCACACTGTTGAGGTAGGTTCTCTATTGGCCACCCATATCTCAAGTCTATAGCGTCAATAAATTCTTGTTCATTGAAGTGAAAGTCTTTGCCTTGGGAGGCAGGTTTGTCAGCCAGTTCGATGCCCCAGCCTCCTGTGCCATTTTAGCTCTTCTGCACTGGTCTGATGTAAGTTGTTTGGTCATGTTCTGCAGCTGGTTCTTTTCTCTTGCTTCTCGCCCCTTGCTTATCTGTTTCTTTATATCTTTCTGCCTTTGGCCTTCGATTTCACTCATCCCATCTTCTGTTCAAGTCTTTAGCGACAGGGATTCGGTGAGCCTAAGAGACTTTCTCTTCATAGCTTTCCATGGCTGATGGATTTTATAATACCAAGGCCTTCCATCGTGGGTGGTAGTGCCAGAAAAGCCCTGTCTTATGGTGAGGGGATGTGGCCATTGGTCAGTGATGGGAGGAATGATTCCCTGATAGCATCCTCCAGTGGTTGTAGCAGCAACTCGGTGTAGGGGATGGTCTGCACCACGAAGGTTCATTTGTGCCTTACACCATACGTAAATGTGCTGCATGCTGCATGGGGTTCTGTTTTTGCGTGGCTGGATAGTACCTGTATTTCTTCTACCCATGTCTTTACCCTATCACTCACATATTGGTCTTTGAATTCATTAGTTTCAGTCACTTCACCTCGATGCCTCTGACCTTCTCTAGTCACTATCACGTTTGTGTCTCTAACAGCCTCCTGTGCATCTTAATAGTAAGCTAGTTTCACGATCAAGATGGACTTACTTGCATTACGGTAGTAACCTATTTCAGGGCCATGATGGTACGAGGTCCCACCATATCCTCATATCTTCCACTTTTCCCTCTCTTGTTGAATCATCTGCGTAGGCTGCTTGCTTTACATTCATGGCCTCATATTTCATCTATTTTTGCTGCACTGTCATAGCCGTGGAATACATAGCCATAATATCGGGGTCTCCCCGTATAGGTCCTTCAATGGTTTTATTACACCAACATCATAAGCAGCTGTTTTACCCACAATGTAGAGGTCCGCTGGTTATTTGTAGGTGTTTTCCACATATTGGTCAAATATTGGGCATTTAACCTTGATGTCGTGCAGCACTGTGTGTCGGTTGATGGAAGTAGATTTTTTTTTTTTAATGAGAAACAAGGAACCAAAGGCAACGAACCCGGGGAACTGTTCCTTCCAAGAGAAAAACAAAATACAAGAGAGAGCCAAATTCAAGATCTGATCATTTCGAGATGCCTGGACACACTGCGTTTGAAAGACTGGAGATCATAGGAAGCAGGAAATACAGACAGAGGGAGGCAGTTCCAGAGTTGACCTGCTGCATAAATGAAGGACTGGGAGTAACAGTTAACTCTTGCATTAGAGAGTTGGACAGAACAGGGATGAGAGTTTGCTGCTAGACAGGTGCTACGCGCACGCCGTAGAGGTGGAGGAATGCGAGCAGACAGTTCAGAGGAACAGTGACCATTGAAGTAGAGATAGAAAAGATATAAAGATGCAACAGTGCGGCGAACAGACAGAGGTTGAAGGGAGTCAGTAAGAGGAGGAGTTAATGAGATGACAAGCCTTTGACTCCATCCTATTAAGAAGAGCTGTATGTGGGGAGCCTCCCCACACATAAGAGTTGTACTGCACGCAGGGGCGGACAAAACCTCTGTACAGAGTCAACAATTGTACACGGGTAAAGAAGGAACAGAGTTGGCCTAGCACACCCAATCTCTTGGAAGAAGATTTTACAAGAGATGTAATAGGATCTTTCCAAGATAAGGCCTGAGTAAATGATACCCCAAGCATGTTCAAGGATGATGCAGGATTAAGCTGAATATTATTAAGCATTAGTGGGTATACCTGTTGAAGATTTTGTCGGGTTGATAGGTGCAAAAACTGAGTCTTTGATACATTAAAAACAACCAGATTATTTTTACTCCAGTCAGAGATACGAGCCAAGTCAGACATTAGGTGTGCCATAGCCTCATCCCTTGCCTGTTGAAGTAACTGCTGAGATGGACGTTGCTGGAATCGAATGGAAAGGTGAAGGGTGGAGTCATCAGCGTATGAGTGGATAGGGCTAGATGTACAGCTTAGAAGGTGATTGATGAATGAATGGAGGAGGGTTGGTGATAGGACAGAGCCCTGAGGAACACCACTGTTAATAGATCTAGGAGAAGAACAATGGCCGTCTACAACAACGGCTATAGAACGACCAGAAAGGAAGCTAGCGATGAAGGCACAGACAGAAGGATAGAAACCGTAGGAGGGCAGTTTGGAAAATAAATATTTATGCCAGACTCGATCGAAAGCTGGTTCCTTAAAAGCAGTGATAAGAAACAGGGAAGTGAGCATGGAAGTAAAAAAGTTACTACATGACAGTATTGTGATACCAACTCTAACGTACGGAAGTGAAGCTTGGACATTGTTGGAAGGACACAAGTCAAGAGTGAGAGCAGTGGAAATGAGTTATTTAAGAGGAGCCTGTGGAGTCACGTGGAGAGACAGGCTGACGAATGAGGATATAAAGGAGCGTTGTGGTGTGGATGTGGATGTGATAGGAAGCGTTGTGAGGAACACGCTGAGGTGGTTTGGCCATGTGGAGAGGATGGAGGGTGAAAGATTGACGAAGAGAGTGTATGTGAGTGAGGTGGAGGGTGGAAGAGGGAGGGGGAGACCGAGGATGAGATGGAGGGATGGGGTGGAGAGGTATATGAGAGAGGGGGGTGTGAGTTGGGAGCAGGGCAGTGAAATGGCGGGGGACAGGGCGACTTGGAGGCGATTTGTTTGTGGCCACCCCAAACGGGATTGAGGCGTCTGGCAATAGATAGATAGATAGATAGATCGAAAGCCTTTGAGATGTCAAGTGAAATGGCAAAGCTCTCGCCAAAGTCCCGAAACGAGGATGACCAGGAGTCTGAAAGATAGATGAGAAGATCGCCTGTGGAGCGTCCCTGACGGAACCCATACTGACGATCAGAAAGAAGGTTGTGATAAGAAAGACGCTTTAAAATTTTTCTATTAAGAATAGACTCAAAAACTTTCGAAATACAGGATGTTAAAGTAATTGGATGATAATTAGAGGGTTGGGAATGGTCACCCTTCTTCGGGACTGGCTGAATGAGAGCAAACTTCCAGCAACAAGGAAAGGTACAAGTTGATAGACAAAGGCGAAAGAGTTTGCCTAGGCAGGGTGTAAGCACAGAAGCACAGTTCTTGACAACAACAGGAGGGACTCCATCAGGCCCATATGCCTTGTTAGTATTGAGGCCTGTGATGGCAGAAAATACATCAGCTGAAGAAATTTTAATGTCAGCCATGAGGAAGTCAGAGAGGGGAAGTGAAGGAGGAACAGCACCGGAATCGTCTAAGGAGGAGTTGGAGGAGAAAGTCAGAGTGAAGAGATCTGCTTTATCAGTAGAAGAAATAGCCATAGAGCTATTAGAGTAGAAAAAAGGAGGGAACGATGATGAGGTAAAGTTGTTAGAAAGGTTTTTGGCAAGATCCCAGAAGGAGCGGTAAGAATTTGAGTTAGAGTTGAGAGCATTTAGTATGGATGAAATTATTTTTAGCAGAGTGAAGAACAGACTTAGCACGAGTCCGGGCAGAAACGTACAAAAGATGTGATTTAGGGGTGGGTTGGCTCCGGTTCGTTTTATAGGCCCTCTCCTTGTTGCGGACAGCATTAGAACAAGCGTGATTAAACCAAGGCTTTCGTGCATTAGTCAAAGGATTTGAGAAAGGAATGTATGGTTCCATGCCCAAGAGAATAACCTCTATGATGCTTGAGGCACACTCAGATGGCTCCCGGCAATGGAAGCATTAATTGTTCAAGGGAAAATAAACGAAGTACTGCCTGAGGGCCTCCCAATCAGCAGCTCCAAAGTGCCACAGACGACGTTTTTTTGAAGGGTCCACAGGCCATACCGGAGCAATAGGACAAGTTAAGGCGATAAGGTTGTGATCGGAGGAGCCCAACAGAGAGAAAAGATTAACAGTGTAAGCAGAAGGATTAGTTGTAAGGAAGAGGTCAAGTATGTTGGAGCTCTCTCCAAGGCGGTCAGGGATATGGGTAGGGTGCTGTACAAGCTGCTCTAGGTCATTAAGGATAGAAAAGGTGTAGGCTTGTTCACCAGGTGGATCAGTGAAAGGAGAGGAAAGCCAAAGGTGGTGGTGAACATTGAAATCTCCTAGAATGGAGATTTCAGAGAAAGGAGAAATGGACAGAATGTGTTCCATTGTAGAAGTAAGATACTTAAAGAATTTTTGATAGTCAGTAGAGTTAGGAGGTAAGTAAACAGCACAGATATATGTAGTCAGAGAATGACAAGAAAACCGAAGCCAGAGTGTAGAGAATTCAGAAGAATTGAGTTCAGGAACACGAGAGCAAGATAAGTTGTTGCGTATATATA
This sequence comes from Coenobita brevimanus, assembly GCF_032717465.1. Classification (NCBI taxonomy): domain Eukaryota; kingdom Metazoa; phylum Arthropoda; class Malacostraca; order Decapoda; family Coenobitidae; genus Coenobita; species Coenobita brevimanus. The sequence goes on from NC_137001.1 coordinate 12,026,426, forward strand.
CACAACAGCCACCTTTGGCTTTGAAATGGGTACAGAGAAAGTAAAGGATCCGCTGTCAGTTGCCTCAGACAGCTGAGTCTCAGTTTGAAAAAGAAGGTGAGGTTTAGAGAAGGAGAGGTGGTGCTCAACACAGTGAAAGTTAGAGGAAAGGCCACGAATGTTGCAGAAATGAAGAAGAAGAGAGTCAGACAGTGGTTCCAGGCATCTTCAGTCGTCACCGGGAGAGGGGCAGAAGGTGGGGGCATTTATGGCCCCCACCCCGAGGGGACTCTGAGGCTATGTTATTCGACGCCATTTTTTTTTTCCAAATTTTGAAAAGGATGTGTGGTGTGTACTGTGCATGTAGTTAGGTGTAGATAGTTAGAGAAACTTGTATTGGAGAGCATGCTGGCCTAATCTCTGTGTTACTGAGACACTGAAAAAGTTCAGCAAAGGGGGATGGTTGGGACCTAGTCCCGAGGGCTAATGAAACGGGAGCTCCAGCTCTCCCTGTCATCAGCTAGTAATTCTGCCAGACAGTCATATTCCTCATATATTTTGCTCATACAGTGAACTGCTGCTTCACCATCAGTCTGCTGGCCTGCACACTCTTGCGGGTTGCCAACTGCCTGCTTAACATCATCTGTCACCACCTCCATGATGCATTTTCCTATAATCCATCTTAAGACTTCACACACACCAAGGGGCATACATCCAGGATTCTTATCAAGGGGGATTATTCTGCAAGCCGTCAGTGCTTCAGTGTTATTTCACTGACCTGAAGCCACCTTCCTCGCCGCTGAAGCAATGGTGTTTCACAGGTTTGCTGCTTCCTCCCCAAACTTGGTGTTACTGAGAATTACTCCTCAAGGTTTTGCATCCAGGCCTGACGGTCCTGCCCCTGCTTGTGTAAGCATTGCCTTCCTCCACACCATATCTCCAATATCCTGTCATATATGATAGGATTCAGTGGAGTGTAGTTCCTATCAAGTTTTGACTGGGCACTTGCTTGTCGTGCAGTTGGGTGTTTTACCTTTAGTTGTTACACTGTTTCTTCTGTCAGGTCAAGTACTCTGTTGGATGATTCAGCTGACAGGGATCTTGTCTCCATCGAGACCTTCCCCTGTCTCAGCTTGCTGCCAAAAAATCCTCGCCACATCGTTGGTATTCAGGTTTCTTAAGCCTGGTTTGCTTATTCTCATCTGGAAGGCCCTTGCTTCCTCAAGTAGGATGTCAATGTCACCTCTTTTCCATGTTTCAACCTGCCTTTGAATGGCTATATATTTTCTGCAGTGCCTGCTCTTGGACAGGTCTTGTTAAGGAAGAGATACAGTATCACTGAAGGACCCTAAGGGAGAATGAGGCAATGGGTTAGTTATTTTTACCGGTCTCCGCCCCGAAGGGGCTCGGGGACGGGTATTACTTTCACTTGGTTTGTCTGTTTGTCTATCAGTCCGTTAACAACTTGACCCCAAAACTACAGGTGCGATTTTGACTAAAATTACAGGGATGATTGACTATGATATTCTGATCACTTGATAAAATTTTGGGCCAAATTTGGCAAAGGCCCAGGCTGTAAGCCCAAAAAATGTTGAAAAGATTTTTTTCGCCATATTTCCTTTCAAATTAGTCATATCGACATGAAACCAAAAGTTAAAGGTGCATCTTTCAAATCTGTATCCTATAACAAACCTTATTACAGCAGGGGGTTCCCCCCCAGTTAGCGGTGGGGGGGGGGGCTCAACGTCATCTGGGTCGGCCCTAAACTTTCAAATGGGCATAAATCCGTAAATATTCACCCGATTTACTCCAAATCTGGTACATGACATCGACTGGATATTCTGGTGTGTTTATACGTCAGCACTAAAATGACTGCCAGGGACGGCTTGGCTGTGCCTTGGCACTGCTTCATGTTGTAATTTGCTTTTAAATAAGTGATTTCCTCGATCATGTAAACTGTAGCATTGCATTTGAGAGGTTCAAAAAGGTTACTTGACGACCATCCAACAATTTCATTACATGTTGTGTTCAGCCACTTTCTATTTGCCTATCCAGTATGTGGGATGACCTCACCCAGGACTCTGAGGCTGTTCTGCTTCCTCGTTGTTTGTCATGATCGTTCTGGGAACGTATAACACCAGGATGATTCCCTCTTTCATGCACTTCTCCATGGTGGTCTTCATCCAGAGCTTCATTTCAGGCATAAACTGCATGATATTCTTCATCACCAACTTGACTACTTCCGTATCTCTCGCACCTTGGAGTCTATTCCTACTCCTCACATCACCATGGGGTCTTTCACCACCACGCATATGCTGCCTACTGGAGCACTGACAACAGTACTGTGGCATGGTCATGGTGTTCATAAAGTATATATACTGCAGAGCAGTACTAATATTATTATGGCCAAGCAGTGGTTCTTCATTATGTAGTAGTATTAAAGGGGTAATAAATCTAATGCTACTAGAACTACTATACTACTATTTTATTTATAAACTTAAATTTGATATAAATGTACAAATTTGCTTGTTTTACTTCTGTTTCTGCATATTATACAACTATGTACTGGACCATTTTGCTCGTTTTTCGTCTAATTTTGCATATCATTTAAAATCGAAGGGGAGCTGCAAGGCTTCGTGGATGAGTTTGGGAGAGTGTGTAAGAAACGGAATCTAAAGGTGAATGTAGGGAAGGGTAAAGTGATGGTCTTTGAGAGAGGTGAAGTCAGTGAATGTACAGCGAGGTTGGATGGTGAGGAATTGGAAAATGTGAGTACGTTTAAGTACTTGCGTTGTGTGATGAGTAAGGATGGAGGTTTGGAGGGTGAAGTGCTTGAATGGGTACAGCAGGGAAGAAAGGTTGCTGGTTCTTTGAAATCAGTAATAAGAAACAGGGAAGTGAGCATGGAAGTGAAAAAGTTACTACATGACAATATTGTGATACCAACTCTAGCGTATGGAGGTGGAGCTTGGACGTTGTTGGAAGGACACAAGTCAAGAGTGAGAGCAGTGGAAATGAGTTATTTAAGAGGAGCCTGTGGAGTCACATGGAGAGACAGGCTGACGAATGAGGATATAAGGGAGCGTTGTGGTGTGGATATGGATGTGATAGGAAGCGTTATGAGGAACACACTGAGATGGTTTGGCCATGTGGAGAGGATGGAGGGTGAAAGACTGACGAAGAGAGTGTATGTGAGTGAGGTGAAGGGGGGAAGAGGGAGGGGGAGGCCGAGGATGAGATGGAGGGATGGGGTGGAGAGGTATATGAGAGAGGGGTGTGTGAATTGGGAGCAGGGCAGTGAAATGGCGGGGGACAGGGTGACGTGGAGGCGTTTTGTTTGTGGCCACCCCAAACGGGATTGAGGCGTCTGGCAATAGATAGATAGATAGATAGATTTAAAATCGAATTAGTCTGCTTATAATATTAACTGCACTGATACTCCTATGTATTTAAATTTTGAAATGAAGTAAAACAACACTACTTTTTTCAAGAGGTGAATAGGTGGCCAGTGGGTGTAGTGCAGTACTGATGAGCCTTGTTTAAGGATGCTGGATCTTAAATAATTTTGGTGTTGGGGTGAGAGTGGTGTGATGTGTGTTGTAGGGGCAGTGTGTGTGTTGGTGTTGCAGGAGATAATGTGTGATGAGCGGCTGTGGTGTGGCACGATGTTATGGAGCCATGTTTAGTGATACTGAGTCTTAAGGCTTTATGGTGTAGGGGTGAAAATAGTGTGGTGTGTGGTGTAGAGAAAGTGTATGTGTAAGTGTTGCTGCAGATGGTGTGTGATGCGTGTTTGTGGTTTGTTGTGGCGGTTATGGTAAGGTAAAGGTACCTTGAGTTAGTAAGGCACATTGGTTTAACAGGGTTAAATTAGTATTGATTAAAAGATCGTGATATAAATTTTGTAAGCACTGAGTGAGCAGTTCTAGTTTTCAACATTACAGAGTATACATTTGGTCTATTGTATTGTAATTATACTGAAATTACCCAAATCACTGCTGTATGTAGTAATATATTGTCTGTCTATTGCCAGACGCCTCAATCCCATTTGGCGTGGCCACAAACAAAACGCCTCCACGTCGCCCTGTCCCCCGTCATTTCACTGCCCTGCTCCCAACTCACACAACCCTCTCTCATATACCTCTCCACCCCATCCCTCCATCTCATCCTCGGCCTCCCCCTCCCTCTTCCCCGCTCCACCTCACTCACATATACTCTCTTCGTCAGTCTTTCACCCTCCATCCTCTCCACATGGCCAAACCACCTCAGTGTGTTCCTCATAACGCTTCCTATCACATCCACATCCACACCACAACGCTCCTTTATATCCTCATTCGTCAGCCTGTCTCTCCATGTGACTCCACAAGCTCCTCTTAAATAACTCATTTCCACTGCTCTCACTCTTGACTTGTGTCTTTCCAACAACGTCCAAGCTTCACTTCCATAAATTAGAGTTGGTATCACAATACTGTCATGTAGTAACTTTTTCACTTCCACGCTCATTTCCCTCTTTCTTATCACTGCTTTCAAAGAACCAGCAACCTTTCTTCCCTGCTGTACCCTTTCAAGCACTTCATCTTCCAAACCTCCATCCTTACTCATCACAGTACCCAAGTACTTAAACGTACTCACATTTTCCAGTTCAACACCATCCAACCTCGCTGTACATTCACTAACTTCACCTCTCTCAAAGACCATCACTTTATTCTTCCCTACATTCACCTTTATATTCCGTTTCTTACACATTCTTCCAAACTCATCCACCAGGCCTTGCAGCTCCCCTTTGTCTTCACTCAACAACACAGTATCATCTGCAAACAACAGTACAGGGAGTTTCCAAACACTGTCCTTTCTCACCAGGGCCACTCCAACATCCACTACCCTACCTTGTACCTCATTTTATTACCCCATCCATGTACAGATTGAACAACCATGGAGACATGACACATCCCTGTTTCAACCCAACCTTCAAAGAGAAAAATTCACTTAGTTCACCATCCACACGCACTGCAGCCTTGGCACCATCATACATAGTCTTCACAGCATTCAACAACTTCCCATCTACTCCATACATTCTTAATACTTTCCACAATCCTTGTCTATCCACCCTGTCATATGCTTTCTCCAAATCCATGAAAGCCGCATACAACTTCTTTCCCTTCTCTAGAAACTTTTCCACTAAAGATCTAAGAATGAATATCTGATCTACATAACCTCTTCCCTTCCTAAAGCCTCCCTGTTCTTCTCCAACTAATTCCTCTGTTCTTTCTCTAACTCTGTCAATAAGTATCCAACCATACACTTTTCCTATTATACTAAGAAGACAAATGCCACTATGATTACCACACACTTCTTTTTTCCCTTTTCCTTTGTACAGGGGAATAATTATACCTGACTTCCAATCCTCCGGGACTCTACCTTCCTCCCAGGCCAATCTACACATTTTCCACATTCATTCTACTACAATCTCTCCCCCATGCTTCAGCATTTCACCACACACTCCATCAATCCCTGGGGCTTTCCCCAGTTTAACTATCTTCATTGCTTCCACAACTTCTATCCTACTGATTTCTTCCTGCCTTCTCACCTCCCTCCTTCTCCCAGCCATTCCCCAGCCACTTATACCCGCATTATTTCCATCCTTTATGTTCAACAATTCCTTAAAGTGTTCTCTCCATCTGCTCACTTTTTCTCCATCTCCACTAGTAATCTACCATTTTTATCTTTCACTCACCTGCTAACCTCACTTCCACCCTCTCGTACTCTCTTCAGCTCTTTCCAAAACATTTTCTTACAGTCCCTCCACTTTACACTGAGATTCCTTCCAAATTCTTAATCCACTCTCTTCTTACTCTCTCTTACTAATCTTTTCACCTCTCTTTTTCTTTCTACATATAATCTCTCTTCTGCCTCTCAACTTCTTCCACGCCCCTATTTCTCATCCATTCATTGTATGCTATCTTCTTTTGTGCCACAGCCTGTCTCACCTCTTCAGTCCACCACGCTGTTCCTTGCACCCCCCTCCGTCTTCTCTTCCTCCCACACACCACATCACATGCTGCACATATTTCTTCTGTGAATATCCTGCACACACCTTCCACGTCCCCCATCTGCTCCAATTCATATTTGCTCAATCGTTCCTTCACTTCTCTCTTATACTCTGCCTTTTTCTCATCCTCTTGTAACCTTTCCACTCTCCTTGCAACTACTCCTTCCTCTCGCCTTTCCCTTCTATTTCTCCATCTTACTTGGATCCTAATTCTGGCAACCACCAAGTACTGGTCAGAAAGTCCATTCCCCTAACCTCTACAAGCCCTTGCATCTATTACACACCTTCACATCCTTTCATCCACACACACATAATCAATCATTGCCTTCTTTTCGTTCAGTTCACCACCCACCCTTCTCATCACTCGCCATGTATACCTGTGGATCATTGTATGCCTGAAGAAGGTATTGGCTATAACCAACCCGCTCCCAGCACAAATGTCCACTAACGCACTGCCATTCTCATCTATCTCAGCAGGCACACCCCACTCACCAACTATTCCATCCACCTTCACATTCCCTACTTTACCATTCATATCACCGATCAAAAACACTCTCTCATTCCTTCCAAACTTTTCCATGCACACTTCCACATTTGTCCAGAACTCATCTCTCACTCAGCTAGCACAATCTTGCGTTTGTGCATACACACACACAATCGCCCACATTTGTATTCCAACTTTCAACCTTACCCACACAATCCTTGACCCAAGTGATCCATACTGTCTTATGCTCTTCTTCCATCTTTTACTCACAACTATACATACTCCTTCCTTTGCCCTCTCATTCTCACCTACTCCTGCATATATACCCCATCCATACTCCCATTCTCTCACCCTTTCTGCTCTCCATTTTGTTTCAGTTATTCCACATACATCCACTTTCGCACCTTCAAGCACCTGGACAATCTCTCTCTCTTTCATCTCATCATTCGCTCCTCTTACATACCATGTTGCACTGTATTTAAAACTCGGGTACAGTGATTACATTTGTCAATTTTGTAATTATAATTACATTTATTAATAATGTTTAAAAATTTACATTTTAGTTATTACTATGTGGTTATTTTTATATTTAATTATTGATTTATCTACTGTGATTGACTATACAAGTATGATGAGATTTTATATTAATTATGTTTTATAATAAATAATAGTCAGTGTGTCTGTATGATATGTTTACATTACAGTGTTATCTAGGGTGTGTGTATGATTCCCTACCTAAATGTTATTGAATGCTATACTCCTGTACCACTTGGCCTTGCTGGCGATGTGTATGTGACTGTTCTACCGTTAGTGGCAATTCATGTCGTATTTACTACTTGAGATGGAGTTCATATAGCGAATGATTCGGTATGTATGCAATGATTAATGTGTCTATGATCAGAGTGTGTATGATCAAAGTGTGTATGATGCTGGTGAAGAGCTGATGTTTTAGGACGATGAAGTTAAAGCTCCTAGGATAAAGGAGTGAGCTAGAGGTGTGTGACAGGCTTCTCACGTCTCGTTGGTATTTACAACTACTACTACTACTACTTCCAGTAACAATGATCTTTCTTCTTAGTCCTCCAAGTTTTCTATCTTCAGACTCCTAAATTAACAGTGTCACTACTTTCATAAATATTTCAGTTTAAACACAAGTCATTGAGCTGGCGTAGGCGTAACCTATTTGGCCAGGCATGTCTGAGTGTTATGACTTTCTCTTCTTGTTTTGATTACTGTCTTCAGTACACTTACCCCCTATCCACAGCAGGCGAAACAGGGCTGTTTTTCTGCGCCAATATCGACAGTAGTAGTGGGAAGTAGGTGCTCCGGCCAATGTAGAAGTCGCACTGACCTGCCCACAAAAGGTTCTGCGAGTATTATGACACTGTATAGAGAGAAGCAGAAATATACAAGGGTCAGCATTCTCGTCGGTTAAGGAAGCTCCCTAACGTCTCTTCCTTAGCGATTTATTTTTTAATATGGGTAGTTAAAATCCCTTGTAAGTTTTTTGTGCAGAATATGGCGATGTTATACGTACTTTTATAACACAAATGAGGACAGCAATGTAAAAGGCAAAATAAGTCATTCATGAGAAAGGGTTAGGGCCTAGGTGTTCCAGGAGAATGTTTTCCCTTTTGTGTCCGATTTTTGCACTTTTTCTTGCGCAGGAAAGTTTAGGTAAGGACAGGTTTGCTTTCTGTGTCAGGTTAGGTTAGTCTGTTAGTCAGTAAGTAGAAAAAAAAAAGGAAGGATGATCATCCTGGGAGAATCAAACTTCCTACACAGATTAAAAATGGTTTATGAAACCGAAAGCAGGGTCCGAGGATGAAAGGACGTAACTTTGGAGTATTATAGGTGAGGTAATCCTTAAAAATATGTTGTATTAACACATATCCAATTCTAAACCGGACCCGAGCTAGACTTGCTGATGATCTAATGGGCCATTTTCCATATACTTATCTCTGAATTGATTTTTAAAATAGATTTAGGCAATATGGTTATTCATTGTGTTACGTCCCTGTCCCACACTCCCACAGGCTCCAACAGCAGTACATCAGTACAGGAAGGACGTGGCCCAGTGAGTTGTTCTTCCCAGAGGCAACCTTTCAGTGCACAACAACACAGCAGCACATGTGTTGTAAATAAACACTGGCCTTTTAAGTTCAATGTCCTTATTTTCCAAATAATTATACTTTTGCCTGCCAACATCACTTCACTATTTTCACAAGCACTGAACATACACAAACTTCACCAACTGCATTGACACTTAATGCTTGCCATCAACACTTCACCAAAGATACACAAACTTCACCAACTGCATTGACACTTAATGCTTGCCATCAACACTTCACCAAAGATACACAAACTTCACCAACTGCACTGACAACTACATTCAAACTGAACTGAAAACTGACTGAAACTGCTCTGGTCTCTTCCACAGCCTTATATACCCTTAGATTACTCTCGAAGCTTCTAGTACACTCTCGACCGGCAACAGTTACAACAGTTACCAACTCAAAGACATCCAAAACATCCAGAGTTTACGTACACTGCATAACACTCTAAATTATTTAGCATAGAAACTGTAATAAAAGTACATAATTTAACAGTCACATAAATGTTATAGAGAAAAAGAGCATAAAGGCTGATGTACAACTTACAAAATAGCTATGCTCACAATAGCAGGCCAACTGGCAACTCTGACAACTCACTAAAAAAATACGAGAAGTAGGGAGAACTCACCAGACTACCTTCTTTACCCCTGCACAATTGTTGACCCTATACAGGGGTTTTATCCTCCCCTGTGTGGAGTACAACTCTCATGTGTGGGGAGGCTCCCCACATACAGCTCTTCTCAATAGGGTGAAGTCAAAGGCTTTTCGTCTCATTAACTTTCCTCCTCTTACTGACTACCTTCATCCTCTGTCTCTTCGTCGCACTGTTGCATCTTTATCTCTTTTCTATCGCTACTTCAATGGTCACTGCTCCTCTGAACTGTCTGCATGCATTCCTCCACCTCTATGACGGGCGCGTAGCACCCGTTTAGCAGCAAACTCTCATCCTTTTTCTGTCCAACTCTGGCAAGAGTTAACCGTTACCCACAGTCCTTCATTTATGCAACAGGTCAACACTGGAACTGTCTTCCTTTGTCTGTATTTCCTGCTTCCTATGATCTCCAGTCTTTCAGACGCAGTGTGTCCAGGCATCTCGAAATGATCGGATCTTGAATATGGCTCTCTCTAGTATTTTGTTTTCCTCTTGGAAGGAACAACAATTGCGGGCTCGTGGCCTTTGGTTTCTTCTTCCTCGCATTAAAAAAAAAAAGTGCAGTTTCTTAACACTACCTCCTCCCTAGACGGCTTGTCGTCCCAACAAAACTACACAGTGTATACAAACATAATCCTTAATCCAAACTAAACATTTAATTATACACAAAATAATCCTTCAACTTAACAGGTCTTCTCCTATGCCACTCCCTACTACGTCCCTGCTTCTCCACACAGTCCACTCCTGGAATATCTTGATCCTTATCCTGATGCACTTCTTCTGTTGGGAAACTGTCACCATCCTCTTGTACTTCAGCTCCTTGGTTCTCCTCAACATCCTCAGCTGCAGGAGAGCACAATTCCTTGGAGACGTCCCTGCTGTACTATCCTGGCCCATGGTACAGCCATAGATAATTCACATGTACCACCTTTGGGCAAGACTTGCTGCCTCCCCGAATCCAGTACGTTACGTCTGATAGGCAGGCCAACATAGAGTAAGGTCCGTCCCATGGGCTCTGCAGCTTCGGTGGCTGTCCCTTATTTCGCTGAGGATTGTATATCCTAACTTGGTCACCATCCTTGAAGCTCACCTCACTTGCCTTGGCATCATACTTGCACTTCATCACCTCGCCTTAAAACTTAAGGGCTATTCGCACTTGATGATATGCCTCAGCCAGCCTTTCCTGAAGATGCATTGCATACCTGGAAGTGTCTCTCAGCAGCTCTTCACCAGGTGGTCTTCCCATTAACAAGTCAACAGGTAGGCGTAACTCGTGGCCCAACATCAGTTTTGCAGGGGTGTAACTGGTAGATTCATGGGATGCAGACCAATATACCATCAACAACACAGGTAATTTCGGTCTCATTCCAGTTGTCCCTCCACATAGTATTTGCCCAATTCTTGTCCGAGGGTCCAGTTGAATTTCTCCACAATCCCATCTGACTGTGGCCTTAGTGGGGTCTTCCTAGGCTTCTTGATCCCCAGTAACTTGCAACACTCACAGAACACAACAGACTCAAAGTTTCTACCCTGGTGTGAATGTAGCTCTTGTAGCATCCCAAAATGACAGAAAAACTGGTCAGCCAATGCCTGAGCAACAGTCGCAGCCTCTTGATCAGGGATGGCATAGGCTTTTGGCCACTTTGTAAAGTAGTCCATAGTGATACATATATACCAATTTCCTCTTTCAGTGAGTGGGAGAGGTCCAGCTATGTCCATCACGACTCTTTCCATCGGTGCACCCATTGGTACAGCTGAAGAGGTTTGCAACCACGTTTCTTCGGTCCCTTCTTGGCACAGCATACATCACAGGCCTGACACCACTCTTCAACATCCTGACACATGCCAGTCCAGTAGGACCTCTGTCGCAGCTGACTTGGAGTTTACTTCATTCTCAGGTGCCAGCCATTGATCTGGTTAAGGAACTCATCCAAGATCTCGGATCTCATCTTCGGAACCACCAGTTGCCAATACTTGCTGAAGCCACTGGGTGTCTCCTACAGATGCTCCATTAGTCCGTTGTTCAAATGAAGAAGGTCCCGCTGGCTCCAGTAGCTCTTGGTCACACGGCTGAATCTGGGAACCTCTTCCCAAGATGGTCACACTGTACTCTGCTGCAGCCCTTATAGCGCTGGTTGTAAATCTGCATCCTCCATCTGCATCCTCTTTCAAGTCTTCTTCATCTGACACTGGCCCTGTCACCATTGCATGGCGACATTTCTTGCTTAGATTCCCATTCTTACTACACTGTCTGCCATCTGTTCTTCTGTCTTCATACACATTATCAATCAAGGTTCTCTTGCACATCCTCAGTGATGGGGCTTCTAGGGAAAAACTGACTTTTTGTTGCCTCTTGTCACCAGCTTTTACTAATTTATTCTCATCCTTCTCGTTTTCTGCAGCCTTCTGTTTTGTCGTCCTTTTCATTTGGACAATCACAGATGCAGTGCCCAACCTCACCACATATCTAACACCCGTTTGTCACATTTGTGAGTTTCCTTGCAGTGCTCCATTTTTGCTCCTTCTTCCATTTATAACAATCCACCTTCTTGAGTCCTGGCTATTAATGAACCAGCATCATCCTCTGATCTTCTTCTGTTCTCTCTTCCTGTAGTCCTTCATTCTGTGATGGTACTTTTATACTTTGTGTTTGTTATAGCTTCATGATAACAGCCAATGATACCTCGTCCTACCTTGCCTGGCTTCTCGTCTGTACACCTTCTGCCTCCATGTCGAAGGTTAGGCTCACTGCAGCACTATTTCATGAATCACACTCCTGACACCACTGTTACGCCCCCATCCCACACTACCACAGGCTCCAACAGCAGTAGATTAATACAGGTAGGACATTGCCCAGTGAGTTGTTCTTCCTAGAGGCAGCCTTTCAGTGTACAACAACAAAGTAGCACAGGCGTTGTAAATAAATACTGGCTTTTTAAGTTCACTGTCTTTATTATCCAAATAATTGTACTTTTGCCTGCTAACTTCACTATTTTCACAAGCACTGAAGATACACAAACTTCACCAACTGCACTGACACTTAACCCGTCACGTCCCGAGCCTTTCCGTACCTATGACATCCCCCAGTCCCGAGCCTTTTTGGAAAAAAAAATTTTCTTATAAAACTTCTGCTTAGGTCGAGAAACGATGGAAAATCTTGAAGAAAGTGGTCTCTGCGGTCTATAAGTGGTCTATACAGGTGCGGTTTCCCCCCGCAGGTATCGTATTCTGTAATGGGCTGGATATGCGTTAACGTTTTCTATGGTAAGGAATAATGGGACAAACAACACACAACACCTCTACATTTATTGAATTTGAACTAATAAACAATAACAGTAACAATATAATGGATTTCAGACACATATATAGGAAAAATAAGCATTGTACCATCGCGCGAGCATAGCGAGTTAGGTCCGAGTCGTATCATGCTATATGCTAAGTTTCTGTTATGAGTCTACCTATCATTTTTTCTACTTGTATACTTCTGTTTCAATGACAATTTACCAATTACAACTGTTTGTAAGTGTTTTCAGATGTTTTCATTCATTATGATGACATGCAGCATAAGTTTAGCGCACATCAGCTTAGTAAGCGCACTCGCTATGACTCGTATTTCAACATACCAAATTGTTTTATAACTTTCTAATTATTTTCCCATTTACATAGAACCTTTCCCCCACCACTGTGAAGGTTTTCAATTATTTTCATTCATTACGAGGGCATTTAGCGATATGCTAGCGCCTATTCACGTAGCAACCACGATCTCAAACACTCGTGTTTCATCATCTACTTTATTTATTCACTCCAATTATATTTTCCCACTTACATTACACACGTTTACACCCCTCCAATGCACTGTACATACTTACTGCCATTATTTATTCAAGTGAGCGTGAGAATATCGCCTGAAAATACCCTCGCAAGGAATGTTACGTCATACATAATACTCACACACTTATATACAAATTCACTCACACACTTATATACTAATTATTCACTTTATCACTTGCTGACTTTTATTTTGACTAATACGTGCCTTATTCATTCGACTAAGCGTCAGGAAATCTTATCTTTATAGACACGCTATGAATATTTGACTTGGAATATACATCATCATATACAATAATTTGAACTTACATTATACCCGTAAGAATGTCACATAATAGAAAATATATAATAAGGGGCCGTATTTATTGCACTGAGCGACAGAATATCGCATCAAACAACCCTCTCTCTGTAAGTTTCAACTTAGGGCAGATTTATATACTTACACCCAATGTTTTCACTTATGTTCTACCCGTAGGCACTTTATACTAAAATTTGGCGATCCACATGACTGATATTTTCACAGAGCGTCTGTCTGTCGCATTTACCTCATAATTTCAGCGTCCTTTCGCATTCGCACCATGCTAAAATTGCAGCAACGTGTGATATTCACTAAAACATGGGTGAATACACAGACCCACGTCACACTGCACGCACTCATAGCAGGTGTCCTTCCTCTGTGTCGTGAGTCTCACCTGGGAATTACTGCACACGTGACACCTGCGCTGGGGCCTAGGTCTGTTGGGCTGGGGAGGGATAGGAGTGGGGAAATGGCGGCCGGATATTCTCTGGGGAGTCTGGGTAATAAGGGCAGTGCGGGGGCGCTGTTGGGGCCTTTCAACAGCATACTTAGCAAAGATTTCTCGTGTGAGCTCCCTCACAAACCCTTCAAAGGTTTCCTGAACTCCTGTGGTCATGGCGTGAAGGTGGTGGCAATTCAGAGCAGTGATATCCAGCAAGTGAAAGAACAGTTTTTTATACCACTTCATCGTGGTCATGGCACACTCTACCGTCGATATCTTGGAGTCAGACTGGTCCACGAGGCGCATGTTTATATTGTAATCCATTACACACTCAGGTTTCCAAACACGACGCCTGCTCTCGCTATGGTAATCAACAGAATCAGTACGGTGCATCAAGGGGCGGTGAACCGTGGACAAGAGGCTTACTTCTCTGTTGTGGTTCCACATTGTTGCAAGGATGTTGTTTGCTTTGAAGAAGACAACCTCACTCCTTGCAAGTTTCCGCCCTACCTTGACCATGTGACGCCGGTTCACCTTTACGGTTCCACAGACTCCCGTTTCATGTCTGTGAAGATAACAAGCGAGAAGAGGGCTAGTGTACCAGTTGTCGAGGTAGAGAACGTGACCACGATGAAGGTAGTCTTGTATCATCGTCTTTACCACTGCTCCCGAAAGTCCTATACTTCGATCTTCTATTATGTCTGTCTGTGCACCGGTGTACAAGACTATGTCTTGCACGTATCCAGTCCTACAGTCACACATAACAAAGATCTTGAACCCAAAACGGTGCCTTTTGCTGGGTATATACTGTCTGAATGAAATATTGCCTCTCCACAACACGAGACTCTCGTCTATGACGAGATCTCTATAGGGGTAGAATGAGGATCGAAAGGTTTGCCTCAGGTGATCAAAGACCAGCCTAATTCGCCTCATTTTGTCAGTGTTGTTTGCTTTTGCAGGGTAATTAGCATCATAAAAATGGAGGCGACTTAGAATTTGTTGAAACCGATTATGGCTCATCACTTGACCAAATATAGGGGTAAACATAACAGGGTCCCTAGTCCAGTAAGCAGGAATTCTATTTTTTCTTATTATACCCATCAAAAGGACAAGGGCAAATAATAAGAACATTTCTGGAATGGAGACAGGGTAATCATAAATCATAGAATGCCTACTCCTTGTTCCCAATCTTTCACTTTCTAGGCGCTGGGCACATGCAAACAGGTTTGTTTGAAAAACGATCTGATCGACGAAGGCCTCACTGAAAAACAGGTGGAAAAAATCCAACCTGCTTGAATTGCAGTGAATACCTGGTGCAATGCAGCCATATCGCCCTTGCTCAGTGAAGGGGTGAATGAGGGGAGAAAAATCACTCCCATCCTCCCAATCCCATGACACAAATCCTTCGTCCCCATCACCGCCTTCGTCTGGGTGTGGAGGAGATCCTGGTTGGGGAGGTTGGGGAGAAGGAGTACGGAGGGCTTCCCCACTGTCACTCATCTTCCCTCTGCCTTTACCCTTTCCCTTTCCCTTACCCTTATGGCCTTGAGGAACATTAGGGGGCTGAGGGGATGAAATAGGGGAATATTGGGGAGCAAAAGACGTGCTGGGGAATGGTTCCTCCCCACCTTCCCCCTCCATTACCACACCACGTGCTCTTTCACGCAACCTTGCTCGACCACGTGTTAGGGGATATTGGGGAGCATAAGACGTGCTTTGGAGTGGTTCCTCCCCACCTTCCCCCTCCCTCACAACCCCACGTGATACTGAACGCACCCGCACTGGCCCACGTGATCCACTCTGCCACCTCACACTGCGTAGGGAGAGCAATGACTCACCCACGTCACTCTCACTTTCCCTAATCCCAGGAATGTCCATTTCACTCCCCACTCCCTCCACTTCACTTCCTACCTCCCCAAACAGAATGCTAGGCCCATACCTGCTTAGACGACGTGGTGTGCGCTCTGGGCCACGATGGGTAATCACCTCCCGTCCATACCACGTGGCAGCACGTCCCACGGCTCCGTCCTCGTCCTCGTCCTCGTCCTCGACCTCGAATTCTGCTTCCAAGGCACGCTGGGGATAGGGATATGACATACCACGTGCCTTCTTTGCCTCCTGCCCCTCTCTAGCAGCACGGTAAGTCACGTACTGCCGCTTCCTTGGTGACGGAACTTCCTCGTCACTGCTGGTGGTTTCTTCCTCCTCTGGCTGCACATAATCCTTGTCCATCTCCTCGTCATCCAGTGGGGAATCACTGTCGCCGGTAAAGGTGTCCAGGGCGACTTGAATTTCGCTCTCTGAGAGACCTCTCTTAGCCATGTCTGAGCAGGACCGTGGCTACCAGGTGAGTGGACGAGTGGCGGGCTAGCGCGGGTCGCGCGGGGTCGCCGAGTGTCCCCACCTGGTGGCAGGTAGGGGAAGGTCAGGCGAGGGTACGTACCGCAAATCAAGCGCAAAATTTGAAAATTGTCGAAATTATGCACATTGCAATTGCACGACGTACTGGTACGTCGCCGGTACTGGCAAATGCAAATCGTTGCAACGTACCCAAACGTCGTCGGGACAGGGCGGGTTAATGCATGCCAACAACACTTCACTGTTTTCACAAACACCAAAGACACACAAATTTCACCAAAATTACACTCATACAGAACTGAAAACTGAAACTACTCTAGTCTCTTCTCCAGCCTGATATACCCTTACATTATTCTCAAAGCTTCTAGTACACTCTTGACCAGCAACAGTTACAAACTCAGAGACCTCCAAAACATCCAGAGTTACTTACACTGCATAACACTCTAAATTATTTAGCACGGAAACTGAGACAAAAGTACATATTATAACAATCACTTAAATAAAACGTTATAGAGAAAAAGAGCAAAAAAAATAGATGTACAGCTTACAAAATAACTGCGATCACAATAGCAGACCAACTGGGAACTCTGGTATGTCACGAAAAAAGTACGAGAAGTACGGAAAACCCTCCAGACTACCTAACTAGCAATCCAGCTTCTTAACAACATATTTAGAGAGTAGGTGATTTTATTTAGATTTGAAGTGATTTTTCATATATTTAGATTTTTTAACATTCACATGGTTAAATTTTAAGCCATACCGTCCGGCAAATCTTCCCACAAATCCTACCGACAGTCGTGCATTCCTGAGGAAAGTCGTGAAAATCGTCTATATTTAAACCTTCATACTTAACCCCCCCCCCAAAAAAAAGGACCATAGTACTCACCAATCATTCGACTTCAAGCTCATTGCATCAGATGGTCCGTGAAGTGCAGTAGGGAGTGAGTGGGTGGTGAAAGGGGGCATTTTTTTTTTTCTTCTTTTTCCCAATGTCTGTTTGCGTGACAGAGGTTCGTTGCCACAACTAAGGTTCAGACTAGCCCTCCACAATCTAATATACTATAGCACTAGCCCTGTGTCTATGTGCGTGTGTGTGTGTGTGTGTGTGTGTGTGTGTGTGTGTGTGTATTTTGGGCAGCCGAAACTACACATTCAAATCGCACTAAAATTGGCACAAAAATCGCAAAAAATCGCTGATGTGAAAAAACTTGGTTCCATCACGATTGAAAAACTTTTACTGTATTTAATGCACGACCACATTTTGACCAAAGAACGCTGCTTTCGAAGCCCCACATAGGATCTCCATATAATTTTTTGCCCAGAGGTAGAACTAAAATAAACTGTAGCAGTAGCCATGTGTCTGTGTGTGTACTTCGGACTTGCATTTGGACAACTTGGGTTCCATTCCCGAAGCTGCAAATAACATGATCAATTGATTAGCAGCAAATAATCCAAGTGACAACATTACACTAGAACAGCACATAAACGCGAGAGCCCTCCACATGAGCAAGTGCGAGGGGCCCGAAGGGCCCACAAGCACTTGTAATATTTCGATAACACTTCCAGAAGACCAAAATCCATGACAAACACTATTTACGTGAAAATTTTTCCATAATCGGCCGTACTTGCTGCTAGGAGGCCGGTAACCATAGCAACAACCTTGAGGCAGGCTGCTTGCTCACCCCACTACCACACAGCCTTACAGACAGACAGACAGACACTCTCTCTTTCTCTCTCTCTCTCTCTTTCACACACACACACACACAACCACACACACACACAGATGTATGTTTGGCTTGCATTGTCGCTCAATTCTGGCACCGCTGTACGACTAGATGTCTGGGTATTACAACTACTACAAATATTATTATTACTACTGGTGTTACAGCTACCACTACTACAACTACTACTATTCATACAGCTGCCGTTACTACAATAACAGCTACTACTACGACTACCACTACTACAAGTAAGACTATTACTACCACACCTACTACACATACTAGCACTACTACTACCACTACAACTACAACTACAAAAAAAAAAATATATATATTGTGAATAAAGTAGCTTTTCACGTACTGTCCATAATCAGAAATACTTACCCCCATGAATTTTTTCTTTCCAGTCATTTGTATTTTTTCATCATTAATATATAAAAACACAAAAATTTTCAATATAAAAAAAGGTAGCGAAACAAACTTTCTGTTTCCATTATTCGCATAAATATACACAGAGCAATAAAACCGTTTTTTCTAATTACACAAAAAACAACATAAGGGTATGTACAAAACTAACACTAATTTATGCATAATACGCAGACTTCTACCACTCGGTCTTTGAATAGAAATCGAAGAAACAGTTAGTGCACAGTGCCAACTCACATTCAGCACACCACCATCTCGTCATACAGCGTTGCTGTGGTCAGTGCAATGAATTGGCGCAGACATAGCAATGCCAGAAGGCTTCTTTGCCTGCAGGTGTTGGATGCAGTGCTTCCTTGTAATGCCTACTGAGGTAGTCCCTGCACTGCAGCAGGTTAGGCAGTTGCTGTACATTGTGCCTCCGTTTCACAGAAGGCAATACTTGGCCATATCTCTCCAGAAAGCCTCAAACTGTCTGAGGGATGTACTGGTCTGTGTAACATCCTTGTACATAACGAAAGACTCAGTACACAGATGTCAACTACATGTAAGAATGCCTTCTTGTACTACCTATAGCATAGCCTCTGCATGTCAGATTGCATGAGTCGCATGTTCACCTTACAGACGATAACAGCATCAGCCTTGAAGACTGGCTGCCTCATTCTCCTGTCAACCTTGCCTCTGTTTACGAACTTACCTTCATGAAGCATGGAGAGGACATTTACCTTTCTCTTCTCATATCAGTGAATAGCAAGGAGTTTACCTGATTTCAAGGTCCTGCACTCCCCCTTCATGCTGCGCTTGGAAAAGGATGGCCAATGCTTCCTCTTTGCACGGACAGTGTCACACGATCCAATTCTGTGTTCTTGCAGGTACTTTGCAAGACTTGGTGGTGTAATAATTATCGGTGGACATGATATGGTTGCCTCTGAAGTACCTGTCCATCAGTTTCTTCACCACTGAGCCAGAGAAGCCATGAGGATCGTCCTTCGATAACACCACATCACTCGCTGTATACACACTAAAATCTAACACGTACCCAGTCTTGCAATCACATAAAACAAAAAACTTTACTTCAAAACGATGTCTCTTTGACGGATTGTAATGAATGAAGGCAAGACGTCCCCTGAACAGAACAAGCGAATCGTTGATAACAACCTCCTGGAATGGCCTGAAATACGATCAAAAATTTTCTTTCATCATTTCCAGAATCGAGCGAATTTTCCACAGCCTATCTTTCGGATGTGGGCCCATATTCCTCAGGTACCTGACGATGTTAAGGTAATGGTCCCGTGGCATATACTTACCGAAAATAGGGGAAGCTGCGATATCATCCACGAGCCAATAATCATTAATATTGTGCTTTTCGATATGAGGCATCAACATAGTCAATGCTGGCCAAACATACATTGCACTAACTTTCATCACTGTCCAGTCTTTCATTTTCGCACACCCTCTTATGTGCGAGATTTCACCCCAATTGCAGCAGAATTACCTGAATGCATTTTCTTCTTTCACAATGAAATCCATCACTGCTACCATGAAAAAGGCAAGGAAGAATTTCACAGCAGAAGATGGATTACAAGGGAATTCTGGCTGCACACATGCATTTGTGTCATCAAACACAGGTATCTCGGACTGAAACCCCATCCCTTCCTCCAAGGCAAATATTTTGAACTTACCCACACCCTTGGTTCCAGCCTTGTCTGCCATGCACATGGCCTGCACCATACCCTGCCACGGCCCCTAGCATGGCGGTGTGGTGGCGAGTCCACCGACTCATCACTAGATGAGGCAGGTGATGGTGGTAGTGTAAGTAAACGTAGCCGAGGGGTGTAATTTTATAGAGAAGGTTATTTGGTTGAATCATCGATGGAAAAGTCACTAGGAGAGAGTAATGGTGAGGCGTTGTAGATGTCAGTGTAGCCTTCTCTGTTCTGTTATTCTCTTCGTATTTTAAGTGGGATGATGAAATAAGACATTTGGGGTGGTGGAGTTTATTGTGAGACAGTTACTTGAATAAAAGTTGAGCTTGGCGCAACCCATATGGCCTATGGTTAGTAGCAGTTTATGTTGGCTGCTGTCCTCCTACTTTACTCTCACTCTCCTACTCCCTATTGCTCTCTCCTTGTCTAACTCTTGTTCTCTCCTGTCCTACTGACTTCCCTACGTGTGATATCAGACTTACATCTCCCTCTAGTTTCCGACTAAAGTGTGTGGGTGTGTGTGTGTGTACGTTTGTGCATGTGTGTGTCTGTCACACTTCCGGCACATGATCAGAGGTGTTTGGCATTCTTGATTCATTTAGGCAAGGGGATGTGTTCTCTAACTCTTCGTGGACAACTCAGACATAACTACCTGTTTTACATATTGTTATCTATAGCTATGTAGTTACATGCCATAGTTACATTCAGTATTGTATTATAGCATATTATGCCTACGTATTGCTTGGTCACGCCCACTGTCGTACCAACGACAGTCATAATGTATAAATACATATATATACACATTACAATTAATTTTGCAAGTTAAGTGAAGTACATATTGTAAAAGTTACATAACTGTGATAATGTAGTGATAATAACTTTAGTCACTGTAATAATATAACTAACATAATAATATGGTACATGTATTGTAGATATAAAAATAATAATAGTAAGATTAAAATAATACAGAGGTTCCTAACCTTTTTAAGCTGATGAGCACCCACCTGTTTTCTGGATAACTATGAGAGCACCACTATAATTTCACAGTTTGGGTACTAAGAAGCAATCCAGTTAGTAAGTGTAAGACTTAGTTTATCCAAAGGTAACAAAAACTTTAAATTACTTGCACTGGAGTTTCACAAATTAATTTGTACTTCTTGGATATTTATTAGAAGCTATTAACATTCACCAATCAAGCATATTTTACATAACATAGAATATAGATATTATAGTACTATAGCGACACACAATGATTCATAGGTAATATGTTTGCCTCTTAAGATGCCTAAGCACCTGATTGATATCGCAATTGCATTTTAAATAATTGTAAAAAATATAATTATTTACCTTCCATAACTCGACGATGAGCTGGACTTGGACGACCCTCCTGCCATATAAGGTATGTCTCGTAGATTATAACAAATTTTGTTTGGTAACATTTCCCTCTCCAATTGATATTAATATCCGGGGGGGTTAGGTTATAAATTTAGGTTTGAACAGTGAACAAAAATTCGATTTCAAAGTTTCCGTTATGAACGAGAACGCGCAACACTGGGAGAGCGGGAGATGTGAGGGGCCAGCTCACAAACCCGCCAGCCACCCACTATGCTCTACTAATCTACTTGCCAGATGATTAAGTTTAAAGTGAAAATTGGGTCATGATGCAACTTCATCTCGTATGTCAAAAACGATGGAAATGAAGGTCAGAATCGAACGAATCACACCTAAAACCACTGGAAACACCGAGGTTGGAAGAAAAAAGGGATTAATAGCCAAAACTACACATCGACCAACTTTTCAAGCCAAAATTGTGGGTCATTAATTATTCGTAATGTGTTATTCACGTTATTGGGAAGTTCCTCAGTCAAGAAAATCACTCTTAGTCTTACCGTGTTGTTACAATTAGAGTTAGACTGACACTATACAACTGTACAGAGTCACAGACCGTCTGTCACTGTCACGTACTGATCTTGTCCAGCTTAGCAGTCCACCCGTCCCAAGAGTTGCCAACTCTCACGAGTGAAACGATGCCAAATCTACACATGTAATGTACCAAATTTTACATTTCAATACCCTATTTTACATATATATATATATATATATATATATATATATATATATATATATATATATATATATATATATATATTTAACAAAAACGGATGATGATGTTGATAGTCTTACAGGGGATTATGAACACGGCAATTAGGCCTACAAAGAGCTGGTGCTCGCGAGCACGATTTTAACCATTGTGAAAGAGCACTGCCAGACCATCAGAGAGCACAGTGGTGCTCGCGAGCACCAGGTTGGGAACACCTGAAATAATGCAGTGGCAAGTCTACTGTAGTCAATTATACAATATACATGAGAAGGACATGCTGAATATATATTTTTTTAATGCTAGGAAGAAGGAACCAAAGGCCATGAGCCCGCAATAACTATTCCGTCCAAAAGAAAAACAAAATACAAGAGAGAGCCAAATTCAAGATCTGATAATTTCAAGATGCTTGGACACACTGCATTTGAAAGACTGGAGATCGTAGGAAGCAGGAAATACAGACAGCAGGAGACAGTTCCAGAGTTGACCTGTTGCATAAATGAAGGACTGGGAGTAACGGTTAACTCTTGCATTAGAGAGTTGGATGGAAAAGAGATGAGAGTTTGCTGCTAGACGGGTGCTACGCAACCGTCGTAGAGGTGGAGGAATGCAAGCAGACGTTCAGAGGAGCAGTGACCATTGAAGCAGTGATAGAAAAGAGATAAAGATGCAACAGTGTGGCAAAGAGACAGAGGTTGAAGAGAGCCAGTAAGAGGAGAGCTAATGATACGAAAAGCCTTTACTCCACCCTATTGAGAGGAGCTGATTGTTAGTGGGGGGGCCAATGTAACAGACTGGGGTTCCCGTTGGTTTTGCGTGTTAATTTTTAGCAACCATTATGAATGTGTTCTTAGCATTGCTAAGTAGTGGGAAAATGATGTCGCCATTTTTTCTGTTGAAATTTAGTGACCCAAATTTTGTCTGTTGCAGATTCTTGACGTGGAGTGAGCCATAAGGAGCAGTTACAAGATGGAGCCAAGCACCAGTAAGAAACGAAGACCAGGAACTGATTTCAAACTGTGCATTAAGTGTCAGGAGCCAGACAATCGTGACCTAGTAACTGAACCATCAATAGAAGCATATTCCAAGTTCCTCCAGTTCATCTACGAAAGAGGACAGTATGGAGATGCTGATTATGCACAGATTAGCGGACGATTGCAAGGGTACACTGCTGCCAATCTGAAAGACATGAAAGCAAAGTGGCACAGAAAATGTTATGGGGCTACTTGTCATAGTTGTCATCTAGAGCGTGCCAGGGTATGATACCAGAAGGCCTGCCAACATGGAGAGAGTCAACATCTTCAGAAGGGACGTGGACGGCCTTCTGCAGCCGCTAGTGTACCAGACTCTGCTGAAAGCAAGACTCCTCACTTCACACGTTCAGCAACATCTCCTTTCAGTGCAAACCTGTGTTTCTTCTGCCAAGGGTGGAAGGAAGAGGGGGATAGACTAGTGCCAGTCCCAACAAGGGATCCTCCAGCTCCAGCCACAGTTATTCACCTCATTAAATGTAGGTGCAAGAAGAGCAGTTGCGTGTCCAACTGTTCCTGTAGGTCCCAGCGCCTCAACTGCTCCGAGATGTGTAGGTGTGGAGCCGATGGGGGAGGTGTGCAGTAACATTAGCCAGGACTCTTGGGACTTGATGAGGATGGAGAAGAAGGAGATCCTTCCATCTAACTATGAACACAAACACTAGCTGCACATTAATGATCTATCCTCTTTTAAACCTGATTAGACCCAGCCAGAATGGTGGATGGAGAGAATGAAGAAAAACATGTTTGAGCAATGACATTATCCGTCTTTGTACACTATAGAAGCAAAAAATGTTTAGTTTGTTGAAAGGACTGTTATTGTTTTATCAAAATGTAAATTTTCAGTAATAATAGTGGGTGTTTGACTTGGATACAATAGTGTTTATGTTGTTTTGGGGGGTAATGTAATTGTTTGAGCAATGACATTATCCGTCTTTGTACATTATAGATGCAAAAAATGTTTAATTTGTTGAAAGGAGTGTTACTGTTTTATCAAAATGTAAACTTTCAGTAATATATTGGGTGTTTGACTTGGATACAATAGTGTTTATGCTGTTTTTTGAAGTAACGTAATTAAATTATTTAGCACGATTTGGGCAATAATTTCAATGTGATAGAAACATATAAGGAAATGGCAAAAAAAAAAAATGGCAACATCATTTTTTTTCAAGTTAGGTCCTTCCAGAAGACAGTCCAACCAGTGGCCAAAAATTAACATTTGAAACCAACGGGAAAACACTGGCCCCCCCACTATGTGGGGAACCTCCCCACCCGTGCGAGTTGTACTCCACAAAGGGACAGATAAAACCCATGTATAGAGTCAACAACTGTGCAGAGGTAAAGAAGGAACGGAGTTGGCTTAGCACACATAATCTCTTGGAAGCTGATTTTACAAGAGATGTATATAATCATATATAAGTGAGACATAGTAGTATAATTAAAGTAAGGCTATATTATGTGACCCATATATATATATATATATATATATATATATATATATATATATATATATATATGTATATATATATATATATATATATATATATATATATATATATATATATATATATATATATATATATATATACACACAATATTGTCTGCAGTTTTAGCAAACCCATCAAGTAGACTTTTCTTTACCAACTCATAATCTTTAGTTATTTCAGGTGACAAACTTGTATAAATGTCCACTGCATTCCCGGTCAAAAGGCTTCCCAGTCTCAGAGCATAAGTTTCCTTCTTAACATTCAAATCAGCCACTCTTTGAAACGTAATGAGATATGAGGAAATATCCTCACCATCACTAAATACAGGCATCCTAGGCCTCACAGACTTATTAGTAAATGCAGGGCTGATGGTGGTATTACCTGTAGTAATTTTGGCCATTTCAAGATCATAGGCAAGAGGTACTTTTTGACTTTCTGCTTCTGTCTACATTTTCTGTAACTCACACTCTTTGCTTTCTGCTTCTATCTGCATTTTCTGTAACTCACACTCGTTGGCTCTCTCTTCCCGGTGGATCATTTGCTGTTCACTCAAGTATTTAGCCATAGCATCACCTGAGAGTCCTAGAGACTCTGCCTGTCTCACTAATGTTTCAATGTCTGCCATTATATAAATAATAGTTATGAAACACAGTAACATAATAGTCATGAAACAGTTATGAAACAGTAACAGTAGAGACACTAAATTACATAATGCACAATCTCATCCCAGGGCCCCAGGGTCGATGAGGGGTGGCCAGATTAACCTAGCTCCCAAAATAGAGCACTGTTTAACCAACCAAGAGACTTTTCTCCACTCCTGAAATCATGAGATCCTGAAATCCTGGCGAGGTCGCCACATGTGAATATCAGGTTCTTCAATTCATCACATCCCGACCGATTTCCCACCTCTGATAACCCTCAATCCCGAGCTTTTTTTTTTTTTTTTTTTTTTTGCTAAAACCTCCGGTTTCGTTGAAAAACAAAGGAAAATCACCAAGAAAGGGCTTACTGGGGTCCATAAGTGGTCAGAACAGGTGAGGCACCCCGTGTCAGGTATCGTATTCTGTCACTGATGTGTGAGGCTCTCACTTTTTCTATGGTAGGTAATTTTGGGAGAAACAGCAAAGAACACATCTACATTTATTGATTTTGAACTAATAAACAATCACAACAATATAATGGTTTTCAATGATGTATATAGGAAAAATAAGCATTGTTCCACCGTGCGAGCATAGCGAGTTTTGTCATATTGGTCACACGCTAGTTGCTAAGTTTCTTGTTTCAGTAAACATAACATTTTTTCTACTTGCATAATACTGTTTCAATGACATTTTACCATTTTTGACTGTATGTAAATGTTTTCAGCTGTTTTCATTCATTACGATGATATTTAGCATAACTATTGTGCACATCTGCTTACTCAGTGCACTTCCTATGACTCTTCTCTCAACATACATTATTTTGTTTTTACTTTCATAGTATTGTTTTTATGACATTGAACCTTTTTTCAACCAATGTAAATGTTTTCACTTTTTGCCTTCCTTATGAGGGTATTTAGCGAAATGCTATTGCATATTCACATAGCAAACACACTCGCTACCACTTGTGTTTCAATTTATACTTTATTTCTTCACTCCCAATATACTTCCCCACTTACAGTACACCCGTTTCCACCTTGTACTACTATTTACATATTTACAGGCCTTATTTACTCCACTGAGCGTCAGAATATCGCATCTATATACCCTCGCTAGGAATGTTTCGACTTAGATTATATTTATACACTTACATAATAACTTTCCACTTACATTACACCCGTTTCCACTTTATACAACTATTTACATATTTACGGGCCTTATTTATTCCACTGAGCATCAGAATATCGCATCAATACACACTTGCTAGGAATGTTTTGACTTAGAATTCATTTATGCACTTACATAATTTTCCACTTATATTACACCCGTTTCCACTTTTCATACTAATATTTACATATTAACGGGCCTTATTTATTCCACTGAGCGTCAGAATATCGCATCTACATACACTTGCTAGGAATGTTTCGACTTAGAATATATTTATGCACTTACATACTTTTCCACTTACATTACACCCGTTTCCACTTTCATACTACTATTTACATATTTACGGGACTTATAATTACGCTGAGTATCTGTATGTCGCATCTCTTCCTGAGTATGAGCGTCATATAACATTCACACCATATAAGAACTGCATCAAGGTGTGATATTCACTGAAACAAGGGTGAATGCAGAGACCCACGTCAAACTCAACGCACTCATAGTGGGTGTCTTTTCTCTGAGTGTTAGGTCTCACACGGGAATTACGACACACATGACACCTGCGCTGGAGCCTAGGTCTATTTGGCTGGGGAGGTATTGGAGTGGGGAAATGGCGGGTGGATATTCTCAGGTGAGTTTGGGCGGTAAGGGGCCTCTCGACCGCATACCTGGCAAAAATCTCACATGTAAGCTCCCTCACAAACTCCTCAAAGGTTTCCTGCACTCATGTTGTCATGGCGTGAAGGTGGTGGCAATTGAGGGCAGTTATATCTAGCAGGTGAAAGAAGAGCTTCTTGTACCACTTTATCGTGGTCCTGGCACACTCGACAATGGATATTATGGAGTCTGACTGGTCCACCAGGCGCATGTTCATGTTATAATCAAGTACACACTCAGGTTTCCAGATGTTGCGCTTCCTCTCGCTGCATTAATCCACCGACTCTGTATGGTGCATCAATGGGCGGTGAACTGAGGACAAGAGGCTGACTTCTCTGTTGTGGTTCCACACTGTAGTTAGGATATTGTTGGCCTGGAAGAAGACAACCTCATTTTTTTTCTAGTTTCCGCCCCACCTTGACCATGTGACGCCAATTCACCTTGATGGAACCACAGAGTCCCGTGTCATGCAGGTGTAGATAATGAGCGAGAAGAGGGCTAGTATACCAGTTATCCCGGTAAAGGACGTGACCACGATGAAGGTAGTCTTCAAACATTGTCTTTACCACTGCTCCAGATAGACCAATACTCTGATCTTCTATTATGTTTGTCTGCGCACCGGTGTACAAGACTATATCTTGCACATAACCAGTCCTACAGTCACACATAACAAAGATCTTGAACTCAAAACGGTGCCTTTTGCTGGGTAAGTACTGCCGAAAGGAAATATTGCCTCTCCACAACACGAGACTCTCGTCTATGACAAGGTCTCGATAGGGATAAAATGAGGAACAAGATGTTTGTCGTAGGTGATCAAAAACCAACCTAATTCGCCTCATCTTATCAGTGTCATTTGCATTGGCAGGATCATCAGCATCATAAAAATGGAGGTGGTTTAGAATTTGCTGAAACCAATTACGGCTCATGATTTTGCCAAACATTGGTGTCTGCATGATAGGGTCCTCGTCCAGTATACCAGAATTCTGTTTTTATGTACAATACCCATCAAAAGTATCAGGGCAAAAAATAAAAACATTTCTGCCAGGGAGACAGGGTAATCATAAATGATGGAATGCCTGCTCCTTGTGCCCAGCCTTTCACTCTCACGATGTTGGCTTCTAGCAAAACGGTTGGTTTGTTCCACTAACTGCTCCACAAAACCCTTATTGAAGAACAGGTGGAAAAAATCCAGCCTGGTGGAACAACAGTGAATTCCTGGAGCCGTGTAGCCAGTGCGCCCCTGCTCAGTGATGGGGTGAATGATGGGAGAAAATTCACTGCCATCTTCCCAATTCCAACTCACATAACCCTCGGCCCCATTGTCCCCATCGTCGCCTTCATTGGGGTGGGGAGGAGATGCTGGTGGGGGAGGTTGGGGAGGAGCAGTGCGGAGGGCTTCCCCACTCGCACTCCTCTTCCCTCGGCCTTTACCCTTCCCCTTTCCCTTACCCTCACGGCCATGGGGAACATCAGAGGGCTGTGGGGAGGAAGTCTGGGAATATTGGGGAGCATAAGACGTGCTGGGGAGTGGCTCCTCCTCACCTCCCCGCTCCATCATCACACCACGTGATTCACCACGCACCCTCACTGCCACACATGATATGCCCCTCTGCCTCACACCACCACGGGAGAGCGATGGCTCACTTCCGCCACTCTCACTTTCAATGCTCACCCCTACACTTTCCATTTCACTCTCTGCATGCCACTTCTGCCCTCCCCAAAGAAAACACTAGGCCCATACCTGCTAGTACAATGTACTGTGCGCTTGGGGCCGTGATAAGTGATAATCTCACAGCCATACCATGTGGCAGCACATCCCACGGCTCCGTCCTTGTCCTCGTCCTCGAATTCGGGCTCCACATCACATAGAGGCTGCCGAGAGGTTGTTGCACGATGTTTTGGTGTAGGCTGGCCCTCTCTAGTGGCTAGATAGGTCATGTAGCACTGCTTCCTGGGGGACAGGACCTTCTCATCACTGCTACTAGTTTCCTCCTCCTCTGGCTGGACATGATCATTGTCCACCACCTCGTCATCGAGGGCCAAATCACTGTCGCCTGTGAAGCGTCCAGGGTGGCTTGAATTTCCTCCTCTGAGAGACCTCTGTGTGCCATGTCTGACCTGAGTCACTGCTAACAGGTGAGTGACCAAGCCGAGGGTGAGCGCAGGTTGCGCAGGGTCACCGAGTGTCCCCACCTGGTGGCAGGTAGAGGAAGGACGCGCGACCCTGCGTACCCAAAATGAAGCACGAGATTTGAAAATTGTGCAAATTATGAACCTTGCAATTGCTCAATGTACCAGTACGTCAATGGGACTGGCAGTTACATAATGTTGCGACGTAGTCATACATCGATGGGACGCCTCGGATTAATACACAAGGTAGTACGGTGAAGAAATATCATAAATCACGGATCAGGTATCAGTAGCGTTGGTCTTGGGATAATGGTAAACAGACAAAAAAATTTATAAATTTATTACAATTACAATAACATAAATCATAGCACCAAAGGTTTGTACCATCGTTAAATACAGACAAAAGACCCTTATAAAGTCCCCTTCATAAAATATTATACAGTTTCCCTATGTTAAAACTTCGATTGTTGGCCTTCGCCTGTATCCCCGGGTGTTCCGTAATCTTACCCAGCCATGTACCACTCAGCAGGAACACCTCACAGGAGTCACTAACAGGTCATGAAGGATGCCTCTCCTGTCCGGCTATCGACAGAAGTAGGACTTTAATGAAGAAACCCACAAAATAAACAGTTTACTGCCAAAAGTTCACCCAATAGTGGAAAAATTACCACAGTCATGATGACTCAAAACCACAAAATTACTGAAGCAAAAGGAAGTCAAGAGTTACCTTACCTAGATGGTGGTTGGAAAGCAACTGACTGTACTGCAAATGGAAACTATCATCTAACTTCCTATGCCACGTCACACTCCTTAGCTACTTGCCACCTCACCAAACAAACCAGAACCGAATACCAAACAAATGGACAAACCAGAGTCCAAGCTGAACGACACTTAGGCACGAGGCACTTAACATACTATACTCTCACACCTTCCTTCTAGTTCTGTCTGGAATAGATTAAAACTGGCTAAGGTGATAAACTAGAGGCCCCCCAAAGGGGGAATCACACCAACAGCAAGCCGTTACATATTTAACGGTGCTTGGAATATGACCTTGACCTTGACCTAGTTTCACCAGTTTTGAACTCATCTGAGATTTTAATCTCTATTACACACCTGTAAAGTTGTGTGATGCTATCTTCAGTGGCTGCGAAGTTATCATGCTAACAGACACACAGACATACACAGACAGACAAACTGAAAACAATATTAGCTTTGCTACTGCAGCTGGTAAATATAGGTCTCCTCGTTGGCTGTCCCCTCAATGCTTCCACAAGGTTTGGTTTAAATTGTATAAAAACTGTTTGACGCATTTTGTTTATTTATATATATATATATATATATATATATATATATATATATATATATATATACAAACACACACACACACACACACACACACACACACACACACGCACACACACCATTAATATCATAACACCCCCTCTCACTCCACGAACATGGGTGTAGTGAGTCCAAACCTGTCAGAGAGAAATCTGCAGCCATGAAATTCCATAAGCCCATATGGACGGTAAAGACAACGTGAGTGCCAGGCCTCGCCAACCTGTTTATGTCTGCCGTTAAGTTGCCATACATGAAGTCGGTCACTCGCTCTGTGTCAAACAGGTCTGCAAACTCACGGTACAACCCAGATTCCACAGTCTGAAAAGAAAATTAATAAACACCTGGGAGAATAGAAATCAGAATGCTTAGTTTAGTAATCTTAGGACTAAATTTAGTATTAAAATTTAACAAATGAAATAGAACAAATAAAAAAAATTGTTTTATTATTGTCTATAATAAAGCCACTGAATGTAACCTGGGGCTGGATGAGGAGATGAAAAATATGAGTACATTTAAGTACTTGGGTAGTGTGTTGAGTAAGCATGGAAGTTTAGATGGTGAAGTGCTTGAAACGGTACAACAGAGAAAAAAGGTCGCTGGTTCTTTGAAAGCAATGGCAGGGAACAGGGACGTGAGCATTGAAATAAGAAAGTTGCTGCATGACAGTATTATGATACCAACTCTGCCATATAGAATTGAAGCTTGGACCTCGATGGAAAGACAGAAGTTAAGAGCAAGGCAGTAGCATTGAGTTATCTAAGAAGAGCATGTGGAGTATGAGGCCATGCGTGCGAGTTTGTAGAGTTTGTACCGAGCGACATTTTTTTTTTAAAGCCAGAAATCATGTTTAAAGTTTCCGAATACTGAGACGATCATAACTCCGTTGTTTTTAAAGCTAGAGATTTCATTCAAAGACCAAAATGAAGGGTAAACTATCCTGAATAGGGCCATGCTGTTAGTCACTGAAAATAATATATGTAAATATACGAAATTATATATTTTTTCGAAATGCCAAAAATCGGAGATTTTTAGTATACAAATTGAACGAAGTATAACCCTGTTATTAATAATGCTAGAGACTCCATTAAAAAAAGGAATAAAGAGGAAATGATGCAGATTATGAATATATAAACAGATTTTGGATAAACCAATTAGTGCAAGAGAAAATACCTGTTTTCCAAGTGCAATAGAATTTTCACTCAAAGTTCATAATCACAAAACCATTCAGTACATAGTTGTTAATGGACATAAAGGCATCAAATTAAAGTATAATATAGTGCAAACCATACATAATTAGTAGGCATTGAGAAATTGTACGAATAGCTAACAATGTATAACATGTGGATTGGCGGTGACTCTCCATGTTGGTGTCACTTGGTACAAACTCACTCGCGCTTGTGGTCTGTCACCCACCCGCACCTCACAAATTGATTTCCGTGTTGTATTTTGGAAGACTTTCAACCTTATGTCTAGTTCGAAATTTTACCAAGAGACATGCCTGGGATATAAAAGAAGGGTCAAAATAGTGATATATCATAAAAACGCATGATCAGCTTGGGTGGTTCTTGGTACAAACTTGCACATGTGGCCTTTTATGTGGTGAGACAAACTAACAAATTAGGAAGTAAAGGAGTATTGTGGTGTTGATGTTGATGGGATAGAGAGATTTAGGAAAAATACACCGAGGTGATCTGACCATGAGGAGAGGATGGAGAGCAAGAGACTAATGAGGAGTGTGTATGCGAGCAATGTGGAGGGGGGAGAGGGAGGGGGAGGCCGAGGATAAGATGAAGGGATGGAGTGGAGAAGTATATGAGAGAGGGGTGTAAGCTTGTATCAGCTGGCTGGAACCCGACAGCTGATCACCAATAATGTATTAGCTTAGTCTCTTCGGAGGCGTAGGTTCGTATCCCACCGCTCAAAGTATCTGAGGAACAGCACCTCTGTATTATGCTGACCCAGGGCCACTCCCAGCAGGGAAGCCAGCCAGATGTAGCAAAAAACTCTTATCAATCAAATGTGAGAGATGTACTACTCTGAATTCTCTCTCTGTCGCAGTTGTATTTCTCTGTGGCGAATAAAGAGAGATAGAACACAATCTGCTCAAGTTTCTATTCACCTGCACATGCTACCAACTATTCCTTCAACAGAATCTACACCGATTCCCACCATCTACTGTGTGTGAGAGAGACATTGGTGGAGAGTGTCAGCTGGAAGTGACTCTGACCAGGAGGAACATTACATCATTGATAACCTGCTTGGAACAGTGCAGTCATGCCTAAGCTGGTACATAATATTGGTGATCAGCTGTGGGGTTCCAACCAGCTGATATATATTGGTGGCAACGGTGGGATTCCAACCAGCTGACACATATTGGTGTTCAGTGCTGGGATACGAAAAGGTGCCAGAGGGATTTAGTGTAGTGAAAAAAAACCGCTCTTTGATCCTACAGGTGAATAAAGAAACTCTACTTTTACTCTTGCAATGGGACTAATTTCGGAGTGAGATAAAAAGGGAGCAGAAAATATCAGAGTAGTGATCGTTTTTGTTCTTTCTTATCTCTGCCTGTACGAAATATCTCTACCTTGAACAGAGAACTAGCAATTATCTCGCTGTCTTATGATCGAGGCCAGTGCAGTGAGGGGTGGTATCATCTAGATACATCTGGCAACACCTAGCTGCGGAGGCTGGAGTGAGGCAAGGCGAGTGTGAGGGCAGTGTGGCGTGGTGCGGCGTCCCACAGTCACCTGAGGACCAGCGTGGGGAGAGGATCTTCGTGTGGTTGGAGAGAAGAAACCTGGCAGAGTGTGTGGAGTTGCAGTATCTACCTGGGCTTCAGCATTCATCTGACACCTAGGTAGTGTCCATGCACAGTGAACCACATACATACACTTTGAAAGCAGCACATGTTAGTTAGGTAATGTGTGTAAAAATAAAGGTTTATCAGTCTCCCCTAAATAGATACGTTTTCTGTAGCCTTGTCTGTGTTCCATTCTCTATTGCTAAAAGCCAAAATTAATCTATTTGTGTCAGTTTAACTTCCTGTGACTGGGAAAGGAATAAATTCTGACAAGGTTAGATGGATACAGTGAAGAAGTGGAGACGAAAATTAAGGGGAGATTCAGATAAACCAACCACGAAAGAAGGAGAGTCTACTGAATTAGGCTCAGAATTTTATGAATGGGTAGAAACATTAGATAAGAGTATTCAAACCTTACATGATATGAGTGAAGGCCATCCTAGGGTTGAAAGTATTCAGGACACTTCTGGGGAAATGGATGAGGACTTGAGCACTTTGCATTTGCATTCTGGTTGTACTTATTCAACAGTTCTTAAACGTTCAGTTAGGTCCAAAATGGCCACTGGTCCCACTGAAGAAGGCACACTTAGTACAGAAGAGACTGTGGACGTTGAACAGGCTACAACAGCACCCTTGGGCTCTCAACAATATACTCAAAGTCCACTAATCTCTGATAGTAATGCAACCACTCACATACCCATTTACACCTCAGATATGCATAGCACCCCACAAATCTATGGACAGGATGGACAGTATAGATTATTTTCTACTGTTCCTTATGCTAATCCACGGGACATGAATACTAACAGTATTGGCATGCAAACCCAGGATCCTTATACTAATCCATGGGGCATGAATACTAACAGTATTGGCATGCAAACTCAGATAAACCCTCCTCCCTTACGGTAAATACCTAGCATGGGAACCACTAATCTAACTACGGCTAGTGTTCCTCAAACTTTACGTCCTGTAGCGCCAGTTAGACAGTCCCAAGGACCGTTTGTTACTCAGGCACCTTCGAACTCGGACTGTATAAAGGTGCTACTTACAGCACAACTGAGTTTACAGTTTACTAGGGATGAGGATGACATTCATAGGTTTTTGCGAGACTGTGAGGCCCAGATACATAGGCTGCAGTTTGCTAGCAACGGGGAAAAGATTTGGCAAATTAAAGCAAATATTAAGCCAAATTCCCTAGCAGCTGAAATGGTAGAGGCCTCATTATTTCATACCAGGCCTATTGCTCATGAATATGAGAAGTTTAAGGAAGCCCTAATTAACACTTTTGCAAGTGACTGCTATGTGTCGAACGCTTGGGTGTTTAAGTTCATAAATAGGGTACAGCAGTATCCTAACTGTACTGAAAGCCAGGCTTTGGTGAAGGCAGGCAGACGCTATGCAGAAGCTAGCAAAGCCTTGCAAACTTCGGGCTTGGGAGACACAACTTGGAGACTGACTTTTGAGAGGGTAGCTAGACTCTTAGAGTATCTACAATTCTTGTCTTGTTTGACCCCAGCTAGGTGACTTCAGATACTTAGACAGACCAGAAGACCTCCTGAAATAGCCTTGTCTGATATGAACGTTAAGCTAAAAGCAAAGGCAGAAGGAGAGGGCAGTAGTGTCTTAGCTGTGCACACAGATAAAAGGCCTGCTGGCAGATTCTGCACTGTGTGTAACAAAGCTGGTCACATGGATAAAAAGTCTTGGCATACTAGAAAGGCGGCACGTCGGACAGTCAAGGCCAACCTGACCGCCATGTCTGGACCTAGTACTGAAAAGTAGGTAGGCAACAAACAACCCAGTACTAGTCCTTCACAGCAAAAGGCCAAGGCTGTAAAGCTAAAAGTGCAAAGATGGTGTGTCATCCATGGGCAGTGTCCTCATTCTTCGGACAATTGCCCAAATGTTCTTGCCAATCAGGAAAAACTGGGCAACCAAGCTAGTTCGGGGGAAGCTCAGAGCCGCACGCAGAAGTAACCCGAGGGATATTACAATCCACCAATGCGTGTGTGGCAGCTATTTAACCCCCACACCGCGGGCATGTTTACTGATGTTTTGCGTGTGCCGCGGGGTTATTCGAGCTCTGACAGACTCTCAAAAAATATTTGCCAAAAATCAGTTATTAGCCCTAGAATATTAAAATTATATATGCTTATGGCACATACCTTCAGCTTTCTCCTGGAATGTTTGTTGAGCCTTCGTCAGTTACCGTAGGACTTGTGGAGACCTCTGAAGTTGGGTAACGAAGTCTCCACTTTACACTTCCCGACAACCCGTAATATGATTACCACAGCCAGATATTAACACTATAAACACTACTCTATGATTTTCAAGTAGTTTGGGATCCATACTCCACAAAAAAAAAACACTGTGAAAGCAATGAAAATTATGAGCGCGTCTGACCGCCGCACTTGCGCTAGTTCGCTCTTCGTACTCTGTCATTTATTATTCATAAAACCCCTCACACTTTATATTTCTATTACGGTACTATATAACACTTATATATATCTACAGTCTTTATCGTAAGTTTCCTTCAGTAGTATTAGTTTATCGTCACTGTAGAGATTCAATTTCTTTCAGTAAAATACGTAGCATGCACTTTCTCGTCCTGTATACTGGCATTGAGAGTGAATGTCACTTTCATCTTCACTCTCATAACTCATAGTATTCAGACATGCTAGAGTGAAACTTTCACTTTTATTACTCCTAGGGTATATACTCGTATTCTTATAATACTACTCATTTACATTTCTATTTACGTTCTCTATTTTATTTACGTTATTTACATTTCTATTTTATTTACACTGTGTTATGCACTGTCACTTGAAGTAACTTATAAAACTATTTTCCATTGTTCACGTATATTTACATTCATTACTTTCAATTGCTGTTTACACATTATTTTCACATTATTTACAATTCCACTTGCACTGTTTTACTCAATAGAAAGATCGTAGTCACTCTTTTATCAATTGTCAGCCCTTTACCTCTTTCCACACGAGGTTTAGTAGGGGGTAAAGGTCACAGGGCCCTTTGCATGGGGGTGAAAAAAGGCCCTGAAGTCAGGAAGAGGATGAGCCATAACCCCTCTTCGGAAGATGAGAGAGAACTGATAAAGGAGGGCCGGCCCGGGTTGAGGCCTATTTAGGGGGTTATTCAGTACTACCAACGTAGCTCTTGAAACAGCTATGTATTTCACTGAAATGATTGGCAGGAAATCTAGACAATACATTATAAATTAGGTAGTTCCAGGTGAATGTAAATATCACTTAGGCTTCTCCCTTCCCTCCTTATATGTATATTTATTACGAAAATAGATTATATGGCATATTTCAAGGGGAAAAAAACAGTGAAAATTAGCGAACGAGTGCACGTGAGGTGTTGTCAGGTGATAATCAGCCAATTCCAGGTGTATGGCACTCTCACTTACCTTATTTCTTTCTTGTATATATTATTTAGTATAAAAATAGGGCATAGGGCTTATTTCAATGGATGAAATCAGTGAAAAATTCCAGGGAAGATTTACTTAGCATAGCACGGCCGGGCAGGCGAGAGGATAGTGTAATGGAGGGGGGGTAGGGAGGGGAGTCAAGAATGGGGAGAAATGGCTAAATTGGCAACAATGGATGGGAGTACAGATGAGATTAGGAGTGCTGACTAGTGTTGGACATTGGCAGTACTGATAGACGATACAAGCCCACACTTGGAAGCCCGGGTGAATTCAAAATAACACAGAATCACAAAAGTGACGCCCCGCAGTATGATCCCTTGCTTCCAAGCATCACGAAAGTGACGCCCCGCAGTATGATCCCTTGCTTCCAAGCATCACGAAAGTGACGCCCCGCGGTTAAGGGGTTAAAAGGTGGATTTGTTGTCGATTCCTTGGATCATAGGGAAAGGCCAGGTGTCGCTGATAGTGGCCATTGAGGCATGTGCAAACATTATTTCCAGTAAAGTGCAGGCTCAAATGTTTGATGCCTCAAACTAATTGGACGTTGTCAGCACCTGGTGTCAGTTTGACAGGTGTGACAGGGCGTAAAATGAAGATCGTAAGCCAGGGACTGTTGACAGTGAGGGCAGATAAATGATCTCCTGTGTTACGTGCTACATTTTATGTGGTTGAGGATTTCCCTCTGCCAGTCGATGGGTTATTGTGCCTTGAATCCATGGAGGAGTATAACGTGATAATACACCCTCAGGAGTTTGTAGGTCTTATTCCCTCAGCAACACAAACTGGAACAGGCGTCCAACAAGGAGCCGTTCAACTAGTTGTGACCCCGACAAGTGAAGCATCAAGGGAGTCCCCAGATGAACACGAAACAGAGGGTATGGATTGTCAGGGTTATAGTGAGTGGGAATCACCACTTACCCAGTCGAATTGTCTGCAAAATTCCTGTCTGAGTACCTGATGTGTCGGAGGGAACTGATGTGGCGTGCTTACCAGAGACCGTAAAACATAAGGCATTGTCGCTGGAGTCCACCCTGAGTAGTGTTGGGCCAGACCAGATGACGCCCCTCTTCATCACAAATATGAGTGGTGGCGCAGTTAAGCTCACAGATGGTTGTTATGTAGGCAACTTGATGTGGTTTGGTGCCCCCATAAAGGAAATCAACGACGTACTGGTGATCTCTCCCATAGTCACATCACAAACAGTGACTCAGTCAGAATCTACACGTCTTGGGAGAGGAAAGCTGCTAGAACAATACGTGAAGGTAACAGATAATGTTGCCCATAAAACGCGGTTGCTAGCATTTCTTAAAGAATTCTCCGATGTAGTGGCACTTTCAGGAGAACAGCTGGGTAGAACGGACAAGGTGAAGATCATATTGGGTTGTGCTCTGGTAGAAATCCGATATATGTGCCTGCATACGGTCTACCACATAGCCAACGGAAAGCAGTGGAAGAGGAAGTTGAAAAGATATTTCATAAAGAAGTCATTCAGCCTTCTTCCTCACCTTGGAATCCACCACTCATTCTGGTGCCTGAAAAGGACGGTGATGTGAGACATGTGGATTTTCAGCAAGTGAACAAGGTAACCGTGCCGGATCGTTATCCTATTCCGCATCTCAGAGACTTACTGCAGTCCTTGGGTAAAGAGAATACCGTGTTCACCTGCCTGGATCTAGCGTCAAGGTATTGGCAGGTGGAGCTGACCGAAGTCGTGTCCCATCACTGCCTTTAGCACTCACCGTGGGCACTTTGAATTTCTCCGGATGCCTTTTGGACTGAGTAATGCTCCTCTGACATTTCAGAGGATGATAAATCAGTTGTTTGGTGACATGGTTGGGCAGGACGTCCTGGTGTATCAAGATGACTTAATAATTATGAGCAAGGACATGGACACTAATTTTACTAAGTTAAAACGAGTGATGGAAACCATAAGATCCATGGGTCTGAAAATCAAGCTATCGAAGTGCGACTTTCTAAAGTAAAATGTTAGATTTCTAGGGCACTTAGTTGATGGCGATGGCATCAAGGCTCTTCCAGATAAGGTTACGGCCATGGTAAATTTCCCTACACCCAAGTCCAAGGATGACATTCACTCATTTCTAGGGCTCACTGGTTTCTACAGGAGCTTTGTCCACAATTATGTTGCTATCGCATCACCATTGGCGACGCTACTTAACCCTTTAAGACCTAATCGCATCAATTGATGCGATTTGAGTTTTATGCCAAAATGCCTAATCGCATCAATTGAACGCGGCCTGTAAAAAACTGCGGAGTGCTTACTCCACCCCGATTATGACGTACATGGCTTCAGGCCAATGAGAACTCGCCCCTGATGTTTCGTGAGGGAGGATCTGACCAACCCGGGCGGTGGAGGGGCACCCCCCTCTCGGCCGCCTCCATGCCACCCTCTACTCCACTCCCTCACGCCCTCCTTGTCCCCCATCACTCCCCCACCCCTCCACGCAACTGCATCTCTCCTGCCACAGCAACCTGTGTCCCTTCGCACCCTCTCTTGCCCCTCCTCCCCCCCTGCTACCCTCGCCCCCCCCCAAACCCCACCCCATCTCTCTCTCTCCTTGTCCCTCACTACCCTTCCAACCCCCAATAGGCCCCCGAGGTTCAGGCCTGATGAACGTACCTGTTTCATGTTATTTCTACTTTTTCCCAAATTTTTACACCTCACTCTTCATTTCTCATTTCGTACCTACCAGTTTCTGTACGTTCGTAGTTGGAGAATGCTGTATGTTGTACTACATACGACGCATCTTATTATTATTATTTTTTCATTCTCCCTACTTGCCCAGATTAGAGTAGTGTCCATCTGTGTTTGTTTTCGAAAGACTATGAGGCCTTGTAGGGCCGCTCCCCGCACCTGTTTCATCTCCCCACACATACAAACACACCTGTTTTCATGGCTGGTGTGATAAATCCCAATGAAATGGAGAGTTTCCACAAGAGAATTTGGTTGTTGCCGAAACTGTATTGATAAGTGTGATGAAATGTAATGATAATGTGATAATTGTAATGGTGTGATAAATGTGTAACGAGAAGTTGGGACAGTAAAAAGAGAAATCGGAAACAAATTATTGCTTTTTTTCCTTTCTTATGCATGCATTTATAGCATTATTCAATTTTATTTTGATGTCCTTGATGGTTATAAACATTTATATGTGTTGTGTTAGTTTTGGAATGACTCTGAGGCCTTGTAGGGCTACTCACCACACGTTTTATCTCCCCACACCTATATACACACCTGTTTTTATGGTTGGTATGACAAATCCCATTGAAATGGAAGGTTTCCACAAGAGAATTTGGTTGTTGCCAAAATTTTTCTCCCCAGTTACCACCAAGGCCTTGTAGGCCTACTCCCCATACTAGTTATCTCCCCACACCTACATACACACCTGTTTTCATGGTAGATGTTACAGAACACACTGAAGTGCTTTCTTTTCATGCGAAAAGCTGGTTATTTCCAACCCCCGTACCTATAGGCTACTCTCTACAGCCTACTTTATCTCCCCACAGTCTAGTAATCTCCCCACACCTACATATACCTGTTTTCATGGTTGGTGTGACAACAATTTCAAATGACCTGTTTCAATAAGAAACATAGGTAGTAATAAAAATTGTCATGTTTTCGATTGTTTTCGAGGGGTAACTATCATAAACTTTTTTTTATCTTTGACACGCGATTGTGCAGTAACCATTAGGCCTATGGGGGTACGGATTGCGTTGTCAGGTGTGTAAATTCTTCCTCTTTAGCCAGAACACAGTCAATTTGCCCTTGGTGAAAGTCGCCAAAACACCCGCAAATTGTGGTTTTGGGAGGTACCCTGCCTGAAACAATTGTGGTCTTAAGGGGTTAAGGGGCATGCTGCATGGCAATGGGGACCATCGGAAGAGAAAAGCTTCAACGACCTCAAGAGAGCCATGACAGAGGCACCCGTGTTAGTGTTTCCTGATTATACTTAACCTTTTTACCTGTGCACGGATGCCTCAGGTTCGTGACTGGGAGTGGTGTTACAGCAAAAGGATGAGGAAGGCAAAACGCACACCACTGTGTATGTCAGTAAGGCACTAAGACACCCAGAAACAAATTATTCGGCGACACACTTGGAGACATTAGCAGTCGTATGGGCATTACGACGTTTCCGGGATATCATCTTCGACTATCGGATATTTGTTTTAACTGACCATGCACCCATATGCTACTTGTTTATGGAGAAGAACTAACACAGTAAGGTCACATGTTGGTTCAGCAAGGTAATGGAGTTTGACCCAGTGGTCAGATATTTACCAGGCCGACAAAATGTTGTTGCCGACACGCTGAGTAGAAACATTGCTACTGCCATATCTGAGGATATCCCTCTGTGGGTATTCCCCGGACACGGTAAAAGTGGAACAATGTAAGGATACTAAGGTTACGATGTGGTCTCAAGTCATCTATGCCTTGGAGTCTGGCGACGAGTCTTGTCTACCTGAACTTCCAGTACCAATGACTCACTTCCATCTTCAACGGGGTCTTTTGTATAAGAAACCCCCAGGGAAGGAGACCATGTATCAGTTGGTTGTTCCCGCTATATTACAGCAAGCTGTGTTACAGTTGGTTCATGACGTACCTCAAGCAGGTCATCTTGGATGCGACAGGTGCATATGTGAGGCAAGAAAGAAATACTATTGGCTGACCATGAGGAGAGACATAGAAGCCCACGTTAGTCAATGTGTCAATTGCACGGAAATAAGAGGAATGACGGGACCTCCGACTCCCATTTTAGAGTATCCTCTACCAGAAAAATCATGGGATACAGTCTCCATTGATCTCTTAGCGTCGTCAAAGAGTCATCAAGGCTCAAGCTATGTATTGGTGGCAGTGGACCATTCTTCGCGATTCAATGTTTTAGCACCTTTACAGACGAAAACTGCAGAGAAGGTGGCACACACTTTTGTAATCTCAGTGATTTGTCCGTACTCTACACCCAAGGTATTACTCAACGATAATGGCAGTGAATTTCATAAGCAAGTGTTAGAGGAAATCTGTCGTATGTATGGGGTAAGGCAAGTCTTTATTATGCCTTACAGTCCCAAGAGCAATGGCCTAGTAGAGAGGACAAACAGGAAAATACTGGAAGTCTTGAGACCAGTGATCAACTCATTGGAGGATAACTGGCAAGAATGGTTACCACACGTAGTGGTGGCCATCAACTCCTCAGAAAATCGTCAACTGGGAAGTCTTCTCATTACATCCTCTTGGGGAAGAGAAAGTGTTACCCTACAATTTGCTAGCTGGACCTCCTACGCCAGTGTATAATGAAGAGGATTATAACAAAGTTCAGCTTGCAAAGTTCCAACGCATACATAGTGAAGTACAGGAAAGATTAAAAGCCTCAAGAGTGGAGATGATGGTGAAACAACACAAAGGTAATCAAGAAAAGACGTTGGAGATAGGCCAGAAGGTTATGATCAACAACCCTGACAGAACTTCCGAGCTCAAACCCAAGTTCCACGGACCATATACCATTGTGGAGCGAGTGCGTGGACATACTTATAGAATAAGGGATGATGCTAATGGAACTCAGGAGATAGTACATGCTGACCGGATCAAACCAGTAAGTCAAGAGCCAGGCCTAACTAACCAATCGTCTGATGTGTTGTCCCCTCTGTCTTTGTCGCAGTCTATGTCATCATCCGTACCTGTCCCTAACCAAGAGTATCGCAGCAAGCTATGATCCCACAGCAAGAGCCATTAAGCGAGTATCTTCTCTTGCAGATAATGTGGCGTCTGTGGCTTGTACTCCTCTCGCGTTGTTTGGGGTGGACTTATTGAATGACGTCGGACACAGACATGATTGTGCTAATGCCAGGAGTCCTGAAGAGCCCACTTGGAGAAGTCATGGTGGTAGAAGATGCAGTATGCATCTACTATCCAATGGAAGGATATCTCTGAGCTCCAGATACTGTTAAAGAGGTCTCCAAGGGATTGCTTCACCTCAAACAGCAAGTATTGCAAATAGGGAAGTCATTTAACCGGTACCCACAGTTGACGACCTCAGATAGTGAAGCTTTAGTACAAACCTTGCATGGTATAACCGAGCTTCATACTGGACATATAGATAGGCTCACAGACAGGCTCACTAAATTGCATGTCATTTTACCTAATGCAAATTCTGATATTTCCAAGCATGTCCATACACATAATTAGAAAGGACTTGTGGATCTTCTAGGTATCCTGTCTCAAAAGCTCTTTGGTACAGCGCTAGACAAGGATGTAGTGCAATCGGGCAGACAGATGCAGGATTTGGCATTGGCGGCTAAGGCAAATAACTGGCTAATTATACACACGTGTGAACGGTTAGGTGAGTTCACTAACAAAGCTAACGAGATAAGTAAGACTACCAACCATCTCGTAGGAGTTGTGAACAACATCCAAACCAATCTACCAACCCTGACTAACTTAGTGTAAATCGCTGAGTACTTACATGCTCTCAATGAGTCAATCACTGCTTTGGAGTTGCATGTAGCCAATATGGTGGACGGCTTAATCGATGCAAATTTGAATAGGGTTAATGCTATATTGCTTCCTAGTCACATTCTAATCAATGCTCTTGATGTAGCTATGGTAAAGCATTGATTCATGCCACATTTTGGTATGAGTCAACTGGAATATTATTACCCGTTGTTAGAGGCCCAGTTGACCCATGATTGCATCCTGATATTGGTACCTATGAGGAATGCTGTAACATACCATGCATGGCGGTTCATTCCTTTCCCTTTTGCTACTACTAACAATACACTTATCATTCTGAATGAGGGACCAGAGGTGCTAGTTGTCTCTGATGACAAAGGATATATAGCAGAAATGACTGTGGATGAATTTGAGAAGTGTAAGGCCTCATTTCTTGATCTCCATGTATGTCCTGCTTTCCATTTTGTCTTCATACCGTCAAAGGTAGAGGAGTGTAAGATGACCTTGTTGGACACAAACACTTCCTCTACACTACAACGTTGCACTTTCGACCCATTCAGCTGAGGTCAGTTTTCCATGCTCATGTACATGCGAAACAGTACGTCTTCTTTCCTGAGGCAGTGGACGTAACATTGACGTGTGCCTCACAAAACCAGTTCCTTATGGTAATGGGTTACTATGGTGTACCCGATTTTTGTTAGTTGCACAGTAAAGAGATACCGGTAGCAATTCTACGTAACAAGCAACATCTAGCCTTGTCAGTGAACTTCTCATCCCACTTACGACTCTTTCTACCTTCATTCATTGTTTTTCAGTTGGATGTAAATAGGCTGTCTCCATGTGTTAAAGAGCGTACAGTTCCTCTCCTACCTGAACAAGACTGATTTAGAACCATATGTACTGTTCTATCTCCCTTCATACCTTTCTCCTTATTTTGGTCCTGGTGTTCGTCTTCTACTTCTTGTGGTCTTGTCCTGTGTCTGTGTTTGGGGCTACTATCTAAAGGGCCGAGTGAGAAACCCACTGAAACCACGGGTCTGTACTCGCGGATTGCAAGTGGACTTGCCTGAATAGTTGGCTACCCTACACATTGGTTAGGCTACACAGTAGTTAGGACAACAATGTCGACGGGGACGTCGAAAAGGTGTCTCCGAGCAATGTTCTGGTGCCGGGCATCGCTTCCATGATGAGTTGTAGTCTCACACTATTTTTACATATTACATACAAAGGTGTTTCTGCATAATTAAAGACTGTGTAATATAGTGTGAAGATAATCAACCAAACACCATCTTACTGTAAAGTGTGGCATGGGAAAGGATAAACATCCAGATTTGGAAAGGCAGCATTTTCTATCATAAACAACGAGGGTAAGGGAAGGTGATAGCAGAATATGAATTGTATATATGTTTAAGTCTTGGGGAAACACATACACCCTGTTGGTATACTT
This sequence comes from Coenobita brevimanus, assembly GCF_032717465.1. NCBI lineage: Eukaryota > Metazoa > Arthropoda > Malacostraca > Decapoda > Coenobitidae > Coenobita > Coenobita brevimanus. The sequence continues at coordinate 12,071,187 of NC_137001.1, forward strand.
TTAATGTAATTAATATTACCGGTACTTTATTGAGGTGTATGATGTGCATGGTAGAGTTGTAATTACTGTACTTCTACTCATAATTAAATCCCAAAGTGTCTGAGGAACGGCATCTCTATATTATGCTGAGCCAGGGCCACTCCCAGCGGGAAAGCCGACTAGCTATAGCAGAACACTCTTATCGCTCAAACGGGAGAGACATAATACTCTGAATTCTCTTTGTGTAGCAGCTGTATCTTTCTGTGGCGAATAAAGAGAGATAAAACACAATCTGCTCAAGTTGCTGTTCACCTGCACATGCTACCTACCATTCCTTCAACAGGATCTACACCGATTCCCACCATCCCCTGTGTGTGAGACATTGGTGGAGAGTGTCAGCTGGAAGTGACTTCGACCAGGAGGAACATTACATCACTGAAAACGTGCTTGGAACAGTGCAGTCACGCCTAAGCTGATACATAAAATTGGTGATCAGCTGTGGGGTTCCAATCAGCTGATACAAGCTGGGAGCATGGCAGTGAAATGACTTTAGAGACGGCGACATGGAGGGACTTCTCTGTGGTCACCCCTTACAGGTTTGAGGCATCTAGCAATAGGTAGATATAGAGAATTTCAATATATCATATAAGACGTTGCACTTTATTGCACGTGAGTTCATTTTAGTAATTATCTGAGACAGTCTTTTGCTCAGCACACTGCTGTTTACACTGAGAGAGGTAAAGTAATTCAACAGGCCTAGTCGACTAAGCACTTGCGAGTTTGAGGGCTTACAAGGAAACTGAAAATTTCAATACTAATAAGTTTGGTAGTTTTAGCACAAATCGCCTTCAAAATGGAAAAAAATTTCGTGTGAAAATAGCGCTGACTATGCCAAGTAGTTCACAAGATATACTGTCCTGTCCCAGCTCTATTGTCCACCAAATGTTCAGCTCATCCCATCCAAACCTATGCCCCTCACCCTCATTTTATCATGGGCACTGTGAAAACATTTTTGACACTATGCAAGTCACTCGGTCTGCAAATGTACTTGTTAGTATGTTTAATCCACTGTATATATTTCCCCTCCAATAATTTATTTTAAAGATATGCTGCACAAAATTCAGCATAACAAGAAGCCTGTTATATTTTACTTTCTTATCCCATCCTGTGATTACTGTAGTTAATAACAATAGCCATCATGCTGGACTACAACAATAACAGAAAATGCTCAAATGCAATGTGAGGAATGTTTTAGCATGCTTAAGCAAAAGCCTAAGGAAATGATTAAGGTGATGTTTTATTTTGTGTTACATTCATTTCTTTTTTTATCCCCCCCTTTACTTACCGTCCCACTGAGGGGTGTCAACTTGATGAGGTGGCGGAGCTTCAAGTGTGAGTGGCACTGTCATCTACTCTGGAGGCCTGCCTGCCTATGAAGAGTTCGGCATTTCTCAGCCTCATGGACAAAGCAACCCCTCTACATCACTGGTAGAGGAGGTCTGCTGGTGTTTATGCTCGCTCCTGCCATCCTGTAATGCTGGGAAACAGGAGTCCTGGGGGTTGAGCAATGCTGCATGATGCACCCTGCAGCCAGCATCACATCTCTTTGGTCCCCTATTCTGGCTAGACAGGCAACCTGGTTGGGCCCAAGCAGGTCAATCGACTAATCGCTTATTGGCTAGGATCAAGCGGGCACTGGGGGGCCTGGTGGTTCCTATTGTCCTAGAGTCTTGTCTGGGTCCATAAGTGATTACCTGCATATACTCCCCCAATAACTCTGGGGTCGTTAGCGGTGTTATCCCTGCATATGTCCTCCTCTTGTTGGGTCTCATGGTGAGCGGAGGGGTGAAGGAATGAAGTACTTTTTGGTGAACACTGCATTATTTTTTTATAAATCTGTTGATGACCGTGCATTCGTCCTTGGCTGGTCTGCCACTCAACCTCCTTTTGCCACTCTGAAGCCTTACCAGGCCCCTGGGGACTATCCTTCTTTGCCCCAGTGTCGAGCTGGGACTAGGAGGCGTTCACGTCGGGTTGGTTAGGCCATTGGGTTCGGTCAAGACAAGATGCTGCCAGAGTCATAAGCTAACAAGAAACGGTGCCACGGTACAGCAAACCCGTCCCATGCAGTCATATTGATGCTGACGTATAAACACAAGAGGATATCTAGTCAAACATGTCAAATAAAATTTGGAGTAAACTGTGAAAATTGATGAATTTATGCCCATTGAAATTTTAGGCTCGACCCACCTGATATTACCCCCCCTATTGCTAACTGGGGTCACCCCCCCCCCCGATATAATGAGACATGTTATAGGATGCAGATTTCAAACTTGCACCTTTAGGTGTTGGTTTCATCTCGATATGACGAGTTTGAAAGGAGTCGCTGAAAGAAAAAAAAAAAAGATTTTGTTTAACATTTTTTGGGTCTACAGCCTGGGCCTGGACTCACTTTAACCCAAAATTTAATCAGGTGATCAGACTGTCATAGCCCTTTATCCATGTAATTTTAGACAAATTCGCGATAGTAGTTTTCATGTTAAGTTATTAACAGACAGACAAACAGACAGAATAACCGAATGAAAACAATACCCGTCCCCGTGCCCCACCAGGCCAGGACTGGCAAATATTTAGTAATGAAATCCACATTTTTTTTTAAATTTACACTGTGCCATTGCCTCAGTCTGCAGCAGAGAACATAAAATATCTTTTCAAGGGGATGGAAGCATCCTTCTTGAGGTGTCCTCCCCAGAGCTGAGCTGATTACTGGCTCTGACTTCTGTTTCTGGTGCAGATGTTACCTGTGTTCCTCATGCTACTTTTAATCTATGTAACAGAGTCATTTTTTTCCCGTGACCTCCTCCGATACTCAGAGGCATGGTTGTTTGAGGAATTGCGATTCTCTGATGTGGTGACTATTGAGCACGTGCACAAAAAAAACAGAGGGAATCTGGACTTCAACACTCACTGTGATCCTGATATTTAGAAAATTAACGTTGTCTACATCTGTGAAACTGGTTTGGATATCACTTCCTGCGAAGCCATACGTGCAGACCCTACAGCATTGTTTCCACTGTCAAGGGTATGGACATGTTAACTGATTTTGCTCCCATTCACTGACTCTCTTTTCTGGTGTCTGGGTCTCCTGTGGTGGGCCAAGTTGCACCAGTGACTGTCCAGAACCCCTTAAATGCTATCGATGTAGGGGTCCACATGCTGTGTCTTCTACAAACTCCTCGATAGTGCCTGAAGAAGATTTTGTCCATTCATACAAGTAAAAGGGTTTCGTTTCCTGAACCGAAGTGGGCAGCCCAAACTCACTTCTTCCAGCCCAAGGTTACTTATGCTCCTGTCCTTTCTGGAGTGCCTGTGTACCACCCTTCACCTCAGAAACTGCCTTGATCCATTCCATTGCCCACTTCTCTATCTGGTGATTTCCCGGATGCTCTCCCCAAGATTGGTGCTGCATATCAAACTGGTGTTCGGCCAGCTTCTAATCCGACTGTTTCTGCCCACATTTCAGTAGCTGATGGTTTGCTTACTTCCATGGTGGTGAGAGATGTCCAGGTTGACGTGTATCCTTGTCCTGTCCTTTTCAGCATGCCTGAAATACCATCTGTATCTGGCAAACGATAGCGTGGGTCTTCCGAGTTCTCTGAGCATGAAGACCATCCACCTAAGGTCTCTGTTATGAAAACTTGTGTCAACCTTCCTCCTGTTCTCTCCACCCTGGAGGCTCTGGGGTCTAGTCAGGTGATGGCTGAAGCTGATGGTTCACCTGTAGTCCTGTCTCCACCTGGGTATGATGTTGCACAGACAGTTGGTGCTATAGTTCTGCCGTCCAGCATATTATCCTCACACAGTTTGATTCTGTGGACCCTACTTGTACTTCTGGGGCTTCTGGTGGTGGCACTGGCCATCCTCACCTAGGGTGTCCTCCAAGCCACTTTCTTAATAACTGTTATTCCAGTGCAGAGGAGAAGTGTTGTATAACTTTCTCCTTCCTAGTCCTAAAATTTGCCTTCGGATGTTCCAGTCGAACAGGGCAGTACTCCCGAGGTTGATGGCAAGCTGGTGATAGGGAGAGCTGGACCTCCCGTTTCACCAGCCCTCAGGACTTAATCCTGACCATCTCCCTTTTCTGAACATTTTCAGTGCATTCATTTACACAGAGAGTAGGCCAGCATGCTCTCATAATACCTCTACCTTCAACTGTCTACACCACACTACATGTGCATAACATATCACACCTTCTATTCACATCTTTAGTAATGGCCGCTGCAATCTTAATATCAAATGAGGTGGTACCTCGGATTGCCACCACCGGCAGGGTAGGGCTGGAGGCACAGGGTCCTCCCGGTCGCCATCAAGCGACTGTGCCAGCAGCGACTGCTGCTATTTCCGGGAATGCTCGTCGACGAAGAGATGATGGTGCGGCCTTATTCTTTACCAACATCCGCGGCCTTAGCACAAATTTAAACTCGGTTCATTTTTTCCTTCAGTCCATATCCCCTTTGGCCCTTTTCCTCACAGAACCACAAATCTCGCCCTCTACCGATATATCTCCATTTTCTTTTCCCGGTTACCATCTCCTTACAAACTTTCGTAACAAGGGCGGCACCTGTTGTTATATCAAATCCCAATATGCAGTTGACACTATTTTAAACTTCACCTCATCCAGTTTTGATTACTCATTATATAAATTAAATTGCCAAAACATTACCAAATATATCTGTGTAGTTTATCGTTCCCCCAATGCTTCTTTGGAACCCAGTGTATTTGATTCCATATCCACTCAGTTGAGTAACCTCGACCTTGCCCTTGGCAATGAAATTACCATTTTGGGTGATTTTAACATACACAATGTTGAATGGTTATTGCATTCTGCCCGGACTGATGACGCTGGTCTGGAATGCGAGCTGTTTGCGGAATCGTTTAACCTCACCCAGTTGGTAAAGCAATCAACCAGAATACCTAATAATCCTGACCATAATGCCCATCTCTTGGATTTATTCTTGACAAATATTCCAGATCAATACAGGATAGAGGTACTGTCTCCAATTGGATCCTCTGACCACAATCTCATCAAAGCCTCAGTAGTTAACCCTCCTACACCTCCCCATTCTGAACCTGTCAGGGTGACCCGATGGCACTTTGACAGGGCAGACTGGGATGGATTTAGAAATTATCTTGCTGATATTCCATGGCAGTCTTTCTTCTTTAGTGATCCCAATTCTATCCAGTCCCACATCTGCGACTTAATACTAGCTGGTATGGATTTATTCATACCAAGTCAACAATTCACTAAAAGATCAAACTCTCCAAAATGGTTTGATGGCAATTGTGCCAGAGCAACAGCCCAAAAGTCATTAGCACATAACTCTTACTTAAAATCAAAAACATCTGAATCACTCTCCCAATTTAAAATTGCTAGAAATCATACAAAAGCTGTAATAAATCTATCTAAATCAAACTTTCTTCAAAAGCAAGCATCAAAACTACTTAACAACCCTAATGACAATAGAATATTCTGGTCAACTCTTAATTCTTTCAATAATAACTTTAACAAGTCATCTTCCATTCCCCCGCTAAAATCTTCAGATGGCAATATTACAAATGACCCACGTGGGAAAGCAGATATCTTTGCTAGTACCTTTGCCAGAAACTCTACCATAGATGATACCAGCCAGAATGTCATTAGTACTGGAACTTGATTCTCCTGAAATTGCCCCACTTAAAATACAGACAAGATATGTAAAATCCATCCTAGACAATTTACCTACCAACAAAGCTCCAGGCCCAGATGGAATTCCGCCAATTGTTTTGAAAAAGTGTTCCCCTGAAATTGCCTCTGTCCTAGCTAAATTATTCAGACTATGCATACGTACTTCTTTATTCCCAAATTCATTGAAAGAAGCCAATATCCACCCAGTTCCGAAGAAAGGAAGTTCGTCTGACCCCTCCAATTACAGACCAGTAGCTGTCACATCTTCTCTTGGTAAGGTATTTGAAACTTTAATTAATAAGCATATGGTTAAATATCTTGAATCCAACAACTTAATTAATGATAGACAATACGGTTTTCGCCACGAAAGATCCACCATTGACATACTCAATCTCTTAACTCATACCATCCATCAATCAATTGATCTTTTTGGAGAAACTCATGCAGTAGCTCTTGATATCTCTAAAGCTTTCGACAGAGTATGGCACCGTTCCCTGCTGTCCAATCTCCCTTGCTATGGACTAACGTCTTTTGTTCCTTTGATTTCTTCTTATCTTAGTGACAGGAAAATAAAAGTAGATGATGTATATTCGAATTTCCACTCAATTAACGCCGGCGTGCCGCAGGGATCAGTTCTGGCGCCAACCCTATTTCTGGTTCATATTAATGATCTCTTATCTGTCACTCACAATTCCATTCACTTATATGCAGATGACTCAACACTACATAGTTCATTCACACTCAGACATCCATTTACAAAGTCTAATATCTCTACCTCTCAACTCAGTACAGCCATCTCCATAAATCAAGATCTATCTACAATCAGTGAATGGGGACAAAACAGCCTTGTCTCTTTTAATGCTAGTAAAACTAAATATATACAGTTTACTAATAGACAGATATTGCCAGATTCGTACATTACTTTCAGTGCTACTAATATTCCCATCTCCAAAAGTATTGAAATTCTTGGTGTCTCACTTAACAGTGCCCTCAGCTGGACCTCTCATGTCAGATCACTTGCTAAAACCGCCTCAAAGAAACTTGGATTATTGTACAGAGTCCGTAACTTCTTCACCGATGAGCAGTTAGCTATAATTTATAAGAGTCATGTGCGCTCTCAGCTTGAATATTGCTCACCCTTGTGGAATGGTTGTGGAGAGGTTGCATTAAGACAACTAGACAAAATTCACAATAAAGCTGTTAGAATCATTAACAACCCTGCCATTACATATAAACTACCTCCTCTGCAAGTAAGAAGGAATGTTGCCTCCCTTGCATTATTTTACAGATATTTTTTTGGCAAATGCTCAGACGAAGTTGCGTCCATGGTGCCACCTCTCTATGCCTTCCCTTGTGCTACACGGGCATCTGGTAGCGCTCATGACTGGAATGTCACTCAACCATATTGCAGAACTTCTGCCTATCAGAATTCTTTCATTCCCCGAACTACATCTCTCTGGAACTCGCTTCCCCAGAGTTGTTTTCCTCCAAATTTCAACCCACAACTGTTCAAGTCTAATTGTTACAGATATTTTATGAACACAGGACACCAGTAATCTGGTGTATGGATTATTTTTTTTTTACCCATTTGTTTTTCCTTCCTCCGTTCTGTTATTTATAAAAAAAAAAAAAAAAAATAGGTTGCAGGTTCCTGGTGCTGGTCAGTCTCGCTCTATGGCCTTCCTAAGCATCAGTCCAAACGCACTCACTTGTCAGAGTTATAGTTCCACACTTAATCCCGATCCTTCCTGAACTATGAGTTCCATCATCCTGTGGAATTATTGGGGTTTACGGGCTAGCAGGAAGGAACTGTGCCATCTTTGTGTACAGTTTTCACATACTGTATATGCACGTGCATCCAGGAGAAAATGGTTGGGGATGCTGTTCCCTCTGTCCTTCCGGCTACCCAGCCTTTTATTCTGATCCTTTGCAGGTCAAGATCGTCATGGAGGTGGTGCTATCTTCCTTTGCCAGGATATTCCATTAACTCGTCTGGCCATTTCCACATGCCTTCAGGCTGTTGCTATCCTGGTGTTTTTATGCTGCCGGTACACAGTTTGTAGTCTACATCTTTCTTCTAGTCCTGCTGTCGAACGAGCAGACCTGTAGGGCTTTGCCCATGGCCTTTGTTCTCCCATTCTGTAACTAGGAGATATGAATGGTCATCACCCACTGTGGAGTGACACTCAGACCAACCCTCAGGGTGTTTTGCTCCCTTTCTTAGTGGAAGAGAAAGAGTCATCTGTTTCAAACTCCAATGAGATGACTTATTTCCATAGCCAGACTACAACTTTACTATTATTGATTTAGCCTTGTGCTCACCTGATGCTTTTTTAGATTTTAACTGAGAACGTGTTGCCAGACCTGTAGGGCAGCAAACACTTCCCATTACTTTTAACTGCTGCTGACGGTGGACCTCTGCCTCGTCATTCTCGCTGGCGTCTGGATAAGACTGACTGGCCAAATTTCATGGAATTAAGTTCCATTGCCCCTTCTGTCAATGAGTATAGCTTACATATACAGCGTCTTTTTTCACTGACATGTTGCACTCAGAAGATCTGTTAGCTATTCCAAGAACAAGAGGTCAGTTTGGTAAACGTCCGGTTCCTTGGTGGAACCCTGAGTGTAGTTCAGCAGTGAGAGTCAAATGATTCGTCTTCTCTCGACTTCGTCACCACCATGGCGATCTTCAGTATTTGGTGGTGCTTCAGAAGGCGTGATTTCAATGAGATGAGTTATAAAGGATTCTAGACATTCATCCTGAAAGGGTTAAGTTTCCTCCATCAGTTCGAGGACTTCCCTCACTCAGGTGTTGAACCGGGAAAGGAAACTTTTAGGAAAATTTGCTTTTCCCTCCCCTCCTGTTTTATCTGCAGCAGGTGGAATAGTGACTGATTCTTTTGCTGTTACACAGTTGTTTGATAATCATTTTGCCAGTGTGTCACAGAAGGATACAGATTCCCCTTCAGCTTGCCAGCGTTAGCATCAAGAGTCTTGTGGTGTCAGTTTTACCTTGTCTGGCAGTCTTATAATGTCCCCTTTACATTTCTGAACTCCAGGTGGCTCTGGCTCTGGCTCTGTGTCATGATTCTTCTCCGGACTGTGATGATATTCCTTTTGCCTATTTATGCCACTTGTTTGATGAGATCCTTTCGTTTTTATTGTCATTGTTTAATAAGATCTGGTGTACTGGTGAGTTTTCGGCTTTTCTGGAGTGTTGCAGTACGTATCCCCATCCCCTTGACAGGTAAGGACCTCCTGCAGTCGACAAATTGCCAGTCCATTTCTCCGATATCTTGCATGTATACGTTCTTGGAAATGATGGTCAACGTTAGGCTTGTATGGTTTTTGGAGAGAGGTGACTTCTTATCCATTGTCCAGTATGGTTTTCGTAAAATGTGATCTACCTCTGATGTCCTACTGTCCTTGGATTCTTCTGTCTGTGAGTCTTTCTCCAGTAACCAACACCAGGTCACGGTGTTCTTCGATCTGGAGAAGACATACGACACTGCCTGGCATCATGGCAATTTGCTTTCTCTTCATGAGTTTGGTCTTCGTGAGAATTTGCCTATTTTTATACAGTAGTTTTTATCCAACCGTTTTTAAGTGTCGGAGTGGGAGGAGTGCTTTCTAATTTCCATGCATTGAAGATGGAGTACCAATGGGGAGTATTTTTAGTGTTATTTCCTTTGCTCTGTCCATCAACACTGTAATCGGCGTACTTACTGATGGTGTACGTGGTTGACTATATGTAGATGACCTTTCAATTTCCATTACTGCATCTAGATCATCTCTGATAAAAAGGTAGTTGCAGCTGGCTCTTAATAGAAATTCTGTGTGGTCCGATTCGTTGTTTCCGTTTTCCTTTAACAAAGACAGTGGCTATGTATTTTTGTCGTCTTTGGGGTGTTCACCCAGACCTTGACTTGTATCTCTATGGACAGAGAATATCTAGCGTGGAAGAGACTAAGTTTCGGGTCCTGTATTTGGTAGTCGATTAACATGGTTTCTTATATTCATTCTGTTAAGGTGGCTTGTATTAAAGCTTTGAGTCTTCTGAGGGCTTTGGTTCATACCTCTTGGACTGCTGAACGTCAGACCCTCCTCCTTTTGCATAGGTCCCTAATCCTTCTTAAACTTGAATATGGGTGTAAGATCTACTGCTCTGCAAGAGATGCCCATCTCCATATGTTAGATTCAGTGCATCATGCTGGTGTACTTCTACCAACTGAGGCTTTCAGGTCATCCCCGATTTTGAGTTTATTGGTAGATGCTGATGCCATCCTGTTGAATTTACGTCACCAGTCCTTGATGATGAGGTGTTGGTATCGTCTTCACCACCTTGCGGACTCAGTTCCTTGTGCCATGTCTCCCAAGATTCCCAGTCTTCTGATTATGACACTCCTCTTAGTTTCCCGAAGCCCTTTCGTTACAGGGTCCAGTCTGCAATGTTAGCCAAGGCTGGCAGTTCGTCCACATCGGAGCCTGAGGGTGGGTATTTGGCTACTCCCTCGTGTGACATTTTGTAGATCCGTTGTTGGTAAAAAAAAAAACTCACTTTTCTCTCTTTTTGGAACATATCTCATAAGGGCTCTGAACCTGTCTATATTGACAGATCTAATAGTCACATTGGAGTAGCCTTTGGTGCCGCCTTCCCTTCCTACAGTTGGGGCGGTAGCCTTCCAGGTATTCCTTCAGTATATATTGTACAGCGGAACAAATTGCAATTTTAAATGCTCTCCATATCATTGTTACCCTCTCACAATTTGTTTTTGTGAGTTTTAGAGACTCCTGCAGTACTCTTTCTGCGCTACAGTCTTTTAATTCATTCCACCCACTGCTTTTATCAATTTTAGAGTTGCTTTTTCTCCTTGGCCATCCTGGCTGACTAGGAGTTTTGTTGGGTTCCCACGCATGCTGGTGTGGAGAGCAATGAGAAGGCGGACACATTAGCTGAAGCTGCGTCTTCTCGACTGCCCGTTACCATGTCAGAGATTTCTCTATAGACATAAGAGAGCTAATGCTGCCTGTCTGTCCTCGATGTTTTGAGGATCCTATGGCGATTTTGCTAATGTTTTTAGTTTTCTTCAGAAGGCGGACTTGCTACAACTTTTATAGGTAAATTATATTTAATAAACTATTCTGTTGTCATTCTAAGCATCTTATTTCAACAAAAAATATTCACTTCGTTTTGAGTAAGCAATAAAAGTTTTTTGGCTTCTTTTACCTTGTTCTCCAGCAGCATATAATGCAGATATTATTATAACTAAATAAACAATCAGTCAGCCCCCCAAAAGGTTAAAAAAAAAAAATCGCCATTACCAGTACAGCACTCCTATATGAGACAGCCCTAGCATGCATCCAGTATCGACAGCGAGTGTTTGTGCCGAAGTGGTTAAGTGGATGTGCATGATCCGTGGAAGGACCGTTAGTCCTTAGGGAAAGAGCTGTTATGCCTACGCCCAGACTCGTGTGCATAGAAAATACTGTATACATCCATGCATACATACTTATTTAGTGATGAGACAGAGTAGTGGGAAGAATGATACGGTTTATGAGAGCAGGATGTATGAGTGGAGGAGAAGGACAGGGTGACATGGAGGCAGTTCGTTATTTTGTTACCATCCCTTTCTGGGATTGAACTATGTTTTTTGGTTTCTTTTTTCCACCAGCTTGTTTCTTTTCCTGTACGTAGTTGGCGATGTTGAAGTGGTCAGAAAGATGTATCTTTTTTCTTGTAATATAAAACTAGCCTCATCCAACCAAACCAAAAGGGACTATAGCAAATTCATACTGCACTACTTTGCCTTGCACAACTGTCAGCCATCCCTCACGAAAAAGACTTTGTCCCCTTTATCTTAAGCTGGGACTAATGGAGTTAATTTATTATATAAAAATGCGTTTCCGACAAACTACTCCATCAAATCATCCCACACGGATTATAAACAGGTGGTGAGGAGGAGACCCACAGAAAAAGAGGAGCCCGTAAAGTAAATATTGGATCATTTCATTTTTACTCTACTCTGGCCAAAAACTGCCATCTCTCCATCTCCAGTGCCTAGTTGTAATATTAAATTAAAGCTGGAATATGATTCTGCTCATGAAGAAGTGCTGTGGAAAGCATGTACTAGACATGTTTCTCTCTGCTAAACTATGTGATATCAGCTGAGGAAAGGAGGAATATCTGAACCAAGTTAAAGTAAAAGATGTATAGCAATGTCAATAACTACTGTATAGTTTAGCTGTTGACTGTAAATATAATGGTGTGGTACTTACTTTAAAAAATGTCATTCGACGGATGAAATAAGTGAGAAGTATTTTGATATTAGGATCGTCAATAACATCTCTGAGTGTCTGGTAGGGATGACTGATGTGTCTGACAGCCAGGTGGGACATGAGGTTACCAACGTAGCTTTGTGTTAACACCACCATCATCAGCATCCACACCCCTTGCACCACACGTTCCCACCACCACCACGCAGACGGCTTAGACACGTCTGTTTAGAGCAAAAGCGATTAATATATTAACATCTAATGTTGGCACATTAAAAAAGGGGGCAAGTTTCGATTAGGACATTCACATTACCTTCTTGGAGGAGGATGCGAATGCAATTGAATATGTTGGTCTCTTGTCTGGGTGGGTGGTTAGTGTGTGGGGGAAGGCAGGAAGGAAGAAGCAGCATGACAGTGATCACAGCCAGCAGTGCCGCCCCCACAGCCAGCCACACTAGCGGTGACAGAGGCAGCAGGAAGCCCCATGGGTCCACCTCAGGACGACCACGGGCAGCGAAAATTTTATACTCCGTCATATACACAACAGGACTGCAGTGCAAATATTTTTTGCTGTCGTCTGTGATAGCATATGGCCCACCACTGATATCAGCCTCCTGAAACCAAGTAAAGTTATTAATGAAAAGTGCAGTTATCCGAACATAAAGACTCGTGCATACATAATGTTCCATTCCACTCAGTGGGGTTGTACCTCGAGTGTTGTGGGGATGGACTAGTGGGCGTTATCAGTATCAACCCTGCATCATATATTTATATACTACTCCTGCTACCACAACCGCACACAAGTACCCGACTGAGTCGTTCTCACAACATATAAGTACCGCGACATGAGTTTATTGAAGCAAAAATTCTGGATCAACCGGTATTTATTGAAATATATTTTTTATATACGGTCGAGTGTGAACAAACATAAACTCCAAAATATGATCATTAGTAAAAACTGTGTTAATCAGGAATTGAAACTAAAACATAAAGTTTTATGTCATGTACGGTGTACGGTGTAAGCCCATTTTTCTGTGTTGCTGACGGATACATAAAACTCTTATAAATATATAAAGTGTACCTTTGAAATAAAGAAAATTGAATACTGTATTTGGTTAAAATGATACTGAAACAGTGTCTCTTTCATGTATGTACATTCGGCAACACATGTCATGTCGCATGTCTTCCTTCTCTTACCATAGGCCTTAAAAATCACTCTGGTGCTTTTACAGCAACTGACACTGATTATCTGGCTACAGAACACTGTGGGAGGGGGTTGGTGATAGCCAATACCCTCTCCAGGCACAAAATGATCCAGAGGTAAACAAGGCGAGTGATGAGAAGGGTGGGTGGTGAACTGAATGAAAGGAAGGCAATGATTGATTGTGTGTGTGTGGATGAAAGGATGCGAAAATATATAATGGATGCAAGAGCTTATGGAGGTTGGGGGAGTGGACTTTCTGACCACTACTTGGTGGTGGCCAGAATCAAGATCCAAGTAAGATGGAGAAATATAAGAAGGGAAGGACGGGAGGAAGGAGTAGTTGAAAGGAGAGTGGAAAGGTTACAAGAGGATGAGAAAAGGGCAGAATAGAAAAGAGACGTGGAGAAACGATTGGATAAATATGAATTGGAGCATATGGGGGACGTGGAAGTGTGTGCAAGATATTCACAAAAGAAATATGTGAAGCATGTGATGTGGTGTGTGGGGTAAAGGGAACACGAAAGGGGTGCAAGGAAAAGCATGGTCGAATGAAGAGGTGAGACAGGCTGTGGCGCAAAGAAGAAAGCATACAATGAATGGATGAGAAATAGGGGCGTGGAAGAAGTTGAGAGACGGAAGAGAGAGTTATATGTAGAAAGGAAGACAGAGGTGAAAAGATTACTAAGAGAGAGTAAGAAGAGGGTGGATGAGGAGAATTTGAGTGTAAAGTGAAGGGACTGTAAGAAAATGTTCTGGAAAGAGGTGAAGAGAGTAAGACAGAGTGGTAGTGAAGTTAGTAGGGGAGTGAAAGATAAAAATGGTAGATTACTAGTGGAGAAGGGAGAAAAAGTGAGCAGATCTAGAGGACACTTTAAGAAATTGTTGAATATAGAGAATGGAAGTAATGCGAGTATAAGTGGCTGGGGAATGGCTGGGAGAGGGAGGGAAGTGAGAAAACAGGAAGAAATCAGTAGGATAGAAGCTGTGGAAGCAATGAAAAAAGTCAAACTGGGGAAAGCCCCAGGAATTGATAGAGTGTGTAATGAAATGCTGAAGCATGGGGGAGAATGGATGTGGATTGGCCTGGGAGGAAGGTAGAGTCTTGGAGGATTGAAAGTCAGATATAATTATTCCCTTCTACAAAGGATAACGGGAAAAAAGAAGTGTGTGGTAATCATAGGGGCATTTGTCTTCTCAGTGTAATAGGAAAAGTGTATGGTAGGATACTAATTGACAGAGTTAGGGAAATAACAGAGGAATTAGTTGGAGAAGAACAGGGAGGCTTTAGGAAGGGATAAGGTTTTGTAGATTAGATATTCATTCTTAGATCTTTAGTGGAAAAGTTCCTAGAGAAGGGAAGGAAGTTGTATGTGGCCTTCATGGATTTGGAGAAAGCATATAACAGGGTGGATAGACAAGGATTGTGGAAAGTATTAAGAATATATGGAGTCGATGGGAAGTTGTTGAATGCTGTGAAGAGTATGTATGATGGTGCTAAGGCTGCAGTGCGTGTGGATGGTGAACTAAGTGAATTTTTTTCTCTTTGAAGGTTTGGTTGAAACAGGGATGTGTCATGTCTCCATGGTTGTTCAATCTGTACATGGATGGAGTAATAAAAGAGATACAAGGTATGACAGTGGATGTTGGAGTGGACCTAGTGAGAGAGGGTAGTGTTTCGAAACTCCCTGTATTGTTGTTTGTAGATGATACTGTGTTGTTAAGTGAAGACGAAGGGGAGCTGCAAGACTTGTTGGATGAGTTTGGGGGAGTGTGTAAGAAACGGAATCTGAAGGTGAATGTAGGGAAGAGTAAAGTAATGGTCTTTGAGAGAGGTGAAGTCAGTGAATATATAGTGAGGTTAGATGGTGAGGAAATGGAAAATGTGAGTACGTTTAAGTACTTGGGGAGTGTGATGAGTAAGGATAGAAGTTTGAAGGGTGAAGTGCTTGAAAGGGTACAACAAGGGAGAAAGGTTGCTGGTTCCTTGAAAGCAGTGATAAGAAACAGGAAAGTGAGCATGGAAATGAAAAAGTTACTACGTGATAGTATTGTGATACCAACTCTAACGTATGGAAGTGAAGCTTGGACGTTGTTGGAAGGACACAAGTCAAGAGTGACAGCAGTGGAAACGAGTTATTTAAGACGAGCCTGTGGAGTCACATGGAGAGACAGGCTGACAAATAAGGATATAAAGAAGCTTTTTGGTGTGGATGTGGATGTGATTGGAAGCGTTAGGAGGAACACACTGAGGTGGTTTGGCCATGTGGAAAGGATGGAGGGTGAGAGACTGACGAGGAGTGTGAGTGAGGTGGAAGGGGGGAAAGGGAGGGGGAGGCCGAGGATGAGATGGAGGGATGGAGTGAAGTGGTATATGAGAGAGAGGGTTTGTGAGTTGGAAGCAGGGCAGTGAAATGGCGGGGGACAGGGCGACGTGGAGGCGATTTGTTTGTGGCCACCCCATACGAGATTAAGGCGTCTGGCAATAGATAATTAGATAGATCACTGTCATCTTTGTCATTTGCCTCAGATTCAAGGGACTACTGTAATTCTCAAAGACCACTGGCAGAAAAGCAGAAGAGATGACTCAGCTTTAGTAGGTGCTGGTAAACTGTTGTAAGTGCATCAAGGTAACATTCAGCTCAGTGTGACCTCAGGATACCCACTCTCCACATATGGTTTTTGGAAGAGTTACACGGATTCGCTTATGTACATGTCTGTCTTTGAATAACCTGGTAGACACACCAACCAAACATGAAAGAACACTAAGGGAATGCAATGCACACGATCACTAGCTGGTCTATGGGCTGATTATATCAATTTGCCCTGTCATTTTAACCTTCCTCAAATTACTCAAAGAATAGAATAACGTCATTCTTGCCTAATCCTTATCCCTTCCACTAACTTTGGTTCAAATTAGAGCAAGACTGTTTGAGCTAGCTTTGGACCTTTCTCTTTGACCTTTACCTTTGATTATTTTAAAAATTGATATATTTGCCCTTGTGTTAACCTCATCCCTTCCACAAAGTTCAGCATACATCAGATGAAAACTGTATGTTGACTTTGCCACCTGACCCTAACCTTAGACCTATTGATCTAAAAGAAAAAAAAAGTCAGTCTTTTGGGTGATCCTCAGCTCATCCACCAAGTTTGCCAAATCAGATAAAAATTGTTGTCATTACTTTGTTCGTACACACACACACACACACACACACACACACACACACACACACACACACACTAATCGAACTTTCACTGTGCCCTGTGGCACTGACCTTTGACTGATTGATCATAACTGAATTCCTTCGTTCTTGCCTGACCGTTAAACATTCCACCAACTTCGGTTCAAATAATATCAGTAATGGCTGAGTTTACCTTAACCTCTCATCTTGGTGTTTGACTTTTTCTTGTGACCTTGAACTTTGACTGATTGTTCTCAAAATTTAATTCTTTTATTTTTGCACTTTGAGGATTTGTTGAATGTAGAGAGTGACAGCAGTGTGAGTATAAGTGGTTGGGGAATGGCTGGGAGAAGAAGAGATAAGAGGAGGGAGGAAGAGATCAGTAGGACGGAAGTAGTGGAAGCGATGAAGAAGATTAAGCTGGGAAAGGCCCCAGGAATTGATGGAGTGTGTGGTGAAATGCTTAGGTATGGGGGTGAGATTGTTGTGGAGTGGATATGGAAGTTGTGTAGATTGGCTTGGGAAGAGGGAAGGGTTCCAGAGGACCGGAAATCAGGTATAATTGTTCCTCTGTACAAAGGAAAAGGGGAGAGAGAAGTATGTGGTAACCATAGGGGTATTTGCCTTCTTAGTGTGACTGGTAAAATATATGGTAGAATACTCATTGATAGGGTTAGGCATATGACAGAGGAGCTAGTTGGAGAAGAACAAGGAGGAATTAGGTAGGGAAAAGGGTGTGTAGATCAGATATTTGTTCTAAGATGTTTAGTGGAGAAGTATCTAGAGAAGGGAAGGAAAGTGTATGCTGCCTTCATGGATTTGGAGAAAGCTTATGACAGAATAGATAGGCAAGGTATGTGGAAGGTATTAAGAATATATGGAGTGGAGGGGAAATTGTTGAGTGCTGTGAAGAGTATGTACGAGGGAGCTAGGGCTACGGTGCGAGTGGATGGTGAGCTGAGTGAGTTCTTTGATCTCAATGTGGGACTGAAACAGGGGTGTGTGATGTCTCCATGGCTGTTTAATATATATATGGATGGGGTTGTAAAGGAGATGCAAGGTAGGGTAGTGGATGTGGGGCTGGCCCTAATGAATGAGGGTGAGATTTGGAAGCTTCCGGTGTTGCTGTTTGCTGATGATACAGTATTGTTGAGTGAAGTTGAATGGGAGTTGCAAGGTTTGGTGAATGAATTTGGGACAGTGTGTAGGATAAGGAAGCTGAAAGTTATTGTAAACAAAAGTAAAGTTATGGTGTTTGAGAGGAATGAAGTCACAGAGTGTGCAGTGAGGTTGGATGGTGAGGATATGGAGAATGTGAGTGCATTCAAGTACTTGGGTAGTGTGATGAGTAAGGATGGAACTTTGGGGGATGAAGTACGTGAAAGGGTACAGCAGGGAAGAAAGGTTGTTGGTACACTGAAAGCAGTGATGAGAATTAGGGAGGTGAGTATGGAAGTTAAGAAGTCACTGCATAATGGTATTGTGATCCCTACCCTGACGTATGGAAGCGAGGCGTGGACCTTGCAAGAGGGGAACAAGTCAAGAGTGAGAGCAGTGGAAATGAGTTACTTGAGAGGAGCATGTTGAATGATGTGGAGGGACAGGTTGACGAATGAAGAAGTGAAGGAACGTTGTGGGGTAGATGTGGATGTGGTTGAAAAGATTAGGAGAAATACACTGAGGTGGTTTGGACATGTGGAGAGAATGGAGAATGAAAGACTGACTAAGAGGGTGTATGCAGGTGAGGTGGAGGGAGGGAGAGGGAGGGGTAGACCGAGGATGAGGTGGAGGGATGGAGTTGAGAGGTATATGAGGGAGGGGGGGGTGAGTTGGGGGGAGGGTAGTCAAATGGTGGGTGACAGAGTGACTTGGAGGCGTTTTGTTTGCGGCCACCCTTTGCGGGATTAGGGCGTCGGGCTATAGATAGATAGATAGATAGATTTTTGCTTTATCATCAGTTCCTTCAGAATGTTTGAACAAAAGCGTAAGTAATCTGTTTAATTAGGTCTTGTCCTGTGACCTCGGCCTTTGACACATTGTTCTAAAAAAATAATGGGTTTACTCCTTGTCTATCCCACTGAGGGGGGTCACCTTGAAGTGGTGTCGGGACTTGAAGAGTGGCCGGCAATGTCACCTACTCTAGAGACCTGTTTATCTTTGTAGGGTTCGGTAATTGTCGGCCTCATGGACCAAGCACCCCCTCCCCCCACACACACACATCACTGATAAAGGAGGCCTGCTAGTGATGTTGCACGTCCCTATTCATTTTCCATCTTGGGTAAGACCTTTGTCTCCCCATGTGTTTGCTGTGTGTGGCTCCCATAATGCTGGGCAACAGGAGTCCGGGGGGTTGATCAATGCTGTACTTTGCATTCTGCAGGTAGCAACACATGTCTTTGTTCCCCTATTCTGGCTAGAAAGGCGACCTGGTTCGGCCCAGCTAAGTCAACTGGCTGGTCACTTGTTGACTAAGGTCAAGTGGGCACTGGCAGGCCTGCCTTGTTCTACTTGGGGAATACCGTTCGCTGCAGATTGAGTGAAAAATAGCTCGGACAAGTAGACACAGATCAGCTGATCAACCAAAACATTCAAGATGGTGGAGGATGCTAGTCAAGCACTGATTGAAGAAGTTTATTTGATCAAGATCGTAAGCTTAAGTGTGAATAAAGTTCCAATTTAACACATTAATAATCTTTCTTATGTACATGATGATGATGATGGGAGGCATTATATTTTGTCTTAGCTTAGATATAGGTGCTTCGTCATTAACAAGTTCATAGTGGTTTTACAAACAAACGTATAAACTAGTCACTATACCCAAAGAATCCTTAATGTTTAATTCTTAACACAATGAATCTGGTGAAGTTTAACCTCCTCACAGGAGAGAAAAAAGTCCACGGTTGGAGCACTTGTAATAAAGTGTTGAAACGGTCGCCATCTTCTTTGTTTACAAATGCAAGCGTGCTGACTGATCCACCTCATTCACACTCTTTGCCTGGCAGGCAGAAAAACTTGCCTGTTGAGCAATTCTGTCTACCCCGTGGTGCTCAGCCAAGTAGACACAAGGCTGGTAGCTCCTTCTGTCTTGGAGTCACCCTTGTCTGGGTCTCTCGGTGGCTACCTGTGTATATTCCCTTATTACCTCTGGGATCACCAGCAGTGTTATCCCTGGCATATGACTTACCCTTGTTGAGCTCTGTGGTTGGTGGAGGGGTGGAGGAATGAGGTATCTTGCTGCTATATTTAACTTTACTAAATATAAATATTGGTGACGATGCTGCATCTGTCCTTGAACAGTCTTACAACTCTTCCTTCCACATTGCCTCTCTGAAGCCTTTCCTGGACCCTGGAGACTATACTTCCCTGCCCCAGCTTTCAACTGGGACTGGGAAGAGGTCACAGGTTGTTTCGGCTCCAAGGTTCGGTCCAGAAGACACAGTGCCAAAGACTTATTTACAATATCTAGTGCTGAAATCCTCTGGGGGTATATCAGTACTGGATATTGACATTTTTTGAATTACACCATGCCATTGTTTAAGCTTGCGGCAGGGATCCTAAAAAAATCATCTCATTGGGATGGAACTATCCCAGTTGAGGTCTCCTTCCCAGAAAGAGCATCTAATTAATGGGTTTGACCTCAGTTTTTAGTGCCAACGTTTCATGCGTTCCATACGCCATTTTAACCAATGTAAGGGTTAAATTTTTTCTCATGTCCTCCGATACTCAGAGGAACGATTATTAGAGGAGCTGCAGTCAACTGTTGTGTTGACTGTTGAGCCCGCACTCAAGGAAATAAATGGTGTCTTAACCCCTATTCTGACCTTCTTCGTGACATTTAGAAAGTTAACCCTACCTACATTTGTGAAACTGGCTTGGCTGTCACTTCCTGTGAAGCCAAACATGCATACCCCAATGTGATGTTTTCACTGTCAAGGCTATGGACATGTTACACGATGACCTTCCTAGAGTCTATGTCCCCTGTGATGGATCAAGTCATACCAGTGACCGCCAGCATGCCACAAATGCTATCGCTGTTTGGGCCCC
Source organism: Coenobita brevimanus (assembly GCF_032717465.1). Taxonomy (NCBI): domain Eukaryota; kingdom Metazoa; phylum Arthropoda; class Malacostraca; order Decapoda; family Coenobitidae; genus Coenobita; species Coenobita brevimanus. Next base: position 12,091,591 of record NC_137001.1, read on the forward strand.
CCATCCCGTATATTCTAGAAATTACCCCCGCTACTTCCTGGAGGTTATTTTGTCCATTCAAGCATATGAGAAGGTTTAGTTTCCAGAGGCTAAGAAGAGAGCCCAGATCCACTTCTTCCAGGGCAGGATGACTTATGCTGTTTTCCTTTCTGGAATGCTAGTGCACTGCCATATGTCTCAGAAGTTGCCTCGACCCATTCCAGTGCCCACTCCAACTGGTGATTTGCTGGATGCTGTCCTCAAGGATAGTATTGTTGTGAGACTGATGTTCTCCCATTCTCTACTCCAACTGTTTCTGTGCCCACGTCGGTGACTGGGGGTTTGCTCACTTTTGTGGTGGTGGCAGATGTTTCCTCGTCGTACCTTGTCCAGCATGCCCGAAATTCTATCTGTACCTGGAAAACACCACTGTGGTTCTTCAGAGTCCTCTAAGCCTGAAAACTGTCCACTTAAGGTCTCTGTTGTGGAACCTTGTGTCGACCTCTTGGCTGTTCTCTCTGCCCAGGAGGATGTAGGGTCTAGCCAGGTGGAGTATGAAGTTAATGGTTCGACTGTATTCCAGTCCCTACCTGGGGATGTATATCACAGACTGTTGGCACATCAGTTCTGCCCCATATCATCCTCACAAGGCTCTGGTCCTGTGGACTCAACTTCTGCTTCTCGGGCTTTTGTTGGTGATACTGCCCGTACTACATCACCCAGGATGGCCTCCATGCAAACTATTGTTCAGACTCAGAGGAGGCGTGTTGTAAAACTTTCTCTTTCCTTGTCCTCAAGTTTGTCTTCGGATGTTCGGCATTGGATGCAGGTTTCTTGTGCTGGATAGGCTCTTCCTATAGGGTTCCTAAGCATCAGCCCAAACCCACTTACTTGTCAGGAGTTGTACAGCCCCACAAGGTAAACTGATCCACACTTCATATAGGGCATACCATTCAATGTAACTGTCGGGATTTAGGTGCCAGCTATAAGGAACTGTTTCCTCTTGTTGCAATATTTTCTTCATAATGCATGCTCACTCAGGAGATCATCGTTGGTGATTCTGTTCCTTCTGGTCCATCTTGCTTCCATGTCTTTATGCTGATCCTGTTTCAGGCCAAGTTCATCATTAAGGTGCTGTTATCTTTGTTCGACAGGATATTCCATTCACTCGTGTGGACATTATTTTCCACTCCCCTGTAGGCTGTTGTTGTCCAGATATCTTTATTTTAAAGTTATACAGTTTGTAGCGTTATCTTCTTCCTAGTGCTACTGTCACAAAGGCGGATCTGGAACACCTTACTCGAGGCCTTTCTTCCCCCTTTCTGTTACTAGGAGATATGAATCTTCATCATCCACTGTGGGGTGACACTGAAGACCAAAAATTGGGGTGTTATCCTGGCTCCTTCAGTGGAAGATGAGGAGTTGGGGGTTTTAAACTTCAGTAGGATGACTAATTTCTAAAGCCAGGCTGGAATTTGTGCTGCCACTGGTTTGTCCTTGTGCACAGCTGATGCATTTTAAATTTTACCTGGCATGTGTTCCCAAATCTGTATTCCAGCGTCCACTTCCAATTACTCCTACTACTAATGAAGGTGGACCTCAGCCTCATCTTCCTCGCTGGCTTCTGCATAAGGCTGACTGGCAACTTTTCATGGAATTAAATTTCATTGCCCTTTGTGTCTTTGAGTTTGGCAGCCTTACTGAGACGATGTCTTGCACTAATCGGCCTTATTATCTATTCCATGAATCAGGGGTCAGTTTCCTAAACGTCCGGTTTCCTGGTGGAACTCTGAGTGCAGTTCCACAGTAAGAGCCAAACGAGTCACTTTCTCCCGACTTCGTCTCCATCGTGGGAATCCTCAGTATTTGGTGGCATGTCAGATGGCACGGGCTATTATGAGGTGGGTTTTAAAGGAGGCTAGGCATTTTTCCAGGAAGGGTTATGTTTCTTCCATCAGTTCGAGGATTTTCCTCTCTCACGTGTGGAACTGAGTAAGGAAAGTTTCAGGAAATTTTTTAATTCCTTCCCATCCTGTTTTATCTGCAGATGTAACTGTGGCTGATCTTTTTCGTTGTTGTAAAACTGCTTGTTGATCATATTGCCAGTGTGTCACAGTACGATACAGAATCGCCTTCGGCTTGCTGCTGACGGCGCCTAGAGTCTCATGGTCTCAATTTTGCCTCTTCTGAGGGAGAATCTTACAATGTCCCATTCTCTGTTTCTGAATTTCAGGCAGCTCTCTTGCAGTGTCATGATTACTCTCCTGACTGTGATGATATTCTTTATACCCTTTTACGTCACCTGCCTGATGAGTCCCTTTCGTTTTTGCTGTCATTTTTAAGCTTCCGGCTTGTTGTGGTGTTTCTGTAATTATCCACATCCCCAAGCCAAGTAAGGACCTTCTACAGGCGACAAATTATTGGCCAATTTCTCGGACTTCTTGTATGTGTAAGGTCATGGAAAAGGTGGTCAGTATTAGGTTTGTGTGGTTGTTGGAGAGAACTGACTTCTTATTCTCTGTTCAGCATGATTTTCGGAAAATGCAGTCTATCTCTAATGCCCTACTCTCCATGGAATTTTCTGTGTGTGAGTGTTTTTTCACTAACCAACACCAAGTCATGATCTTCTTCAATCTGGAAAAGACATACGACACTGGCATCATGGCATTTTACTTTCTCTTCATGAGTTTGGTCTTCCTGTGTGCTTGTTTATTTTTATTCAGCAGTTCTTATTTAACCTTTTTCTAAGGGTCCGAGTGGGAGGAGTGCTTTCTAATGCCCGTGCGTTAGAACATGGGGTACCACAGGGAAGTGGCCATCAGCATTGTAATCAGTGTACTTCCTGACGATGTACGATGCTCACTATTTGTAGATGACCTTTCAATTTCCGTCACTGCATCTAGAATGTCACTGATGGAGAGGAAGTTGCAGTTGGCTCTAAATAGAATTTCATAGTGGGCTGATTCTCACGGCTTCAGTTTATCTTTAACAAAAACAATGGCTGTGTATTTTTGTCGTCTTCTCGGGGTTCACCCAGACCATGACTTGCATCTCGATCCTCGGAAAATATCCTACATGGAAGAGACTTGGTTTCCGGGTCTTCTGTTTGATAGATGACTAACTTGGGTTTCACATATTTGTTCTAGTAAGGCAGCTTGGATTAAAGTTTTGAGTCTTCTGAGGGTTTTTACTCACACATCTTGGGGTTCTGACCGTCAGATGCTCCTCCTCTTGCAGAAGTCCCTTATCCATCCTAAACTTGAATATGGGTGTGTGATTTACTCCTCTTCAGGAGATGCCCTTCTTTGGATGATAGATTCAGTGCATCATGCTGGAGTACATCTAGCAACTGGGGCATTCAGGCCATCCCTTATTTCGAGTTTGTTGCTGAATGCTTATGCCCTCCCTTTGGATTTCCGTTGCCAGTCGTTGATGATGAAGTATTGGCATCATCTTCAGCACTTTCTGGTCTCAGGTCCTTGTGCTCTGGTGTCCCAGGATTCCCGATCTTCTGTTTATGACACTCGTCCTAGTTTCCCGACACCTTTTGGTTAGAGGATCTGGTCTGTTATGTTAGTCCATGAATGGCAGTTTGTCCACAACGGATGCCGAAGGTAGGTTTTTGGCTAGTCCTTCGTGTGACATTTTGTAGGTCCGTTGTTAGTAAAAAGAGCTCACTTCCTTCTCAGGTGTCCACCTCTCTGTTTTAAGAACATACTTTAACTCACGAGGACTCTGTCTTTGTCTATACTGATGGATCTAAGACTGTTACTGGAGTAGGCTTTGGTGTTCTCGTCCTTTCCTTTAGTCGGGGTGGTAGCCTACCTGGTATTGCTTCAGTATATATGACGGAACTGAATGCAATTTTATATGCTCTCCAAATCATTTTTGCTCTTCCTCATTCTGTTTTTGTGATTTTTAGTGATTCCTGCGATGTTCTTTCTGCACTGGAGTGTTAATTCATCCTATCCACTGGTTTTATCAATTTTGGAGTAGCTGTTTCTCCTTGGCCATCTTGGCTGTCGAGTGGACTTCTGTTGGGTTCCCATACATGTTGTTGTGGAGGACAATGAGAGTGCAGATACATTAGATAAAACTGCATCTTCTCGATGGCCCTCTAATAACTACCCATTTCCCTTTTCCGATATGACACCTTCCTTGAAGTATGTGATTCGTACTTGTTGGCAGAGATAATGGTATGGTGCTGCTTATACTAAGTTAAAACATATTTTTTCAGAGAGTTGTTGTGCTGCGGGTTCTCCCGTCCATGTCTCCATGATTGGAGGTGGCTCTTACTCTGCTTCACACCGGGCACTCAGGGCTTACACATCGGTTCCTGATGTTTGGTGGGACTCAGCCATATTGTGATGGTTACCTTGTTCACCTCATTGTCCGTCACTTCATATTCGAGTGTACAAGTCTGGGGAACTTCCGTCAGAAATTCCTCCACAGGCATAAGGGGGTGGATGGCTTCTACTGTCTATCCTCAGTGCTTGGAGGAGCCTATATATATCGATTTTTCACATGCTTTTACTTTTCATCAGCAGGCGGTTTTCCTACCATAGTTTTAGGTAATTGATATTTGATAAAGTTTTGTTTTGTCAAGTATTTTATTTCTGCAAAAGAATATTTACTTCTTTTTTAGTATGATTATTTTTGTGTGTGTCTTTTACCTGGTTGTCCTGTGGCATAATACCCTGGGAGATGCCATGCCAGCTTTTTACTATATATATTTAATAGTCAACCGATACTCCATGTCTAACTCGTGACTTTCCCGTAAATCTGGTTCATTTCAGATCCGAAATGTTTGAGTTATTTTAACATGTTCATACACGGGCTGGACTTTGACCTTGCTGGCTATACTTGACCTTTGACATCTGAGGGTAGATTGAGGAAAATAAACTTATATCTCAACCAGGGAAGGGTTAATGTTAACGCAGTAACTAAATGGGGTGCCTATGCAACTTAATACTTCTGGATTCGTGGCTTTAGCTGAGACCAGGCAAATCTGCTGTCACCTGAGATGGGAAGACTTTTTTTTTTTTTTCATCCGGGACTATCTCTGATATCTCGAATACAGTTAGCCCATTTATTTCTACATATACTATTTTCCCTATATTTTATTGTCTCCTTTATTCTCTCATTGTCCTGTTCTCACCTGGTGTCCAACGAAGTATGAACCTGGAAGTTACCCCACCACTTATATTTTGGTCAATTAGTCACGTAAAGTTGGAGGTGACTCAGCCAAGATTCGATGATGAAGCATAGGTCAGAGAACAGTAGTAGTATTTGTCATAAAAGCAATTTTGTCCTGGTGGCGTGAAGGCCCCTTAAGACTCATGAACACCGAGTTCAAAAAAAAAAAAAAAAAAAAAGTCAACAGGGAGACAATCTCAGGGGTTGATTAGATGTATTTAAAATAACATATTGTAATGAATGAGCATTGGTCTGTTCATAATAAATAAAAAAAAATAAGAAAAAAAAAAAAAACATGCCAGGTGACCCTGGTATGAAGATATGCTCCAGTGGAAGAAAAAACAGTCCATGACCATTACCTTACATAAGAGCAATACTGTTGAAAAAGTGTGACTAACCCATTGTAAAGTAAGTCTCGTCACTGTTGTTGTTGATGTATTGGGGATAATAATGGCTGCAAGAGTAGGTCAGGATGTCACTTACCATAACGATCGTAAATAAGGAAGTAGGTGCGTAATGAATAAACTATGTATGGTATTTATAGGTCTTGAAAAATTACAAAAAAATTATGTTGTTTGTGGCCACCCCTTACGGGAATAATCCTATTCTGTGCAACCCATCACATTTTTTATAAGCCCTAACTAATTTTTACCAATTAACTCTAGTTTGTAAGTAATGCATCGTCTTACGATTGTTTTCGTATTAAATAACTGGAAACACAACAAATGGTGATTCTGAGGGATAAAATTGGGTTGAAACAAGCGTTTTCTCTAAAATTAACGATTTTTCTCCGTGGAGAGCGCTGAAAAAGAAAACGCTCGATGATGAGTGAAATATCTGGGACCTTATCCTATCAAGCCAAACGGTCATCAACACAGCTTCCAGACGTACGATGTATTTCCTGTTTTAATTAAAACTTTATTTTCTATGTATTATTCACTGTTCATACTTTATGACTCCTCATACCCAGTGAAATGGTTATTTCATGCACTAATTTCATTATCTATGTATTTTTCATTGTTATTTTCTCTATGACTTCTCAGCCCCAATGAAATGGTTGTTCGTACACACGGATACACAAATGTGCATTGTATTGTGCACACAGATACACACACGTGCACTGTAATGTGCACACACACACACACACACACACACAAACCTCGCGGCTCGTGTAGGCATGCCTGACAGTGAGTTAGGCATTAATTAGGGGGGAGGGGGTGGACGTGCTGACGGACGTAGTCATGGCTTTTACTTTGGACTATGTTGACGACCCAAACGAAGATTACTTGGCAGAGGTAGTTGGTCATGATGATGATGATGATAACCTTGCCTTGGATAGAGTAGCTGAGGGCGACGATGACCATGAAGATCAGAATGATGACAATGAATGAAGATTGGGTACCAGTAAGAAACAGAAAGCCATTGGTGAAAAATATATTAATCAGTTCTTTGGACCAATGTTTAAACAGACAAAATTATGACGAACTTGTCCTGCCACACGAGCTCAGGGAATATACCTGCATTTTAGAGAAACCTCAGAGAAAATCAGATATCAGTAAGTCAATAACATGGACCAATCATACAGAAGGTAAGCCTGTTGGGAAAGTATTGCCCAGTGAAGAATGTTTGTTAGGAGGGGCAAGGTCAGCTAATACAGAAATAATGGCATGGGAGTTGTTTATAACATCTAATATGATTGATGGTATTGTAACCCATACTAACAATAAGATTCAAGGCATAATTACCGAAATTTCTGATAGTGACAGTGCTGAAATACCAACACACGTCAAGATGACTGATGCCATAGAATTAAAAAGCTTTTTTGGCCTGCTCTGTGCAAGAGGTTTGTAGGGACAAAATAAATATTGCTATAAACGTCTCTTCATGGAAGGGTTTGGTCACCCAATATTTGGAGCTGTTATGTCTAAAACGATTTGGTTTCTTACATGCCAACATAACTTTTTACAACATTGATTCCAGACACCAGAGATGGGTACACGATCGGTTAGCAGCAATCAAGGAGCTTTTTGAACAGTTCAGTAATTGTTGTTGCTCAGTGTTAGACCCAGGTGACTTCTTGACCATTGGATGAAACGTTGTATGGGTGTAGAACACAAATAGGGTTCAGACAGTACAATAAGAGCAAACCCGTATGCTACGGCCTCCTATATAAATCTATTAATGCTATTAGATATCCATTTACCTTTAGGACAGCTGTATATTCATGTACGGTAAACCTTCTAGAGAGCCAGGACCACACTACATACGCGGAACAGTCCCAACAGTGAAAGCTCTGGTAAGTCAGTTACAAGCCTCAGTCGACCTTAGAGGTAGGATTATTAGTCTGGATAGATTGTTCACCAGTGTAGAGTTATTGGAGGTATCTCAGCCTTAGGTACTATAGATTCAACCAGGAAAGGCATACCACCAGAGATAAAGACAGTCACAGATGTGGAGGATAGGTCATACCAAGTTTACTGGAAGAAACACGGGGAGGAAAAGACACTGAACTGCTATGCAACACCCACCAAAAGCAAAGGTAAGAAAAATGTGTTACTTCTGACCACAATCTCCCCTATATTACTCATTACCAAGGATGATGATTAAAAAAAAAAAAAAAACTATATTTAAATTGTATGATTTCAGTAAAGGAGGCACTGGCATTATGGATCAGATAATAAGTTTTCATACAGTACACACTAAATCTAGAAGATGGACAGTGAATGCCCTTGGCTACATTGTCGACACTGCCAGAGTAAATTCACAGACAATTTATTCGTTACATAATAATCAGGACCCAAGAAAAATTGCTTCAGTCTCCTATGGCTGGCAGTTAATGAAGGCATTGTGTAATCTGCAAATTGAAAGAAGAAAAGTTTATGCTTGTGGTATGACCAGGAATACAATAGCTAAGATGAATCTGATGCTCGGACAGGAAGAGATAGAGAAGGCCGTCCCAGAAGTAACACATAAGAACAGGTCAGGGAAGCGGCACAAATGTCATTCATGACTGGAGTCTATTTATGGTCCAGGATACACTCAGAATCGCCCTAAAGTAAAATTGCCCACGAAACAATGTCAAGTATTATGTCACAAGCACACCTGTGATCAGCATTTAAATACAGTATGTATGAAATGCTTTGATAACATGCCCAATCAGTGAAAGTCTTGTTTTGGAAATTAAGAATGAATATGCACGTTTGCGAATATGTATAGATTATGACTGAGTTTACATTATTACAGATTATATTTTTATGTTTAAAAATTTTCTTATATGATAGATGTAAATAGAGATACGGAAGGTGAGGATCTTGCAACATAAGAATCCTCCAGCTTACTTATATTAGTTGTAAGTGTAGAGTAATAAGGATGTTCGAGTGTGTAGGATCAAATACAGCCGGACAATGCATAGGCTAGGAGCATAGGCATGGATAGCCATGAGTTAACGGTTACTACTCTTACTTTCGAACTGTGGCTGTGGGTCACTGAGGGCCCTGTTAGTTAATTGGCACCCGTCGGGATTTTTTTAATATAACAGGGGTCGATGCTGCAGGGGGTGGATCAGCTGAAATGAAGCATGATCTCGCAGTGGAGAGAAGGAGCTGGGGCCTGATTGACTGCTGTCTCCCTTGAAAGCACCAGGCAAGGGTCTGGACCTCACCCCTCATATCCACACTGTGCCTGTGCATTAACCAGGGAACAGCTTGTTCTCCGGTTAATAGAGATATAGGAAGCTACAGGCTGCTCTGAGCGATTTAGTAATCCAAGGACTGACACGTTTCCTGGTTAATAGTCTATTCGTAAGAATTTAATGCTGACCTCACATGTAAGGAGCTTTGGCTGGCAGCTTTATTTCCTCGTGGTGACTACTAACAAAGGATCAAGGGACTGACTTCTGGAGAGATTTACTGGCTGACCGACAAAGGTCTCAGTGATAGGCTAGTGATTGACCAGTGGGAAATTACTAATAAACTGACATCAGAAGGACAGTCTACTGACTAATTTGTAGGTATTTAGGTATTGACTGCCCCACTGAGTAACTATTGATTTATGTATTGATGATGTTTTGGATATAACTATACATAATTGAATATTTGTTATTGCATTGCTCTGAATACTCCTTGGGGCTTAGCATGAGCAAACAGAGCTACCGAGCCCTTTGAATAATTGGTTATAGCTGAATATTTCTCTGTGCCCTTCAGTTTTAATTTGCAGTACTCAAATTAAGAAATACCTATATATTTGTGACAACTGATTCAGTCTTCTCAAGGACCCCCTTCAGGTGTAAGGAGTGAGAAGCAGGTAGACCTTTATTATACAACAGAGGGACGGGCAGAACAGGAGGTAGGTAAGGCACAAGGCTGTTGATGTGGAATTTTGCAATTATTATGGAATATGAATGCCTTTTCAAGCATTTTTCTCCAGTATATCTACGGCTTTGTGCCTTATCTACCTCCTGTTCTCCCCGGCCCTTTCTCACTTGCCATCCTTTTGTATGATAAAGGCCTACCTGTTTCTCACTCCTTAGTTACACGTGAAATGGGTCCATGAGAAGGTCGAGTCTGTTTTGTTCCCACGAATAGATTATATTTCACACAACACAATCCTCACAAACCACCACAGACCTCACACACCAGCACAATCCTCACACACCACCACAGTCATCACACACCACCACAGTCCTCCCACACCAACGCAGTCATCACACGCCACCACGTGTATAATTAATAAGAATAATATTGTACTTCTATAATCCATTATTATATAGTAGTAATGACATTTGAAAAATTAATGTAACGACTTTCTAAAGGGAGGAGGTTTGGGAAAGTGGTTGGTGGGATACATGGCGAGTTGGGTCCTCGTCCCGTATCCTGGTAACACACTTTTTTAAATGTGGCTGAAACTTGCTTAGCTAAGTATTATACTCAGTCATTAGAAAGAAATATATAGTGGTATTCTCATCATCATCATCATTAAGTACTTTCCATTTTTAGTCCACAGCAGGACTGGACCCTTCACTTAGGGAGGTTTTAGTCAGGAAGCCCTAACCCACGGCCCTGCACAGTTGTTGACTTTATACACGGGCTTTTTTCGCCCCTGTGTAGTGCACAACTCTCATGTGTGGGGAGGCTCCCCACACAAAGTTCTTCTCAACAGGGTGGAGTCGAAGGCTTTTCGTCTCATTAACTCTCCTTTCACTGGCTCCCTTCAACCTCTGTCTCTTCGCCACACTGATGCATCATTGTCTCTTTTCTATCGCTACCTCAGTGGTCACTGCTCTGCTGAACTGTCTGCTTGCATCCCTCCACCACCACGGCGGGCACGTAGCACCCGTCTAGCAACAAACTCATCTGTCCAACTCTAATGCAAGAGTTAACCGTTGCTCCAGTCATTCATGTATGCAACAGGTCAACTCTGGAATTGTCTCCATCTCTGTGTTTTTCTTACTGCATACGGTCTTCAGTGTTTCATACGCAGTGTGTCCAGGCATCTCGAAATGAATGGATCTTGAATTGGGCTCTGCTGTCTTGTTTTTTTTAGGAGGGAGCAAGTTGCAGGCCCCTGCCCTTTGGTTCCTTCTTGCATAAAAAAAAAATATTTGCATGTATAACCAGTAATTATTTACATGCTTACATTATTAGATTTCCTTGACTAATACCTCTCCATCAACTAGTCTACCTAGTAGTGGAAAAAGTAAATCCACTGAAAATGGGTTTAGGAGTTATGATGGTGAGGGAGAAAGGGAGAGTTAATATTAGTGGTGGAGAGTGAGTGAGAGAGATGGTGGTGAGAAAAAAGCGGTGGTGGTGAGACAGGGAGAGTAGGGTAGAAGGGTATACAGTGGTGAGTGTGAGGGTGATGAAGGGAAGGTGGTGGTGAGGGAGGAATAAGGGAGGTGGTGAGTGTGAGGGAGGAAAGGTGGTGATGCTGATGATGAGGAAGATGTGTAAGCTAACAACTTCCATGTTATGGACGCTGTGTGTGTGTGTGTGTGTGTGTGTGTGACAACAGTAAACGGTTTATTGATACTGCAGCCCTCAGACTGGATATATAGCCTATAGCATTGATATATGGCAAACATGATAAGCATTGGTGAATGGTAAAATATTTGGTCATTTGATATATACATTAATTTTAAATTTGATAATAGTTACATGTGTGTGTGTGTGTGTGTGTGTGTGTGTCAGTGCGCGTGGGTGCGGTACGATATGTTTGCCGGCGCTTCCCTTGCAACGGCGCCGACGTGTCCAAATGCGTTCCTTTCACTTCGTCAGACCAATAACATTACTCTAGATTCTTTTCACGATACTAGGGTCGTAAGTGTGGGAAATCGCCAAGGGATACACCGAATAGGGCAATAGATAGATAGATAGGAAAATTGCATGAAAACGTGAACAGGCAGTAACTCTACAGTGTATCAACTATCACTGATTTGATGAAAACTTCATGGGGAAGTTACTATGGTGATTTCGATTGTCTATATGTGGTATGAAACAGTAATAACCAGTCCCATACATCACGTACTTAAGGAAATGAAGGGTCCTGGGGCTACGTCACTGTGCTGAAGAATTTTTACATGTGGGTTACTGACACCAGCTCTCGTGACACCAGGTATACTGCGCTTCATCTATCAGGAATTCTTGCTGAATGTGGACAAAACATTTTCATCTCAACATGCCCTGCACAACTACTGTACAATTGTTTCCAAAAGCTCCAATCCTTTTCCAGCTTTGCTTTAGTTCAAAACGTTGTACCAGTTAGGATAATTAAAACTACCAACTGATGAAAACTGTTTAACAAACTAAGGAGACTGTGGTGACTTCATACTTCACCCAAGCTACTGAAGAGTTAAGAGTGACTGAACAAAACTGGGAGGAAAGGAGCTTTAAATTCTTTCCCATATGTACTGATATATATGTTGAAACGCTCACCTCCCTGAATACCTGGCCTAACACTCCAGACCAGGAGCCATTCTTCGAGCGCATGCCCCACTCCTTGTCGTCTGGCCTCACGTACGAGTACCTAAAGTTATTAGGATGGCAGATGTTATGGCAGATCTTTCTTAATTAAATGGCTATAATAAGTGTAATGAAGATGTTTCGTATGAACTAAGTGAGACAATAAATACATGCCATTAAGTTTCTATGAAAGTTGCAAGACTTGTTTAAGGGTACTTGTAGATGGGTGTTTGACTGGTTCCATATCGGTACTGGAGTGAGACCGGGGGTTTTGATATCGTTATAGTTGTTCGGTATGGGATATAGAAGGTTATCGGTCCAAAATGTTATAAATTACACAGATGCGTTAGGAGGTAATGAACAAAGATGGTGGTAAGACTGATGTGGTCACGTGTTACACCTAGACCAGTGGACCACCAACTCACCAAGCCACATGCAGAAGAGAAGAGAGAGAGAGAGAGAGAGAGAGAGAATGGCCAGAATCAGGAGCTGCTTAACACAAGTAACAAGGAGCCCTTGGTCATTCATCTACTGTTTCCTTTTGTATACAAGAAGGATAGCCGGCACTATCAGGGATGCATTACGCTTTTGCTTTATGGCTTGACTTCTTAGAGACGGTGCTTGAGGTGCACTGATTTTCACTTCTTGACTTTCATTGAGGAGGAGGATAACTCATTGAAAAACCCTTTCAGCTGAATGTCTTCCCTTCATGAATAACTCATGACCCTATGGCTGTGTTGCTTGTCATGGATTCTTTCCACTCTGATCTCAGAGGGAAGATGTACTTCGTATATCCAAAGTGATACACGTCTTATTGTCAGAAGATTCGAGATATTCGAAGTGACTATAATGCTAGATTTTTTTTTTTTTTAATGATAGAAGTAGCCTGTAGATTACCCATTAACTCGATTCCCCAAGGTGTTCCCTCTCCTAGCCAAGCTTCGATCTCACGTTTTATTTATTTATTTACTTATTTACCCTCTCACGCACGATAAGTTTCAGTAAGTTTTCTGGCTCACGATTTTATTTGACGAAGCCGCCCGGCGTGGGAGCGCGCGCGCGGCAAATTTGGGCGAATGAAACGCATTCTTGCCTTATTTTCGCCACCCAAAAATCCATTTATTCCCATCAAACCTTTCTCAAGGTAGGCAGAGATGTTTGTTCTATCTGATAAATAGGACCAAAACACAGGAAAACACCAACAAAAAAAAAAGGTTATTAGCCCTGGAAGCTTGGTAGAGTGAACTGTTTTCACTTCCCAACATCGCCGTTTGAATGTTTTCCATCATACAGGAAAATGATCGATAAGTTTTTATAGAGAATTTCATCAGCTTTCTAACGAAACAAATCCAGTTGTGATACGATGTATACTTTTCGAGAAAATGGCCAAACATTGAAAGCCATTTTCGGAAAAAATTCACTGACCTCTGATAGCTAAATTTTCCCAGGCACCTTTTGTTTTTATTACATAGTAATATGCCCAAATTCACCAGCTTTCCCCATCTCAAAGAAGAACCCCATACGCCTCATAGTTCTCGAGTAAATCGAAAGAAAGTACTAGGCACTCCGTCCGTGATTGACTTTCGTGATGCGCGCACGGCGTACGCAATGTTCCCGCCTACGTAACAACGAATTCTTATCATAAATATTACATAGTTATGTATTATACATACGTAGAATTTACTGCTCTTTATTATGGTTCAAACGTGAAATCGATACGTCCAATAGTTTTCAGTAATTGGCCGACAAAGTGAGAGTATTACTACGAGCGTTAATCAATGGTAACAGCTGCGAAGAGACACTCATTTCCACCGCCTTTTCTCGCACAAAACGTTACATAATGCTTACATTTTGGTATTGATCATACGTAGAATTTAGTGGTATAAATCATGGTTGTTACAGAAAATCGATAAGTCTAATAGTTTTCGAGTAATTGGCTGACAAAGTGAGGTTAGTACTCCGAGCGAATGTCACTGATAACAAATGCGAGGAAAAAAAACATTTCCCTCGCCTTTTACCCCCCAAAACGCTACCAAAGGCTTACATTCTGGTATTGATCACACGTAGAATTTAGTGGTATTGATGATGGTTGTAACAGGAAATCGATAAGTCTAATAGTTTTCGAGTAACTAGCTGACAAAATGATGTTATTACTCCGAGCGCTTGTCACACAACAACCACTAGGAACAAAAAAATTTCTCTCGCCTTTTACCCCCCAAAACGCTACCAAAGGCTTACATTCTGGTATTGATCTTACATAGAATTTAGTGGTATTGATGATGGTTGTAACAGGAAATCGATAAGTCTAATAGTTTTCGAGTAATTGGCCGACAAAGTGAGGTTACTCTTCCGATCGCTACCAACTTTTACACACACTGGTTTTTTCCTTGCACACCTGCCTGAAGACTATGCTACCAACTTTTTTTCCCCCTATCTGTACAGACTGTTACATCTTCCATGGATGTTTTTCTATTGTTATAACCTACTACACATAAACATAACTCTTCTATAGTTACTGCTGTGGAGATTTACTTTCTTTCATATGTGTAATCTGTAGGAGAAAATGGTTATTTGTCTGAAAGTTGGAGAGGTAATGGTAATAGATTATTATATATATCAACAAAATTTGCAGAACTCATTTCCTCCAGGGGTGTTGATCCAGTTAGACCAGGGATTTGAAGATGAGTTATGTAATGTGTGTGTGAGTCAGCTTCTCCCTGAGAATATGAGGCAACGCTATTTTTGGCACACACCACACTCATTCACGGAAACTCGCAGCTTGTTTGACGTATATTTCATACAATTCCATACGCATTTACACTATCAGAATCACAATAATTCCAGCCCTAAAACACCGGTAATTCTCCCCTCCTGACTTCAGGTTTGCCCCTTCACAACACTCTGTTTCATGCCATACATAACGCTTGCTGGCTCCATAATTTCACCAAACCATCCACAGTATCTTTCACATAATATATATTTATGCCTTGGCTTCATTTATATACGTATTTCCACTCACGCCATACGGCCTACGGGGGGGCGGAGTGGCGAAACCCTGCTACACTGACCATGCGGCTGGCTCCAAGCCCCAGCGATTGCTAACGGCCAGAATTGCATTTCAATACATATATGTATGTTCCATCGACAATATCACGTCATTATATGTTCACACACAATGTATTATCTCACTGAGTCAATAGGGCCTTTACCTCGGGCGAGAGGGGGAGAATTATGGACGATTTAAAGGGAACCACGAGCTGTCAAACACCACCGCCTCACTACTCGACAAACACTGAGGTTGGAGGGAGCGGGCTGAGGTAGATAAAGCAAAGCAGCGTTGCCAATGACTTGCCTCCAGGGAGTACTGGCGGCGCTATCACGCATAAAAAAATCACGCAAATCGGTTGATAACTTTTTTTTTGACGAATATTTTTGTGCTTAAACCACGCGATTCGAGTGACTGTGCTTTTTCAGCGTGCACATCACGTCACGTGAAATGGCGTGACTGTGCTGGAGAGGGTTTATTTAGTTGTCAGCCTGTCACTGCACCATCATATGATCAAAAGAGACTAAAAGGATAGACATACAATAACTTTCTTGAGAATTCTGCATAGTTCATTCACAGTTAGTTCATTCACAGGTAAAGCGATGTTATAATAGTAAAGGTTATGTTACGAGAGAGCAAGAAGAGAGTGGATGAGGAATTTGGAAGGAATCTGAGTATAAGGTGGAGGGACTGTAAGAAAATGTTCTAGAGAGAGGTGAAGAGAGTAAGACAGGGTGGAAGTGAGGTTAGCAGGGGAGTGAAAGATAAAAATGGTAGATTACTAGTGGAGAAGGGAGAAAAAGTGAGCAGATGGAGAGAACACTTTAAGGAATTTTTGAACATACAGGATGGAAGTCATGCGAGTATAAGTGGCTGGGGAATGGCTGAGAGAAGGACAGAGGTGAGAAGACAGGAAGAAATCAGTAGAATAGAAGTCGTGGAAGCAATGAAGAAAGTTAAATCGGGGAAAGCCCCAGGAATTGATGGAGTGTGTGGTGAAATGCTGAAGCATGGGGGAGAGATATTAGTAGAATGGATGTGGAAGATGTGCAGATTGGCCTGGGAGGAAGGTAGAGTCCCGGAGGATTGGAAGTCAGGTGTAATTATTCCCTCGTACAATGGAAAAGGGGAAAAAGAAGTGTGTGGTAATCATAGGGGCATTTGTCTTGTTAGTATAGTAGGAAAAGTGTATGGTAGGATACTTATTGATAGAGTTAAAGAAAGAACAGAGAAATTAATTGGAGTAGAACAGGGAGGCTTTAGGAAGGGAAGAGGTTGTGTAGATCAGATATTCATTCTTAGATCTTTAGTGGAAAAGTTTCTAGAGAAGGGAAAGAAGTAGTATTCGGCTTTCATGGATTTGGAGAAAGCATATGACAGGGTGGATAGACAAGGATTGTGGAAAGTATTAAGAATATATGCAGTAGATAGAAAGTTGTTGAATGCTGTGAAGAGTATGTATGATGGTGCTAAGGCTGCAGTGCATGTGGATGGTGAACTAAGTGAATTTTTCTCTTTGGAGGTTGGGTTGAAACAGGGATATGTCATGTCTCCATGGTTGTTTAATCTGTTCATGGATGGGGTAATACAAGAGGTACAAGGTAGGGTAGTGGATGTTGGAGTGGCCCTGGTGAGAGAGGATAGTGTTTGGAAACTCCTTGTACTGTTGTTTGTAGATGATACTGTGTTGTTGAATGAAGACGAAGGGGAGCTGCAAGGCTTGGTGGATGAGATTGGGAGAGTGTGTAAGAAACGGAATCTAAAGGTGAATGTAGGGAAGAGTAAAGTGATGGTCTTTGAGAGAGGTGAAGTCAGTGAATGTACAGCGAGGTTGGATGGTGAGGAATTGGAAAATGTGAGTACGTTTAAGTACTTGGGTAGTGTGATGAGTAAGGATGGAGGTTTGGAGGGTGAAGTGCTTGAAAGGGTACAGCAGGGAAGAAAGGTTGCTGGTTCTTTGAAAGCAGTGATAAGTAACAAGGAAGTGAGCATGGAAGTGAAAAAGTTACTACACGACAGTATTGTGATACCATCTCTAACTTATGGAAGTGAAGCTTGGGCGTTGTTGAAAGGACACAAGTCAAGAGTGAGAGCTGTGGAAATGAGTTATTTAAGAGGAGCCTGTGGAGTCACACAGAAAGACAGGCTGACAAATGAGGATATAAAGGAGCGTTGTGGTGTGGATGTGGATATGATATGAAGCGTTATGAGGAACACACTGAGGTGGTTTGGCCATGTGGAGAGGATGGAGGGTGAAAGACTGACGAAGGGAGTGTATGAGAGTGAGGTGGAGGGGGGTAGAGGGAGGGGGAGGCCAAGGATGAGGTGGAGGGATGAGGTGGAGTGGTATATGAGAGAGGAGGGTGTGAGTTGGGAGCAGGGCAGTGAAATGGCGGGGGACAGGGCGACGTGGAGGCGATTTGTTTGTGGCCACCCCAAACGGGATTCAGGCGTCTGGCAATAGATAGATAGATGTTACAGACTACAAAAAATAATAACATATGAATGGCACGATTTATGACAGAACTGTAAATGCTGTAAACGTTAATGGAAGTGCAGCTGTATCTGTAAGTGTATTTTTCTTACTTTCTGGAGAAAAAAGATGTGAAACACAGACGAATCCATTACGAAATTCTTGAATTCCTTGAATCCGAGTGATGCCCTTATTTATTTATTTATTTTTTTTTCGTGCTGTAATCATATGATTTTAGGCAACTTAGGGAAGGCCTCTGATACTGAAGACGTTTCCTTAACTTAGATTTAACCCATATGGTTGAAAATGCCAATCCTAAGCTGAAAAAAATAATCGGGAGAGGGCAAGGGTACATAACAAAATAATTTCCAGATTCAGTTGGTTGAGCTAGACGTTGTGACCTACCTGAAATTAATCCTTTTTGCGAGAAACTCCACAGCATTATGTGTGGGTCCCGTAAAGGTGAGCCGCTTACCCCCCGGTGCTGTGGGATCGTCCACCATCACTGCTACTTGTGTCGGAAACTCTTCTTGTGATACCACCAGATGTGGCCGGTGAGGGAACCTGGGATGGAATGGTACCTTTAGCTTTCCCTGTTGGATTTTAGCACTTCATTTAAAATGAAGTTATGAAACAGAAAATATCCCTATGGGTCTTTTACACTGAGTTGGCCCAGATTTTCGACCGTTTTCAGCTTATTTCTCATAGGTCAGTGGCAATATAGGACCACACTATTGCTCCATATCCTTTCAATAGCACTTCTTCGTGACTAGTGCCATACTTGAGTGCTAACCTATTGCTACAACTCGGCAGTCAAGATGGAGTGATGGTAATTTTTGGCTTAGTTGAGAGCATAATGAGTACAATCACAGCACCTGTGTTAACCATTCTGTGCCCATGCCTTCGGAAATTGACAGGCCTCCCTGGCCGGCGCTGGGACCATTTTTTCAAGTTTCGAAAATCGATTTTTTTCCTTTACCAACATGAATAGAATCCTCTGGCGCACCTAGCAATGTAATTTTTAACCTTCATAAACCCATCCTGTGATTCGTAATAAATCGTGGAAACTTTTGCAAAATAACCATGTACATGCTATTCAATACTAAGGAAAGGCACGACAAGACATTGCAGTAAGAAATAGCCACATATTCAAAAGAAAAAAAAATCAGTGTTGCTGAAATGGTTTCAGATGACTAGTTATATGTAACAGAAACAAAATCAGTACACAATATGGGAGGTTTCATAAAAAAAATAATTATGAATTTCTTTCACATTTTTTGATGTTTATTGTATTAATGCAAGTATGGTATTGAGTTAGTTTGTAGTCTGGATAGAGTAGTTTGTGTCTAAGGAGAGCCAAGAGATGCTATTTTTTTTAGTCCCTAACCAGTTAAGGATGCTTCTTTATATGTATAAGATGAACCGTAGCGGCCAAAACTTGATGCAACCCGCGATTAGGACCTCTCATGAGGGGATCAGCATGAAGAGAAGGGAAGGTTTTACATGCATCTTCACCACGAGAACTTCTCATATGTTGCCTAAATGCTTGTGCAAAACAGGAAATATGTAACATGATAAAGTTCAGTACGCAATATGTGAACTTATTAAAATATAGTTATGAATTTTACTCCACTTTTTAAATGTCATAATGTTTCTGAATCGATTTTTTCATACCCTGGGGGTGTAGTGCATGTCGAAAGAGAGAAGAAGGATGATATTTTTAGTCTGCTTCGAGATTTTTTTTTTTTTATGTGAGGAAGAAGAAACCAAAGGCCGCGAGCCCGCAATTATTGTTCCTTCAGAGAGAAAAACAAAATACAAGAGAGAGCCAAATTCAAAATCCAATCATTTCGAGATGCCTGGACACACTGCTTTTGAAAGCCTGGAGATCATAGAAAGCAGGAAATACAGACAGAGGGAGACAGTTCCTGAGTTGACCTGTTGCATAAATGAAAGACTGGGAGTAACGGTTAACTCTTGCATTAGAGAGCTGGACAGAAAAGGGATGAGAGTTTGCTGCTAGACGGGTGCTACACGCCCGTCGTAGAGGTGGTGGAATGCATGCAAACAGTTCAGAGGAGCAGTGACCATTGAAGTAACGATAGAAAAGAGATAAAGATGCAACAGTGCGACGAAGAGACAGAGGTTGAAGGGAGTGAGTAAGAGGAGGAGAGTTAATGACACAAAAAGCCATTGACTCCACCCTATTGAGAAGAGCTGTATGTGGGGAGCCTCCCCACACATGAGAGTTGTACTCCACACAGGGGCAGATAAAACCCCTGTATAGAGTCAATAATTGTGCAGGGTTGAAGAAGGAACGGAGGCAGCTTAGCACACCTAATCTCTTGGAAGCAGATTTTACAAGAGATGTAATATGATCTTTCCAAGATAAGTCCCGAGTAAATGAAACTCCAAGCATGTTCAAGGATGATGCAAGATTAAGCTGAATATTATTAAACATTAGTGGGTATACCTGCAGAATATTTTGTCGGTTTGATAGGTGTAAAAACTGAGTCTTTAATACATTAAAAACAACCAGCTTATTTTTACCTCAGTCAGAGATACGAGCCAAGTCAGACATTAGGTGTGCCATAACCTCGTCCCATGTTTGTTGAAGTAACTGCTGAGATGGACGTTGCGGGAACCGAATGGATAGGTGAAGGGTGGAGTCATCAGCATATGATTGGATAGGGTTAGATGTACAGCTTAGGAGGTCATTGATGAAAAAAAGGAAGAGAGTTGGTGATAGGACAGAGCCCTGAGGAACACCACTGTCGATAGATCTAGAAGAACAGTGGCCGTCTACAACAGCGGCTATAGAACAACCAGAAAGGAAGCTAGAGATGAAGGCACAGATAGAAGTATTGAAACCATAAAAGGGCAGTTTGGAAATTAAAGATTTATGCCAGACTCGATCGAAAGCCTTTGAGATGTCGAGTGCAATGGCAAAGCTTTCGCCAAAGTCCCGAAAGGAGGATGACCAGGAGTCTGAAAGGTAGGTGAGAAGATCGCCAGTGGAGCGTCCCTGACGGAACCCATACTGACGATCAGAAATAAGGTTGTGATTGAAAAGATGCTTTAAAATTTTTCTATTAAGAATTGACTCGAAAACTTTTGAGATACAGGATGTTAAAGCAATTGGACGATAGTTATAGGGTCGAGAATGGTCACCCTTCTTTGGGACTGGCTGAATGAGAGCAAACTTCCAGCAAGAAGGAAAGGTATAAGTTGATAGACAAATACGAGTTTGCCTAGGCAGAGTGTAAGCACAGAAGCACAGTTCTTGAGAACAACAGGAGGGACTCCATCAGGCCCATATGCCTCGTTAGTACTGAGGCCAGTGATGGCAGAAAATACATCAGCTGAAGAAATTTTAATGTCAGCCATGAGGAAGTCAGAGGGGGGAAGTGAAGGAGGAACACCACCGGAATTGTCTAAGGTGGAGTTGGAGAAGGTCTGAGTGAAGAGATCTGCTTTATCAGTAGAAGAAATAGCTATAGAGCCATTAGAGTAGAAAAGAGGAGTAGAAAAGAGGGAGAGAGCTGAGAGCATTTGGTACGGATGAAATTATTTTTAGCACAGCGAAGAACAGACTTAGCACGATTCCGGGCAGAAACGTAAAGATGATGTGATTCAGGGGTGGGTTGGTTCTGGTACCTTTTATAGGCCCTCTCCTTGTTGCGGACAGCATTAGAACAAGCATGATTAAACCAAGGCTTTCTTGCATTAGTCAGAGGATATGAGAAAGGAATGTATGTTTCAATGGCCAAGAGAATAACCTCCGTAATGCGCAAGGCACACCCAGATGGCTCCCGGCCATGGAAGCAATAATCATTCCAGGGAAAATCAAAGAAGTACTGCCTGAGGGCCTCCCAATCCGCAGCTCCACAGGCCGTACCGGAGTGATAGGACAGGTTAAGGTGATAAGGTTGTGGTCGGAGGAGCCCAACGGAGAGAAAAGATTAACAGTGTAAGCAGAAGGAGTAGTAGTAAGGAAGAGGTCAAGTATGTTGGAACACTCTCCAAGGCGGTCAGGGATACGGGTAGGGTGCTGTACAAGCTGCTCTAGGTCATTAAGGATAGAAAAGGTATAGGCTAGTTCACCAGGTGCATCAGTGAAAGGAGAGGAGAGCCAAAGGTGGTGATGAACATTGAAATCTCCTAGAATGGAGATTTCAGTGAAAGGAGAAATGGATGGAATGTGTTTCATTGTAGAAGTAAGATAGTCAAAGTATTTTTGATAGTAGAATTAGGAGATAAGTAAACAGCGCAGATATATTTAGTCAAAGAATGACAGCAAAGCCGAAGCCAGAGTGTAGAGAATTTAGAAGAATCGAGTTCAGGAACACGAGAACAAGATAGGTCGTTGTGTACATATACGTAACATCCACCTTTGGCTTTGAAATGAGTACAGAGAAAGTAGGAGGATACAGAAAAGGCTTTGCTGTCAGTTGCCTCGGGCAGCTGAGTCTCAGTTAGAAAAAGAAGGTTGAGGTTTAGAGAAGGAGAGGTGGTGCTCAACAGAGCGAAAGTTAGAGGAAAGGCAGCAAATGTTGCAGAAATGAGGAAGAAGAGAGTCAGACAGTGGTTCCAGGCAGCTCGAGTCGTCACCAGGAGAAGGGCGGAATGCAGCTGTGTTTGTTTAGGGACGCCCTTCGTGGTCAGAAAACGATAAGGCTAGAGATTAGCATGGTGGGCTGGGGAAGGATGGGTAAGGAATGGTGAGGTTGTAAGCTATAGTTTTTATTAGAATAAACAAAGAATATGACTGTTTTTCCTGGAAATACAAGAAAAACATAAGAGGAAAACAATACAAGGAAAGATAATGACACAAAGAAAATGAAAACAATAAAGAAAAGCTGCTTAACTTTTACGCTTGTAGGATTATACTGTAGGCTGTGCCTTGCAGAGTTGGCAGCAAAGGCTGTTTATCTCTCTACCCTCCCTTCCCAGGTCAAAAGTACACTTTGGTAAGTAGTCACTGTCCGGGAAACACACTTTCTCTCTTTTCTTGACTTGCTTTCTTATTCTTATTTGCACTAACACGTTTCCATAGTCAGTCTTACACTACTGCACTTAGTTCTACACACTTAGTTCTATAAATAGTTCCAAACACATTATTTTGTCAATGTTTACAAGTTTTTCTTTTCACACCTAGTGTTTTACAATGGTATGGTACTCAGGGAGGCAGAGAGGGTAGAGTGGCACCTGACAACAATGACACTGCCAGGTGGTGAGTATTCGCTCTCATAGCTCCGGTGGTGAAACTGCGTGGGATAGTGAGGGGCTGTGTGAGGTGCAGGGAAGTGGTGGTGACATTGCGGCGAGGGAGGAGTAACTTGCACTGTGCTCCAGCTGCAATTGTTGATGCGATGTGCTTAGCTTCTCCTCAGCCTCCTTTGCAGCAAATAATTGCTTTGTCTTCTTCTTGGCTGGTGGCACAGCAATCTTGCAGCGAAAAGGAAGTGAAGCCTCGTCTGAGTCATCATCATCATTATCGTCCTCCTTAGTTGGCATCTGCTTCCACTCGTCAGTACCATCATCAGAGGGCTCTTCATTGTTGCTTCCTCAGTTGTCTTTTAACCCAGTGTTGTTATCACTCTCTCCATCTTTGTGGAAGAGTTCAGCCCTGATTTTAGGGCATGTAAGGCCCTGGCACGAGTTGGTGCAAGGGTTGCTGGGCTTTTGAAGAGCGAAAGACCGATGTCCACTCAAGACTGATTCTTGCACTTTGTGGACAGCATGAGTGGTTTGCAGGGTAGAGTAAGTCAATGTCAACATATTCCAGACCTTCGTTCCCGTCTGGAAATTGTTAGCAGTTTTTTACAGATTGCACTGCATCAACACCAACAGCCACGCTACGATAAAGCATTATTCAGTGCTGGCGGCCATTTAGGGGTTAAGAAATTATAAGAATTACAACTTGGATGAGGACTGTGTCAATAAACTTGAGTATGGTCACTTTGAACAATCTTAGGATGGGATTTTTGCTGCTAGTAAACAAAGTGAATCCCAATCACTAACTATTTACACATAAATCGTCTGCCCTACACTAATTTATTTCAGAGTCCAGTGGCCACAAAGGAGAGGATAAGGAAATCTCTAAGTAACGGGGACTGAAATATATCACGAATGGGTGATGTTGTGATGCTTTTCCAGAGACGATAAACATAGGAAGTCTCTGAACAAAGTGCACACCTTATGCTGATAATTCCAAGGAAAAAAAATCTGTGCAACAGGAATTGTTGTGATTTTATAGGCACTTTTACTTCATACACACTGTATCTTAACAGAGATCGTCATCCAGGGTGCCTGTAGAAATGTCTGTCAAACTTCAGAAGGTTATTTTGGAGCTAGTTTTGAGTTAAAAAAGCTATATCAACATGGGTCCAATTCTCAACCATAGTTAAAAAAGCTATATCAACATGGGTCCAATTCTCAACCATACTGGAGCTACATTTTCTTTTCAGGGAAGGAGAAGTCAATGGCTAGAAGCCCACAATTATTTCCTGTAACAAAAAACGAAAGACAGCCAAATTTGACATCCATTCATTTCGTGATGCCTGAACACATTGTGCTTTAAAGAATGGAGGTCCAAGGTAGCCAGTTCCAGAGTTAACCTGTAGCATACATGAAGGACTGAGAGTAATGGTTAACATTTGCATTAGAAAACTGGAATGAAAGGGGGTGATTCTGCTGCTAGACAGGTGCTCCACACATGCCGTGGCGGTGAAGTGATGCACGCAGGCAGTTCAAAGAAGCAGTGACCATTGAAGTAATGATAGAAAGGAGATAAAGATGCAGCAGTGCAGTGAAGTGACAGATGTTAAAAGGAGTCAGAAAAAGGATGACAGTTACTAATACAAAAATCCTTTAACTGATAATCTTATAGGTCAATAATCACAGAGACAGTTTTACGGATATGGTTTTCAGCAACATTTTTTTTTTTTATGTGTCTGAGTCTGGACACAGGCTTCAGGGCCCATCCCAAGACCCAGTAGTCCTCCAACACACCTCCACATGTCACCATTTTGGTGCTAACACCCACCATCCATATTGAATACATGCTAGGACTTTCTCATACAGGACTGGTGTATTGGTATTAGCAGGGGTGTATTTACAACAGGTTGGTGGGTCTTCTGGAAGATCAGTAAAGTCTGCCTTTATGAAATTCAAATCCCTAAACTATTCCTTGCCCCAGCCGGGATTCGATCCTGGGTCCATTAAGACTGCAGGACACCTTTCTACCGATTCAGCCACCTCCTCCCCCTCATACCTGTTGAGAATTCATTCCGGATTGGTACAGCAGTTTCAGCTCAGAATTATCCCTAAAAAAACTTGAAATTTAATTTCATGGAACACCCTGTATACAGTAGAGGGGCACAGTATTTTCATTTTAATCCTAATGTGACCTACCGTTCCCTAACATAACATATTAACCTAAATGACAAACAAGCTAACCTAACCTGCTTCTAAGAAAACAAGCCTTGCCTAACCTAGACTTTCGTAGATAAGAAAAGATGCAAATATGTTACACTGATTGAGAATCAGCTATAGGATACATAAAAGTGGGTGAGTATTATCCTCTTAATTTCTGATGTATATTTTACCCTGTGTTCCAGAACTTAAGGAGGGTACACAGTCTTATTATATCATTATGGATATCACCCAATGACTTATTCACATACAGGAAATCCATGCTGTATAAATGGCTGAGGCCTAATCGTATATCAGCTGAATCCTAACTGTATATCAGCTGAGGCTTAATTGTTTATCATTCAATCTTATTCGTATAGCAGCATAAGCTTAGCCTTTTTGCGCACTATGACACAATGTGAGTCTTAATCCTTGCAATCTGAAGAGTAACCGATGACGCAATATGACGCACCTTTCCTATAAATAATTGAAGAAACTTTTCCTGTGGCTGAAATTACGTCAAATTTTGGTGAGTCAAAGGTGAGGTTGGCCAGGTCTGAGGGAAATATATGGCAATGCGCACTAGCTTATCACAGGGACAAGCGGCCTATTTTTAGCTCAGTGTCCTCTCGGCAGTCAGACTAGGAGGGTGTGTTATATATAGTGCAGTGTGCTTGTGAAGAAGGTTTATAAGTGTTTCTTATATATTTTCAGAGAAATCCAAATTTGAAATTTCATAACCGATTTTGACTGTTCCCCTCCTATACACTGACACTACAATGGCGGCCAAAGGCTTATTGGAGGAGGAGTATTTGAAATACTTGTTTATTGGGAGTGAAAGTGAAGAATCTACTGTTAGTGAATATGATAGTGCATTTGATCAGGAGGAGTGAGTAAGGGAGAGGAAAGGGAGATCAAAATCCTCCCACATGGGAATAGGTAAACCCAAAGCCACGGTCAAGGCAGTGGCAATTAGCACTACAGGCGGTAGCACCATCACTACCACCACTCCTGTCAACATTGCCACCACTAGTCTTACCACTGCTATGACCACTGCCACCACTCCTATCCACCACAGGAAGAGGCTGCGGTGTTTGCTCTGCTATTTGCACAAGAAAAGGGGGGACACCAGCTATGTCCTGTTTGTGATGTGTCACTGTGTACAGGACTATAATTTCATCAGTACCATACTGATGAAAACATAAAGCAGTAAATCACATTACAAACACACACACACACACACACAAACATACACATCACAAATATTCACACACATCACAAATACTCACACACACAGACAGGCTGCGATCATATGTTTCCTTCTCTCTGCAACTCCATCTCATCTCAAGAAACACCACAACACTGCTATAGGATATTAGTAACCAGCTTTTTTGTCTAGTTTTTATATTATTGTATTGTAAGATATAAAATGTGTGTTTACTCTGTATTATCATAGGGAAAATGTGGTGCATCATCGCTATTCTCTCAGTCATTTTACTCGTAAAGTATAGGTCGCATCAAAAATCCAAAGAAAGCATAATCAAGCTGAAGATTTCTTATGCATACTATTGTAAAGCAATGTAACTTATGTGTGGAAATAATTATTTTGGGAAAAGTTCCAAAAGACGAACATACTCAGCCTACAGGCCGAAGCATACGTGCTGTTACCATGTGCAACCCATCATAACTTTTCAAAATTCATTTTCTCAGTAACAATAAGGGTTATAACACTTTGAATTATATCATGGGCTTCCTTGACCTTTGGGATACAAAACTGGATATAATGTATGTAGATGTTTGTTACAGTATCACTAATAACATACGAGATAATAAACAAATCAGACGTTTTTAGGCGATTTTTGTATTTTTTTTCGATTTACTTGAGAACTATCGGACGTATCATATTGCAACCAAGCTCATTTGAAAGCTCATGAATTCTGCTTATAGTCATGTCCTTTGCAACTGTGCGTCACGGGAAAAAATATTCACGGTGATGTTGGAAAGTTGATGGAAGCTAGTTTTCACCAGAATAAGGTTTATTCTCGTTTAATTTGTTTACATTAATTCATCTATTTTGTTTTGTTTTTTTCTTATCTGATAGTATAAACATCAGCGAAGTTGATGGGCTACGATTTATAACAATATAAGCATTTTCCGAGGGTAAATTGGGCCATAGAATTTTTTCCCTTTCCGCTCGAGCAGAGGCAGCCTGAGGGGGGTTTTGGTTCTATGGAAGGACATGAAACTTGTCAGAAACTTATGGTGCGCAAGAGGGTTAATTGTATATAATTTAATTTTAATCATGTAAGTTGAAGTGTAATGGTATATCAGTTTCAGTCCTTATCATATCATCAGTTGAAGTCTATCCATGTGTCAGTTGATGCATAATTGTATAACAATTGAAGCCAAACCATAGACAAATTAACGCCTATTTGTATATCAGTTGGACCCTAATCGTTCATCAGTTAAAGCCTAATCTTTCATCAGTTGAACCCTAAACGTTCATCAGTTGAAGCCTAATCGTTCATCAGTTGAAGCCTAATCGTTCATCAGTTGAACTCAAATCGTTCATCAGTTGAAGCCTAATAGTTCATCAGTTGATGCCTAATCGTTCATCAGTTGAAGCCTTATCGTATAGCAGTTGAAGCCTAGTTGTTTATCAGCTGAAGTTCAATCATATATCACTGAAGCCTAATCGTATATCAGTTGAAACTTAATCGTACATCAACGTCCTTCAAGAGGTAGGGAGCCGAATCACAGCTGTGTTCACGATCTGGTGCCGAATAACATTACAACCGTGTTCACGATCTGGTGCCGAATCACAACTGCGTTCATGATCTAGTGCTGGATTACAGCTGTGTTCAAGATCTAGTGCCATTCTCACCTTTATTTTTGCTGTCCTCACAAAATATTTGTTTGGCCATGTGGAGAATGGAGAATTAGAGATTGATCATTGAATGCGGGACCAAGGATGACATTGAGGGATGGAATGGAGACATATATGAGAGACGGGGTGATTTGGATGGAGGATAAGTAAATAGCAATGGACAAGGCGACGTGGAGGCGATTTGTTTGTGACCACCCCTTTAGGGATTAAGGCGTTTCGCAATAGATAGATAGGGAGTATAATACTATGTAAAGGTAAATTTTTGCTTTGTATAAAAAAAAAATTGCATTAAATATGTAAATTATTACTGTAATAGGTAAAGTATTTATTTGTGCAGGTGAAATTATAACTGATAAAATGTTTTCTGTCAGTAAAGTATTTCTTCATATCCGTTAAGTATTGCATTGAATAGGTAAATTTTCCCTGTTTACAGGTTTACTTCACATACTTGACAAAAGCTGGTGATAAATCACATACTTCATAAACTTTGAAGGGAAGAGATGGCTGGTGAGGGCAAGAACCAGGCCTCTGTCAGCAGTCCAGGTGGCCATTCGTTCTGGCAGAGTACATTGATTACTGTACGGCAACGACGAGTACAGCCTGACTCTGAAAACATCAACAAATGCAATGTTTTAAGAGTGTAAAAGAAGAGCAGTTAGTTTTAATAACACCAACAATAGCAGCAAAAACTGCAACAAAGGCGAAAGTGATGATAATGACAGTGATAGTGATGATGCACATTAGTTTCTTGCTCATCTTCTTCAGTCAGTTATTTCCTCTTGTACTCCTTTCTCCCATTATTTATTCCTCAGTTTTACAAACCATGAAAAAATCACATCAACAGGCAAACCTCAGCACTGTTTTTTCCCCACTCTCATGTCAGCAGTACTTCCAAGCATCTTCTTTTCTGTGTACGCAGTCAGACTCCTTTGATCATTCTTACCAGTCTCACTGTATCACGTATATTTGTGTAATTATTTTTACTTAACATAATATTATAACCTTTATTCATCCTAAAAAAAAGAAAAAAAAAAAACATTCATTCACATTCCATTCCCGGTCACCCATTCCGATCCAGAACAACCCAGCACATTGTTTTCACAGGGCCATTGTGTACTCGCTCATTAAGTCCACTCTTACCGCATCTGACGCGGTAAATAGAGAGAGAGAGAGAGAGAAGGATGCTTACACAGTGTTTATGCATATATAGCCACACAAGCATAACATCCATTAGCTTGAAGATAATGAACACCACGCCTTGGAATAGATGCCATGGGCGAGGTTGGGGCAGTGTGTGGGTAGCCAGGAGGAGTGAAGGACGGGGTGGCAGTGATCCTCTGGAATTATCAGACAGAGACTTCAAAGGGTGGAGTTCAAGAGTGATGTGTGACTCCACGACCATCATGTGAAGGTGCTATTTCTGTGAAGATATTACGCCCGTGAGGGACTAGTGTTGCATGCCTCACACCCCCTACCCACACACTGATACTGTACAACGAAAAATGGATCCGCCACAAGTGAGTTGCCCTTGCTTACTCTTAAGAATACTTATTAATCTGCACGAGGTTGATGTCACGACATAGCCCGATTATAAATATAGGAAAATAAGGATGAGAATTTAAGGTGATATATGTATACGAAGTGACCAGCGGAATAACATAGAGTATTGAAGGCAAAATTGCAATTCTAGGTATGACTAAATAAATAGTCGATTCCTGCAAGGCAGGTTTCATTACCCCGTCTCCCCCTCAAGAGTGCAGGCGGCTACACCACTGTCACAAACACCTCGTTTTGGGTAATAACTCCACCTAGTTCATCCCAAAACCTGTCCTTCTCTTCACCTACAGCATATCGGAAAAAGGTGTTTACACAGCGATCATTACCACTCTCATGGATTTATGGCTGAACTTGACATAATATACACCTTGAATTTATGCATTATCAATCTTTCATTCCCTTTTACTATTAATTTGCTGTTTAGTAAAGTAACTTTTTTTTTTTTTTTTTTATTCCACAAGCACATGCAAGTAACTTACTTCAAACCCTCCGACTATACTCGCAATAATGAAATCATGATAGGTGAAGGTTTAGTAGTGTTCCTATTATTATTATTATTAAGCAATTATTGCGCGTTGGTGGTAGTTGTATAACAAATTTAATACAACTTGCTAGAAATTGCAGTTTCACGTAATGCAGCAGGAAATGCAGGGAAACTCCTGTGAAAGGTATGACTACATTTTCTTCATCTGTTCAACGTACTCAAACTTTCTAAAGGCTAAAGGTGGTTTCTGAAAGACTAAACGAAAATAATCTCTTGAAACAGGGCAGTCAGGCGTCAAAATCCCTGTAGTGGAGAGGTTATTATCGGATTAAAAGGCTTACCTGAATGTTGTCAGATCATCACTGATAATGGCAATCAGTGAGTCAGTGCAAGAGAATGTCTTGTGAAGGTGATGGAGGGTGTGGAGGCGGTAGAGAGGGAGGCGAGTGAAGGCGAGCAGCCTCGTTGTCTGAATCATCAGCAGATGAGTCTTGAATGAGGACTCGGCGAAAATGGACAGGAAGACTGGATCGTTGCTCAACACCACCACAGTCACGCAGCAAACCACCTCTCTCAGCTGTAAATGACACCAGTTTAACAAGGAACTTCTTCAGAGCTTCTGATATCACGCTGTTTTTATTGGTTTTTAATTTTCTCTGTTATAGTCACCAAGTTTTACACTGTACATGAAAAACTTTTCAAGCGTTTTTCAAAACTTTTAAACTTTTCAAGCGTTTTTCAAACTTTTAAAGTTTTGGATTTCGACTTCTTAACCAACTGAACTTGGAAACCATTTCGTTTCAAATGCCTTCATGCCACGTGATAGAAGAGTTTCTGAGCACCATACAGTCACAGTCGGTAAAGCTGATCCAACTTCCACTGCTCTTTTGTGCCCTTTCCGCCATCACTTCGTAGAGGGGTGGTATGGGTTCAAAATAGTAAGTTATAGTAGAAAAGAGGGGCGTAAGTTGATGGTGAAAAACGAGGAAAGAATTCTAAAGTGTTGACAAAAGATCATTTTATCAATTTAACTATTGCCAGACACTTCAGTCCCATATGAGGTGGTAACGGTCAAATCGCCTCCATGTTGCCCTGTCCCCTCCGATTTCGCTGCCTTCCCCCCAAATTACACTCCCCGCCTCTCATATACTTCTCTACTCCATCCGTCCATCTCATCCTCGGTCTCCCCTTCCCCCTACCCCCCTGCATTTCATTCACATACACTCTTCCTGTTAGTCTGTCACCCTCCGTCACCTCCACTTGGCCAAGCCACCTCAGGGTATTTCTGTCATAAAAAAACTTTGTAGTTACTTGTAGAGAAGTTATATATAATAGACTTGTGGACGAGCGGTTGTTATACTTGAGTTTTTTGTACGTTGATAATCTTGGTTCCCTTTTGTCATGCAATGACAGGAGAGGTAAAGAATAGTATGGGACTATTTTATTTGTCTTAGAAATATTAACAGAGTCTCTCACGCATGAGTGAAGTTAGGTAGAGTCCCGGGAGCTATCTCCCTATTTCGCTTTCTCTCTCTCTCTTCCAAGTTGCTAAGCCTTTCTTCCCACTCCCTGCCGCTTCTATGGCCTGTCTCCTTCTGAGCTCTCTTTCCTAAATTCTGGTGAAACAGGAGTCGTATCACGTGTGTTCCCTGTGGTTGGAAAGTTCTAGAAGCCTGTGTGTGAGTATGTGTGTATGTGTGTTCACCTGGTGTATCGCTGACAAACTAACTGCATCATCTCCTGACTGGCTACTTCGTAATCTGTCGCCAGCTTTTCCTCAGTGTAACTTGCAAGATCATTTCCCATTCCCAGGCTCGCAATGAGCTGTCTATCTGTCTATTTATCTATCTATCTATCATGATTTGTAAATATAATATGGAGTCCTAACATATGCTCGGTACACACAGCTGGAGGTCCTCCGACAGCAATTATCATTGACATATGCTAATCTATTAGTACATAATATTGATTATAATATTGTATACATATAATATTTATAGGAAATAGTGATTATTCAGTAATATTACATTATAAACAAGTTGTATACATATTTGAATAAATGCAATGGTTATTGTATAACATTTTGTAAAATGTGTATGTATAACAGACATACGCATATAATTGTGCAATGGTAATACTGCTAGGTTATACATTACATATTGAGTTATCCCTTTAGTAATGTCTAATATTTCACCTAACTTGTATGATGATACTGGTAATACAGAATTGTGGTATAGTTGTATGACTTAGAACATTGTAGTAGCATTGTGGTAATACATAATTGTAACATTTTATGAATTGTTACAAAATATTGTGGTAATGCATAATTGTGTTGGCCTTATAATTGTAGTTACATGTTGTTAATGCAACTGTTACATAAGTGTCTTGGCCTTATAATTGTAGTTAAAGTTACATAAAAGTTACATCTTGTTAATGCAACTATTACATAATTAGCAATCAATCAATCAATCAATCATTTCCTGTGGCACCCCACGGGATGCATAGGGTCTCAATGAACTCTCTCCACCAAGATTTGTCACTTGCCATCTCCTTCAGGTCCCACCAACACTCCTCTCCTGCTTCTTTTTTCATTGTAATTAGCAAAGTGTAACATAATGCAATCGTTTGCCGTTACATAATTGTTACATATCGTTTGTAGTTACATAATTGTAGTTAAAGTTACATAATTGTTACATATCATTTGTAGTTACATAATTGTAGTTAAAGTTACATAAAAGTTACATCTTGTTAATGCAACTGTTACATAAATGGTACATATTGTTTGTAGTTACATAATTGTAGCAAGTGTAACATAATGCAATCGTTTGTCGTTACATAATTGTTACATGTCGTTTGTAGTTACATAATTGTAGCAAGTGTAACATAATGCAATCGATTGTCGTTACATAATTATAATATGGAGTTACATAATTGTTACATATCGTTTGTAGTTACATAATTGTAGCAAGTGTAACATAATGCAATCGTTTGTCGTTACATAATTGTAATAATTGCAGTCCTGACATATGAATCCGGTCATGCTGCGGTCGATGATAGTGATGATGTGCCATGCCACTTGCTTGTGGAGACAACAATTTGCTTTTTTGTTTGTAGTTTATGTGGTATTTTGGCATTTGTAGTAACACTTACACTTATTTTCATTTGTTTGTTATGTGATCTTACTCTATTTCTCTCTTTTTTCTTTCTTACTTTTTTTTTTTGTATGTATTGATTTTCTATAGTTTGTTTTTCTTCACTTGTGTACGCTTTTTCTATGTTGTTCATGGTTGCATAATTACTGGCTAATTTCCTTGGGATACTTTTTTAAAGTTTAGTTTATATTGCACAGATATTACTGAAAATGATATTATATAGTCCCATATTTTATTTTATATGAAAAAATATATATACACTAAATACAGTATTAACTATATACACTGACTTGTTGTTCATTTGTACCTATCGTGGCCAATATATGTGTCAGCACTGTGTGGAAATCATTCTTTTCACGATTGTGTTGAAAATGTTCATTCTTGCTAACGTCATTTGTGTTGGCCATTTTTTTTTTCCTGGTGTTCCTTGTAACTTAATTTATCTGTTTCCACTAGGTAGCTTTAATTAATAAATGTTAAATACAGTTCTTTTAATCGCTCACTGAGTAACTGTGATGGTATATTTTCTTTATTACTTTGTAGATGTAATAATGTATAGTTGTATGTATGAAACATGTATTTTATGTAGGTATAAATGGTAACACTCATTGGTAGTAAATAAATGTTATAATAAATGAATGAATATATACAGTGTAGAATATTTACTGTTGGTGATTATTTAGTGTTTGAGTTATGCAGATAGCTGAAGTAAGTATGTGTATTTAAGCTGTAACTATACAGCACGTTTTATATGTTTGTGCAGAAGCTTATTGTTTATCTCTGTGTATTGTATAAATGAAGTAACTATGTAACTCACTAATTTTTACCGTGGTGGGAATGGTGTTAGTGATGGTGAAGGTGGTGAGTTGACTGACGTGGCGTCTTTTCAGCAAGCACGCATGATGACGTCGACTTCCCACACTGGTAGCTGTGGTGAGTAAATGAGTAGCGATGAGTAACTTGAGTGAAGATGAGTGAGTAGGATGAGTTGTGAATATGGACTTGGTATTTGCTTCGCCGTCTTGACCTCTTCACTCCTGCGTCAGCAGTGGAGGTTGGGTGGATGTAACAGAGAGAGGAGGGTGAGGTCTGATGGTTATGAGTTATGAGTCGTGTCTCACTCTTCGTTTGTTTGTTTTGTATTTTCTTACTTGATGTATTCTTGGTCCTTTTCTCTTGTGATTTACTCGTTGTGGGATGAAGACTGCCGCTACTTGTAGGTGCGTGTCGAAGATTATACAGACGACTCGTAGAGTTGTTACTTGTAGTTGATTGTAGATGGTTGTAGTTCATTGTTTCGTCGTAGAAATTTCAAGATTGTTTGTATCAGTACTTTGTTAAACTACTTGCAAGGCGTCCTGTGACCTCTTCACCTCTACATCAGCGTGATGATCGGGGAGACGGAGGGGGCTGGTTGGAGAGATATTAGGCTAGTTGTGAGTTGTTGGTTGTGAGAGGTATTCTTGTTTTCAATCTTGATATTTTGTAGGAATTCACTGTTGATTCGTAGACGAGGTTCGTATACGTTCGCTGCTACCAAATGTCATAAAAAGACTTTGTAGTTACTTGTAGAGAAGTTATATATATTAGACTTGTGGACGAGCGGTTGTTATACTTGAGTTTTTTGTACGTTGATAATCTTGGTTCCCTTTTGTCATGCAATGACAGGAGAGGTAAAGAATAGTATGGGACTATTTTTATTTGTCTTGGAAATATTAACAGAGTCTCTCACGCATGAGTGAAGTTAGATAGAGTCCCGAGAGCTATCTCCCTATCTCGCTCTCTCTCTCTCTCTCTCTCTTCCAAGTTGCTAAGCCTTTCTTCCCACTCCCTGCCGCTTCTATGGCCTGTCTCCTTCTGAGCTCTCTTTCCTAAATTCTGGTGAAACAGGAGTCGTATCACGTGTGTTCCCTGTGGTTGGAAAGTTCTAGAAGCCTGTGTGTGAGTATGTGTGTATGTGTGTTCACCTGGTGTATCGCTGACAAATTAACTGCATCATCTCCTGAGTGGCTACTTCGTAATCTGTCGTCAGCTTTTCCTCAGTGTAACTTGCAAGATCATTTCCCATTCCCAGTCTCGCAATGAGCTGTCTATCTGTCTATTTATCTATCTATCTATTATGATTTGTAAATATAATATGGAGTCCTAACATTTCTTATAACGTTTTCCAACACACCCACATCCACACCACAACGTCCCTTCACTTCTTCATTTGTCTGTCTATTTCTCCATGTAAGTCCGCATGTCCCACTCAGATAACTCATTTCCGCTGCTCTCACTCTTGACTTCTGTCCTTTCATCAAACTCCAATTTTCGTTTCCATGTGTTAGAATGTGGGTTACAATTCCGTCATGCTGCTACTTTTTTATGTCGTTGATCACTTCCCTATTTCTTATCACTGCTTCCAATGAACGAGCAACCTTTCTTGCCTTTTGTATACTTTCAAGCACTTCATCCTCCAAAATCCTATCCTTATTCATCACATTACCCAAGTACTTAAACACACTCACATTTTCCATTTCCTCCTCATCCAACCTCACTGTACGTTCAGTGACTTCATTTCTTTCGAAAACCATAACTTTGTTCTTCCCTATATTTACCTTTAGATTCCGTTTCTTACACGTTCTCCCAAACTCACTCGCGAAGCCTTGCAGCTACCCTTAGTCTTCACTTAACAATACAGTATCATCTGCAAACAACAGTACAGGGAGTTTTCAAACACTGTGAAAACTCCCTGTACTGTTGAATATCCAACTGCCACTGCCCTACCTTGTATTTTTGTTATAACCTCATCCATATAAAGATTGAACAACCATGGAGACATGACACATCCCTGTTTCAATCCAACCTTCAATAAAAAAAAAAAAATCACTCAGTTCACTGTCCACATGCACTGCAGCCTTAGAACCCTCATATATACCCTTCATGGCATTCAACAACTTCCCATCTACTCCATATATTCTTACTACTTTCCACAATCCTTTTCTATCCACCCTGTCATATGCTTTCTCCAAAGCTATGAAGGCAGCATGCAACTTCTTCCCCATCTCTAGAAACTTTTCCACTAAAGACTTAAGAATGAATATGTGATCTACACAACGTTTTCCCTTCCTAAAACCTCCCTGTTCTTCTCCAACTAATTCCTCTGTTATTTCCTTAACTTTGTCAGTAAGTATCCTAACATATACGATTCGTATTACAATAAGAAGACAAATGCTGCTGTGATTACCACACGCTTCTTTTTCCCCATTTCCTTTGTACTGAAGAATAATTATACCTGACTTCCAATCCTCTGGGACTTTTCCTCCCAGGCCAATGTGCACATCTTGCTCATCCATTCTACTACTATCTCTCCCTCATGCTTCGCATTTTACCACAGACTCCATCAATTCCTGGGGCTTTCCCCATTTTGACTTTCTTCAGAGCTTCCACAACTTATATCCTACTGACTTCTTCCTCTCTTCTCACATTCCTCCTTCTCCTAGCCATTCCCCAACTACTTATACTGGCATTACTTTCATTCCCTAAGCTCAACAATTCTCAAAGTGATCTCTCCATCTGCTCACTTTTTCCATTCTCCACTAGTGAATCTATCATTTTTAACTTTCGCTCCCGACTAACTTCATTAACACCCTGTCTAACTTCTTTACCTCTTTCCAGAACATTTTCTTCCTTCCCTCCACTTTACACTCAAATTCCTTCCAAATTCCTCATCCACTCTCTTCTTTCTCTCACTAATCTAATCATCTCTCTCTTCCTCTCTACATATAACTTTCTCTTCTGTCTCTCAACTTTCTCCACACCCCTGTTTCTCATCCACTTATTATATGCTTTCTTTTTTTGTGTAACAGCCTATCTCACCTCTTCATTCCACCATGCTGCTCCTTGCATCCCCTTTCATCTTCTCTTCACCTTACACACCGCCTCACATGCTGCACAGATTTTTTCTGTGAATATCTTGCACACACCTTTCACTTCCCCCATCTGCTCCAAATCATATTTACCCAGTCACTCCTCCACTCTTCTCATATATTCTACCTTTTTTTTTTTTTCCATTCTCGTGTATCCTTTCCACCCTCCTTGGGAGAACTACTTCCTCCTGTCATTCCATTTTCTATTCCTCCACTTCATTTTAACCTTGACTTTTCACTACCACTAAGTGGTGGTCAGAAAGTCCACTTCCCCAACCTCTATATGCGCGTGCATCCATTACACACCTCATTCTATCATTCACACACATATAATCAATCAATGCCTTCTATTCATTCAGTTCACCATCCACCCATCTCGTCACTCGCTACATATACCTGTGGATC
Source organism: Coenobita brevimanus (assembly GCF_032717465.1). Lineage (NCBI taxonomy): Eukaryota > Metazoa > Arthropoda > Malacostraca > Decapoda > Coenobitidae > Coenobita > Coenobita brevimanus. The sequence continues at coordinate 12,129,056 of NC_137001.1, forward strand.
ATTTTGTGTCTGAAGAGGGTATTGGCTATCACCAACCTCCTCCAGGCACAAATGTCCACTAGAGTACTGCCATTCTCATCCACTTCTGCAGGCACACCCCACTCACCAACTGCTCCATGCAGCTTCACATTCCCTACTTTTCCATTCATATATTCAAGCAAAAACACTATCATTCCTTTCAAACTTTTCCATGCACACTTCCACGTTTGTTAAGAACTCTTCTTTTGCTCTGCTTGCAAGATCTTCGATTGATGCATACACTCACACAACTGCCCACATTTGCAGTCCAGCTTTCAATCTTATCCACACAATTCTTGGACCAAATGATCCATACTCTCTTATTTTCTCCTTCCACCTCTTTTCTTTTGCCCTGTCATTCTCACCCACTCCCACGCATATACCCCATCCATACTTCTATTCTCGCACACTCTCACCCCCCATATAGTGTCAGTTAATCCACATACAACGACTTTTGCACCCTCAAGCACCTGGATAATCTCTCTCTCTCTCTCTCTCTCTCTCTCTCTCTCTCTTTCTCTTTCATTTCATCATTTTCACCCCTTACATTCCATGTCGCAATCCATCCCATGTCCTTTGTTCGGTCCTTAGTCGTCGGCTGTTGGTCAGTCCTGGTCCGAGGCTCCTTGTTCGTATTTTTAGTTAGTTGTTTTCATCTTATGATATATAGAGGTGTTGACTTTTGACCACTTTTTTCTTTAATTCACAGATAATGATGATGACAAGGTTAGATACTAATATGTGGCTTCTTGAAAAGTCTCCAATATCTGCCCCGGGTAAATCTTGTTTACCTAGTACTGTGGATGTGTTTACTCGTCTTTTATCATCGCCACATCCAGAAGAGGACAGATTCACAAGCAACAAGGCTGTAATAATGGCTGTCTTCGAAGTGTGGTCTGCAGCCAAACCGAATATGGCAAATACTTTCGCTCGCCCTTCAACTAAAATGAGATCTTTGATTAAAAGGTATGGAAACGTACAGAGAAACAAGAACAAGAATGGAATGACTTACAACATGCAGCAGGAGGTATTTATGGCAGATATGGAGGATATTTTTTATATTTCCCATTCAGATTCTCTGAATTGGCGGGATATCCCTCTTGAAGACAGGAAATCTCTCATTTCTCAAACGGTTGATCCTCAGCGTCCATGTAACTACATGGACACTTCGGATCACACAAAAAAGACATGAAAAGGGCATTTCTCTAAAACGAGCTCACCAGTGACAAGCATAAGAGGCCCTAGGTGTCTGAGTTACAGGGGGAGCATTCTGTGACAGCAGTAGCACACCGTAGGCTGATTATGATGAAGCCGTTGCTTGACGACCAAACCCCACAGTAGCTCCACGAAATGGTCACATGAAAGTGTGTAGTACTGACCTAGACCTGGCTGTGACTTGGGATTGTGGGGGCCTTTCTGTGCAGCAGGCAACAGCAGCCTAGGCTGCGGCTGCAAAATCTATGAGTCTTGGTCTTGACAGGGCTTGATCAGAGAGCACAGTCCACCGCTTCCTCCAAACGGCTTGGTCATGGGAAGGGACCCAGATTATTGGTCGCTTCAATGAACTTCAGCTTTGACTGCAGCTCCAATGGAACTCGAAAGTATTTCCTAATATCTGACGCGACTGCAACCCAGTTTATCGGATTGATGTTTTAATGACTGGGGATGATGTGGAAGAGCTTTTGGGAGTACCAAAAATAAAGAAAGGAACAGGACAGAAAGTGGCAAAAGCAGTCCATCCTGCTCTCACCACAGCAGGGATTGAGAATAAGATCTTAGGCCTGGCATATGACACAACAGCATCAAACACAGGGTAGTGCAGGGGACGTGTGTGCATTTGGAGGAGTTGTGGCAATCTTTTCTGCAGCTAGCTTACCATCATCACATCATGAAGTTCTCTTCAAGGATGTCTTTATCGTATGCCAAGGAAAACGACCTGTCCTTGAAATTCTGCTTTTCAAGAGATTCAAGGAGGCTTAGTCATCAATGAACCACTATCAATTGGATACATTTGACAGTGACCCAGTCACTGAAGCCTTCGTTAATGGCGATGCCTGACTCGCACAAATACAACTTAAGGTAATGGATTGTCTACACAAAGTTCTCAGAATCAGAAACCATCCTCAAGAGGATTCTGAAGAGCTACCTCAATTGAGCCTCCTGTACCACAGCAGGGACTTAGGACATTAGAAGTTTTAACACCCAGGGGCTTATCAGGCCAGGTGGATGGCAAACGCTACATAATGATTGAAGATAGCTCTACTTCAGTCCCAGTTCTTCAAACTCAGTCACCAACAGCGGCAGGGAGTGACCAGCATGACCTTCTTTGTGAGTTTCATATACTTGTGTCACTGGCATGAGACTCCAGTTGTCATCAAAGCACCAGAAAATGACGTTAGCCTTTGTAAAGTACTGTGTTAGTACCCTGACAAGGACATTGGTACCATAGCTTACCAGGCCATGCTCCATCAACTGTGGTACATCTCGGAGGACTTGATCTGTCTTGCACTGCTTGACAACAGAGTTAATGACCATGAGATGCGTGACATGATGGTCAACCTGAAGAAGCGCCCAGGGAATGGACTGGACCAGGTGCAAAGCAAAGGGCTTGAACTGGATGGCCATCCGAGTCCGTGGGTGATGAGCTGGTCCACCAAACTCTTCCTGTCTCTCGAAGTTGAACCTATGTTCCTTGGCAGAGACCCTTCAACATGGCACTTCGGTGATAACTTCCATCTTGAAAGAAACGAGCAGAAGACCTGAAGGTGGTCACTGATGCAGCAGAGAGAGGGGCATCGCTCTCATTGAAAAATTCACAAGCAAGGCTCGTGTCGTGATGAAGAAGGCCTCCAATTCCCCCAACGGACTGTCCATTTCCACTGACGGACTGTGAAGTGGAAAGAAACGAAGGCGGACCTCATGAAGCAAGTGTTTATGTAAAATATACTGATACAAAGATGATGTTGAGGTCTTCTGGTTATTTTATTTCTGAGAATGTCGAAATTTGGATACAGTAGAACTCATGAATGTATTGTCTTACTAGTATGCCAGTATCAGTTGTTTCATTTGGGAAACACTGAAGATATGAAATGAGGTATTCAGTCGTAGGGACCTTAAATTGTCCTAAAATCTTTGAAATTTTGCATGAAGTATTCTGATGGGGAGCACCAACAGGGCTGAACACCAACAAAATTGCATCTCAGTATTTTTTTCACACCCTTATGTGTTTGTGAAACCCTACTATACACACACACACAAATCTATATATATATATATATATATACAGTGCTGGGCAAGTGCGCAAACACTTGTGCAAAGCACAATTGCACACCCTTGTGCTCCGATGATATCGTTTGCGCATTGCACACCGCACAAGACCATGCGCAATTTTGCGCTTGCGCACATGAAAAAGCAGGTGCACAAGTGCAAACTTATTTGCGCTTGCACAACTAAATTTGTGCTTGCGCACCTGCCTTGCGCACCTGCCCTGTGGTTGCACACTGCGCAATCCAAGGGACACGTGGTCTTGGGAGCTTCCCGCATGGCTGGACAATGGATGGAGGAGGCTGGAGCAGGTCGCGAGGGTGGGTTTGTGGGGGGAGGCGGGAGGGAAGGGGGTAGTAGCATTTCTTAATATGCTTCAACAGAGATAATGTATTTTTTATATTTTTATTATTAGTAAATAATAATAAATATACATTATTTATTAAGATTAGCATATGCAGTTCCTTACAAAAACCATTAAAACACATTTTTTAAATATCCACAGTCTAATAATTTATTAGGCTGTGGATATTTGATTTAAATACTCTGTTTTCATGAATTTTTATTTTTTGTAACGAATTACATATGCTATTGTATATCTATATTGAATTATTAAATAAATTGTCTTGCGAAAATGCAGATAAAAGCAAAACTGGCAACATCACAGCCTTTGTTTCCCTGTTCCACTCTGCACCTCGTTCACTTTGTTTTAACTTCCACGAGTTAACCCGTCACGTCCCGAGCCTTTCCGCACCTATGACATCCCCCAGTCCCGAGCCTTTTTGGAAAAAAAAATTTTCTTATGAAACTTCCGCTTAGGTCGAGAAACTATGGAAAATCTTGAAGAAAGTGGTCTCTGCAGTATATAAGTGGTCTATACAGGTGCGGTTTCCCCCCGCAGGTATCGTATTCTGTAATGGGCTGGATATGCGTAAACGTTTTCTATGGTAAGGAGTAATGGGACAAACAACACACAACACCTCTACATTTATTGAATTTGTACTAATAAACAATAACAGTAACAATATAATGTATTTCAGACACATATATAGGAAAAATAAGCATTGTACCATAGCGCGAGCATAGCGAGTTAGGTCCGAGTCGTATCATGCTATCTGCTAATTTTCTGTTATGAGTCTACCGATCATTTTTTCTACTTGTATACTTCTGTTTCAATGACAATTTACTAATTACAACTGTTTGTAAGTGATTTCAGATGTTTTCATTCATTTTGATGACATGCAGCATAAGTTTAGCGCACATCAGCTTAGTAAGCGCACTCGCTATGTCTCGTATTTCAACATACCAAATTGTTTTATCACTTTCTAATTATTTTCCCATTTACATAGAACCTTTCCCCCACCACTGTGAAGGTTTTCAATTATTTTCATTCATTACGAGGGCATTTAGCGATATGCTAGCGCCTATTCACGTAGCAACCACGATCTCAAACACTCGTGTTTCATCATCTACTTTATTTATTCACTCCAATTATATTTTCCCACTTAAATTACACACATTTACACCCCTCCAATGCACTGTACATACTTACTGCCATTATTTATTCAAGTGAGCGTGAGAATATCGCCTGAAAATACCCTCGCAAGGAATGTTACGTCATACATAATACTCACACACTTATATACTAATTCACGCACACACTTATATACTAATTATTCACTTTATCACTTGCTGACTTTTATTTTGACTAATACGTGCCTTATTCATTCGACTAGGCGTCAGGAAATCTTATCTTTATAGACACGCTATGAATATTTGACTTAGGAAATACATCATCATATACAATTATTTGAACTTATATTATACCCGTAAGAATGTCACATAATAGAAAATATATAATAAGGGGCCGTATTTATTGCACTGAGCGACAGAATATCGCATCAAACAACCCTCTCTATGTAAGTTTCAACTTAGGGCAGATTTATATACTTACACCCAATGTTTGCACTTATGTTCTACCCGTAGGCACTTTATACTAATATTTGGCGATCCACATGACTGATATTTTCACAGAGCGTCTGTCTGTCGCATTTACATCATAATTTCTGCGTCCTTTCGCAATCACACCATGCTAAAATTGCAGCAACGTGTGGTATTCACTAAAACATGGGTGAATACACAGACCCACGTCACACTGCACGCACTCATAGCGGGTGTCCTTCCTTTGTGTCGTGAGTCTCACCTGGGAATGACTGCACACGTGACACCTGCGCTGGGGCCTAGGTCTGTTGGGCTGGGGCGGGATAGGAGTGGGGAAATGGCGGGCGGATATTCTCTGGGGAGTGTGGGTAATAGGGGCAGTGCGGGGGCGCTGTTGGGGCCTGTCAACCGCATATTTTGCAAAGATTTCTCGTGTGAGCTCCCTCACAAACCCTTCAAAGGTTTCCTGAACTCCTGTGGTCATGGCGTGAAGGTGGTGGCAATTCAGAGCAGTGATATCTAGCAAGTGAAAGAACAGTTTCTTATACCACTTCATCGTGGTCCTGGCACACTCTACCGTCGATATCATGGAGTCTGACTGGTCCACGAGGCGCATGTTTATATTATAGTCCATGACACATTCAGGTTTCCAAACACGACGCCTGCTCTCGCTATGGTTCAACAGAATCAGTACGGTGCATCAAGGGGCGGTGAACCGTGGACAAGAGGCTTACTTCTCTGTTGTGGTTCCACATTGTTGCAAGGATGTTGTTTGCTTTGAAGAAGACAACCTCACTCCTTGCAAGTTTCCGCCCTACCTTGACCATGTGATGCCAGTTCACCTTTACGGTTCCACAGACTCCCGTTTCATGTCTGTGAAGATAACGAGCGAGAAGAGGGCTAGTGTACCAGTTGTCGAGATAGAGAACGTGACCACGATGAAGGTAGTCTTGTATCATCGTCTTTACCACTGCTCCAGAAAGTCCTATACTTCGATCTTCTATTATGTCTGTCTGTGCACCGGTGTACAAGACTATGTCTTGCACGTATCCAGTCCTACAGTCACACATAACAAAGATCTTGAACCCAAAACGGTGCCTTTTGCTGGGTATATACTGTCTGAATGAAATATTGCCTCTCCACAACACGAGACTCTCGTCTATGACGAGATCTCTATAGGGATAGAATGAGGATCGAAAGGTTTGCCTGAGGTGATCAAAGACCAGCCTAATTCGCCTCATTTTGTCCGTGTTGTTTGTATTTGCAGGGTCATGAGCATCATAAAAATGGAGGCGACTTAGAATTTGTTGAAACCGATTACGGCTCATCACTTGACCAAATATGGGGGTAAACATAACAGGGTCCCTAGTCCAATAAGCAGGAATTCTATTTTTTCTTATTATACCCATCAAAAGGACAAGGGCAAAAAATAAGAACATTTCTGGAATGGAGACAGGGTAATCATAAATCATTGAATGCCTACTCCTTGTTCCCAATCTTTCACTTTCTAGTCGCTGGCCACTTGCAAACAGGTTTGTTTGAAGCACGATCTGATCAACGAAGGCCTCACTGAAAAACAGGTGGAAAAAATCCAACCTGCTTGAATTACAGTGAATACCTGGTGCAATGCAGCCAGATCGCCCCTGCTCAGTGAAGGGGTGAATGAGGGGAGAAAAATCACTCCCATCCTCCCAATCCCACGACACAAATCCCTCGTCCCCATCACCGCCTTCGTCTGGGTGGGGAGGAGATCCTGGTCGGGGAGGTTGGGGAGAAGGAGTATGGAGGGCTTCCCCACTGTCACTCCTCTTCCCTCTGCCTTTACCCTTTCCCTTTCCCTTACCCTTACGGCCTTGAGGAACATTAGGGGGCTGTGGGGATGAAATAGTTTGATATTGGGGAGCAGAAGACGTGCTGGGGAGTGGTTCCTCCCCACCTTCCCCCTCCATTACCACACCACGTGCTCTCTCACGCAACCTTGCTCGACCACGTGTTAGGGGATATTGGGGAGCATAAGACGTGCTTTGGAGTGGTTCCTCCCCACCGTCCCCCGCCCGCCCAACCCCACGTGATAAGGAACGCACCCGCACAGGCCCACGTGATCCACTCTGCCGCCTCACACTGCGTAGGGAGAGCAATGACTCACCCACCTCACTCTCACTTTCCTTAATCCCAGGAATGTCCATTTCACTCCCCACTCCCTCCACTTCACTTCCTACCGCCCCAAACAGAATGCTTGGCCCATACCTGCTTAGACGACGTGGTGTGCGCTCTGGGCCACGATGCGTAATCACCTCCCGCCCATACCACGTGGCAGCACGTCCCACGTCTCCGTCCTCGTCCTCGTCCTCGACCTCGAATTCGGCTTCCAAGGCACGCTGGGGATAGGGATATGACATACCACGTGCCTTCTTTGCCTCCTGCCCCTCTCTAGCAGCACGGTAAGTCACGTACTGCCGCTTCCTTGGTAACGGAACTTCCTCGTCACTGCTGGTGGTTTCTTCCTCCTCTGGCTGCACATAATCTCTGTCCATCTCCTCGTCATCCAGTGGGGAATCACTGTCGCCGGTAAAGGTGTCCAGGGCGACTTGAATTTAGCTCTCTGAGAGACCTCTCTTACCCATGTCTGAGCAGGACCGTGACTACCAGGTGAGTGGACGAGTGGCGGGCTAGCGCGGGTCGCGCGGGGTCGCCGAGTGTCCCTGCCTGGTGGCAGGTACGGGAAGGTCAGGCGAGGGTACGTACCGCAAATCAAGCGCGAAATTTGAAAATTGTCGAAATTATGCACATTGCAATTGCACGCCGTACTGGTACGTCGCCGGGACTGGCAAATGCAAATCGTGGTGACGTACCCATACGTCGTCGGGACGAGGCGGGTTAAAGAGTAACGACGCTTTGCTCCAGCCCTACCGCCTTAGTCACTTAGTGTGCAAAGTGAATCATTTTATTTGATATTTTCATAGTTCACAGTAAATAATTTGATTTCCGTTTGTTAGTCATTGATGCCCTCAGTACCAGGAGTACCGGCTGTACTGCAAAGTCTTGGCAGCCAGATGGAGAGTGTGAAATGATCGAGAGAGTGGTGGTAGAAAATACTAATAGTCCCAGTCGACAGCCATGAAGAATGACATGACTCAAGAGATGAATCATCAGAAGCTGAAGATCTCACCAACCCCTGGTCCCACCTGGATGCTTTTTATGGTCCTGTATTGACGAAGAGGAGAGTCACTGAAAGGGGCAGGATGGTATTTAAGGGGCAAATTAAGTGTAAGCTGTGCCACGGGAAAGTCTCGTACAATACCCTCAGCACCTACACCCTCAAGAGCCACTACAGTCATGTAAGTTGAACTCTTGTAACCTGTTTATTTAACCTTTAGCCCACTGAATATGAAGGTGTAGGAAACTTAATAATTGGTAGTTACTTTGTTGACGTCTCATTCACGTTTGCCCGTTTGGAAGCATAAGAGTGAGCCAGGTCAAGCACAGTTATGAATACTTAGAATATAATCAGCAGCATATGAGGGAGGCTGTTTTCGCAGCCTCTAGTAGCTTCTGGTGAGTGTGAATTCGTGAGTAAAAGTGAGGTTGACCAATTTCTTGTTTTTGTTTCGATAGACCCTGTTATTTCCGAATAATTGTAATATGTTTGGTGAAGGTAACTGAAGAGGTTTTTCAAGTGAACAAAACCAGAGCAACTAGCCCAGCCTAACGTAACCTAACCTAACCTTACCTAACCTAGCCTAGCCTAACCAGTAACCAAAGCGACGATAGAATGGAAATACCATAGTAAGTTAGTATGCCAGAATCTCAGACTGAAGAAGTGAAGAGGCTTAATGTTTTTTTTTTTTTTTTAAGTCAAGAAATTAAGTTATTCTTCATTTGTTTATTGGCTTAATTCAGTTTTTACTATCTTAGGTTCTTCACACCCAGCAGGGATAAAAGAGAGGCTAAAGAATGATAACATATTAACGTTCATATTTTTTATAGGTTAAGGTTAAAAAATAAATGATAACCTATCACTAATAAATATTGTACTATTTAATTTTCAATTTTAAAATCTTTAGATTGACTAGTGATGTGAAAATGTGAATATGAAGGTTTCTTGTTTATTTCATTTAATCAATTTTAATTGTTATTTCTATTATAAAAACAGTTATAAGAAAATAAACCAGTCAAAAGCCTTCAAACCATTGTAAATTTGCAGTGGGCTATAATCTATAAACTATTCTCAAATTGAATTATAATATTTTATCCAATTAATTAAAATTAACCAGTTTAATAAATAATCAGAAATTATTTTAAGAAAGTTAAATAAATAAAAAATATTAATAAACATTCTTTTTGGCAGCAACACCACAGCAAGTCCAAGGACCTCTACGCAGCTATCGATGGGGGGTCCAAGCGAGGTCGAAACTCCTCTGGCGACACTGCTGTGCCTGGCACCTCAAAGGGAATGCGGCAGCGCAGCATTGAGTCGGCCTTTGCTGCTGCATCAGTGCCCACTTCTTTCAAGAATAGCACCATGTTGGACTATGTACACGAGTAAGAAATAATTAAATAATATCCCCTTATATTCCTTCTATTCTTTCGAGTCGCTCTAGGTGTGGTTCCCATGGGACTCTGACTGCTAGTGATGCTGCCACATCTAGTCCGGGGAAGCCAACATTTTCTTTTTTTCATTTCTTTCCTTTCGTAGAATGCTAAGACAGTTCTTCTAAGTACATACTTGTCAAAGTCATCGAAATTCGTCACAGTTGGAGGGCGACCTTTTGTCGGTGAAGAGAATGCAGGCTCTTCTGGAAAATCCTGTTTGCTACAAGCTTTATTTAATTCACAGTAGATTCTCATCACTGTCACCCAAAGTGACGATAGAATGGAAACATCTTAGTATGTTAGTTTGATAGAATCTCAGACTGAAGAAGTGAAGAGACAATTTTTTTTTTTTTTCAAGAAATTAAGTTATTCATTTGTTTATTGGCCTAATTCAGTTTTCGAAACAAATTAACTGAATGTAAGTCATTAATTTTCTATTTTCTCCACAGTTTTTTGGTTGAAGAATGAAGAGATGCTGCCCGCCAGAATCCCAGAGTCGCCGTCACTCGCCAGGCTCCTATGCTACTGTAGCCCCAATTGCAAGCTGTCATCAAGGAGGACCTTCATGAGGAAACTTAGAAAGAAGTTCACAGCAGGGAAGGAAGAGTTGACCTCATCTTGGCCAAGGTCAATTATGTTGCAACAAAGCAGACTGCTGGAAAGCCCAGAACCATGCCTTCCTTGGAATAACTGTCCACTGGATCAACCTCACTGACCTTACAAGATAGAGGGCCGTGCTCACCTGTCAGGAGTTAACAGAAAAACACACCTTTGATGTCCTTGGCAGTGCCATGCAAGATGTACATCAGAGGTTTGACATTGAGGCCAAGGTCGTTGTTGTAGTCACAGACAATGGGGCCAACTTTGTAAAGGCTTTCAGGTCTTTTGGTGAGTCTCAGTCTGACTCCACTAAGGATGCAGCCTATGAAGAGGACCATAACAACACAAGTGCGGCCATCAATGAGGAAGATGACGAGGAGGTTCAGCCGGAGGAAATGACACACCTGCTCGAGGAGCAACGGGACAGCTGTAGTCTGCCAAGGCACCGAAGATGTGCGGCTCACACACTCAACTTGGTGACTTCAGACATTGAGAAAGTCCCAAACTGGTCTACTGGGAACCGTGCCTGCTTCACAAAAGTCAGAGGGAAAGCCCAAGCTCTCTGGAATAAGCAGAACAGAAAGCCAACCACTGCAGCTGCCATCAAGAGGGAGATGGGCAGGAAATTTAAGACGCCCACTGTGACTAAGTGGAATTCCCTGTATGACTCCTTTGCAGTACTAGGTGAGCTGCTTTCCATAAATATGCCCCAAATCAACAACATCTGTGTGGAAAACAACATCGCATGCTTCAGTCAGACTGACCCTTGGCCATCAGCCTGGACAAACTCCAGTCAGAGAATGAGGCATATATGGGGGGTTCTGCTTCCCACCCTCTAGACCCTCAAAAAGAAGCTATATGGCATGAAGGCCCAACAATCTCTTAAGTATGCTGGACCAATGGTGGACTACCTCCTGGACAACCCTGAAAATGAGGAGAGGAGGCCGAAGGGCTTCAAAGCCAGATTCTCGTCACTTTTCGATGACATGGAGCTCCTCCTGGCTGCAGCTATTCACCCTGACTTCAAGCTCCGCGCAGTCAAGCACCTCAACCCAGAAAAGGCTTAGCTCATGAGGTCAAGGCTCGTGAAAGAAGTCGCAGATCAGGCCATCAAAAACTCAGGCTTGTGCTTTGATGGTCTAATGAGGGGGACGAGGATGAATTTTTCAAGCTAAGTTGCTAATTAAAGCTTACTTTTATTTTTATTTTTCAAAGCTTTTTAATGGTTTTGTTTGAAATATTTTGTAACTAACCAGAAGACTTAGATTAGGAACATTTAACACAAACTGAATGTCTTTCCTTGGCTCTCTTCCACTGTGTGGAAGCCTTTCCTTTTCTCAATGTATTACCTTGTACTGCAGATGTAACCTTTCTTAGCAATATATTCACTGTTTCAGTGTGACAGCATTCTTAGCATTATTTTTGTTATTCAATTTGACTTTCTATGGTGCTTGGGGCAGCGAGGATGAGACAACCCCACACCGCCTCTCCATCAAGTTGGGGACAGAGCTTGATGCCTGGAAAGCGTGGCCCACCGCCAGGTCCGTCACCACCAAGAAGTTGGACCCAACGTTGTTTCCTACCCTCTACTGCAGCGCGTGGGTGGAGGTTTTCCTCAAATTTAACACCGCCATCCCCAGCTCTGCAGGTGTGGAAAGGGTCTTCTCTCAGGGTTCTGATATGCTGAGGCCCAAGGGAGGTAGCCTGACCTTGAACCTTGAGAGGTTTGTTTTCCTGAAGGGAAACAGTGGCCTGCTTAAGATGGAGGTGGAGGAGGACATCCTGGAAATGGAATGACAAATTAGTCGTGACAACTAGCACGACTACTAGCCCCCACCACCACGGTCTCAGCTTGTCAAATTCTCACTTATTCTGAATCAGTGAATCTTGTTAAATTGAAGTTGAGGACAGAGCTTGATGCCTGGAATGGATGGCCCACCGCCAGGTCCGTCACCACCAAGAAGTTGAACCCAACGTTGATCCTTGCCCTCTACCACAGCACGTGGGTGGAGGTTTTCCTCAAATTCAACACCACCATCCCCAGCTCTGCAGGTGTGGAGAGGGTCTTCTCTCAGGGTTCTGATATCCTGAGGCCTAAGGAAGGCAGCCTGACCTCCTTGAACTTTGAGGGGTTTGTTTTCCTGAAGGGAAACGAAACAGTGGCCTTCTGAAGATAGAGGTGGAGGAGGAAGTCCTGGAGATGGAATGACAAGTGAGTCGTGACAACTAGCACCACCGCAAACCCCACCGGCCCCCCACAGGGCTCGAGTACCTTGGAGTGGCTTCGGTCGCCCAGGCAAGTACCACATCTCCCAACACAACACACACAACAACACCTTTTTTTCTACACCGAGAAATGACTCCCCGGCTGTCATTTCTCGACGACTTCTTTTAGCCGGGGACATTGAGAGCAATCCAGGACCGACCAACAAATACATATGTCCAACATGCTCAAAACCTATCACGTCGAGCCGACAGACAAAGGGTTCAGTTCAATGCAACTCCTGCAAGACCTGGATCCATTACACCTGCACAACACTTGCATCCAGGAAATATTACACAGACACCTGGACCTGCTCCTTATACTCCTTCCTCCCACCCATCAACCCCCCTTCCAATCCTACTCCTACTTCCTTCACACCTCCACAGCCAAACCCACTGACCCTTCCCACACCATCCAGTCCCCCAACTCCTCCCATTCCAACTCATCCTAATCCACCTCAACCCTTACCTCCATCACAACCTCCTCTTACCCCTTCCCCTCCACCCACACCACCTCCCTCCCGTGCTGCAGCAGCCGACACATCGCACACACGACATAAACATCCTTCAGTTAAACATAGATGGCATAAACACCAAAATACATGAACTCACACAATTCATCAAACAACAGAACATTCACACTGCCATCTTACAAGAAACAAAACTACACAGAGCACAGAAAACACCGACATTTCATAACTTCACCACCATTCGACAAGACCGGGCCAACAGCGGTGGCGGTGGACTCATCACCCTGGTACACAAACCCATCAACTTTGCAGATACCAGTGCACACACAAAGTCACTTCTCACCCCACATGACACCACAACAGAAATACAATCAATTAAAATACGCTCTGGTAACAAATCACACATAACAATCGCTAACACATACATTCCCCCCCAGTCGTCCCCCACAATACCACACAATTACTCTCCACAGATACACCACATCACAAACATACCCAACATCATCCTGGGTGGTGATTTCAACGCCAAGTCGTCGGCCTGGCATGTCAACAACCCTGACACAGACAGAGGGCTGGTACTACAGTCCCAGACAGATCATCTTTTCATACTGAACGGTCAGACCAACATACCCATATCCCACACCAAGCCCTCTTCCTCCCATCATCTCCAGACATCACCTTCTGCTCCCCAAACCTCGCTCCCACTACATCATGGAGAGTGGTCAAAACCTTAGGTTCTGATCACCTCCCAATCATCATCACTACCAAAACCAGAATCACCCCAGCTGGCCACAAACACACATACACTAATTATAAGAGAGCTTACTGGGAGGCCTTTGTAACTGAAACAGAACAACATTTCGAAACACTAAACAGTACACCCATCACAAACATCAACACCGCTGTGCACACTTTCAATACAATCATACAAAACGCAGACAAAAGACACATCCCTAGAGGCAACAGAAAGAGACACAACCTCAACTTCACACCAGAAATTCAAAGCCTCATCAGACAACGGGACACACTGCGACACTCCCCAACACCCCACACAGAAAACACCATACAAGAAATACAAGAACTCAACACTCAAATAAACAGTAAAATATCAGAACAGCAAACACTAAACTGGAAGAATTACCTCCAAACACTTGACCACAAAACAAACATCAGCAAACTCTACAAAACATTAAACAGCATCACACTTTCCAACAGCAACACCGCACAATCACACGCTGCCATCACAACAACAGGCACCATACCCTCAAACAAACAACAAGCAAATACTCTCACCAATCACTTTTCACAAGTCAGCCATCTAACCCCCCATCCGGAAGACCGACATATCATCAGACATAAGAGACAGTTCCCCACAGACCCAGACTACACACCTTTCACTTACAACCAGACGAAGCACATCATTAACAACCTCAAGCACTCATCTGTCTGTGGACCAGACAACATAAGCAACATTCACCTTAAACACCTAGGACCACAAGGCATACAAGCACTCACCAACATATCAAACTACAGCTACTCATACGACATAATACCCAACATCTGGAAGCATGGCAATATCATCACCATCCCTAAACCCAACAAAGACCCCACGTTACCCTCCTCACATTGCCCCATCACACTCCTCTGCACCCCCTCTAAAGTCACTGAACGACTGATACTACAACTGGTCACACCTCACATTCCCCTAGCCCAGTCACAACATGGCTTTAGGCCACTACACTCCACAAACACCCTTCTTACAGACCTTACACAGAGAGTTTCCGATGGCATGGATTCAGCTAGGCCACCACACAGAACACTCCTAGTCACATTAGACATTAGCAAAGCTTTTGATGCCATCCCCCGCCACAACCTCACAAACAAAATACTCAACACAAACATGCACAATAACACAAAAAGATGGCTGGCAAACTACTTAGCAGGCAGATGTGCACATGTAACATTTGCCGGTCAGTCTTCTAACATCAGAAACTTCACAAACGGCTTCCCCTAAGGATCTGCTTTGTTCCCTACACTCTTTAATCTATACATGCACGACATACCCACACCCCACATACCACAGATACACATAGCTTCCTATGCAGATGATATAACACTTACATGTACACAACAAAACTCAAACACAGCTGCACACATCATTCAACTTTACCTCAACACACTACACAAATGGTTCATCACAAACAGGCCCCAACCAAATCTACAGTTACTCTTCTCACAAACTGGACAGCAGAACACAGTCACATCCCACACCTCACCATAAACAACACTCCACTACCACACACACACACACACACACACACACACACACACACACAAAATCCTTGGTGTAACATACAATACATCAATGTCATTCAAACAACACATCACAAACATTAAAAATAAAATAACACCAAAACTCAATGCTTTGAGGTCACTTGCCCATACAACGTTCGGACACAACAAAGAAACCACCACCACAGTACACAAACAATACATACGTTCAGTGATGAATTATGCAAGCCCTCCCTAGGCTTCTAACCTGACCAAAACACACTACAATACTCTACAGACCATACACGATAAGGCCCTAAAAATAATCACAGGCTGCACAGCTACTACACCCACAGACCACCTACATCAAGAAACCAAGGTCCTCAAGGTCAAAGATCACCTAGACATGAGAGGCACCCAGTTTCTTGCTGCAGCCTCCACAAACCCACAACATCCACTACAGTACATGGCAGCACATCCACCCACACCAAGGAACATCAAAACAACACCCAGCACACGATACCATGCACAAATACTGTCATCTCTCCCCCTTCAAACCAGCTTCCAGAAGCATATCCACACTCAGATCACTCGCCACTCCATTCAGTCACTTAAAGACAACACACAGCTGCATGCACGGCCTCCTGACATCCACCCTTCTGAATCCTATCTTCCTTGTGAGGACAGGGTTCAC
This sequence comes from Coenobita brevimanus, assembly GCF_032717465.1. Lineage (NCBI taxonomy): Eukaryota > Metazoa > Arthropoda > Malacostraca > Decapoda > Coenobitidae > Coenobita > Coenobita brevimanus. The sequence continues at coordinate 12,145,169 of NC_137001.1, forward strand.
CTGGCCAGGCTGAGATGTTGGCACCATCCAGCCCTCTTAACCCGCCCCGTCCCGTCGACGTATGGGTACGTTGCAATGTTTTGCATTTGCCAGTCTCGGCGACGTACCGGTACGTCGTGCAATTCCAAAGTGCATAATTTCCACAATTTTCAAATTTCGCGCTTGATATTCGGTACGTATCCTCGCTTGACCTTCCCCTATCTGCCACCAGGCGGTGACACTCGGCGACCCCGCGTGACCCACGCTAACCCGCGGCTTGTTCACTCACCTGTTAGCAACGGTCCTGCTCAGACATGGCTATGAGAGGTCTCTCAGAGGTCAAAATTCAAGCCTCCCTGGACGCCTTTACAGGCGACAGTGATTCTCCACTGGACGACGAGGTTGTTGACAAAGATTATGTGCAGCCAGAGGAGGAGGAAACCACCAGCAGTGATGAAGAAGTCCCGTCCCCCAGGAAGCGGCAGTACGTGATTTACTGTGCTGCTAGAGAGGGGCAGCCGGCCAAGAAACCACATGCAACATCCTATGCCCAGCCCCAACATGATGTGGAACCCGAATTTGATGACGAGGATGAGGACGGAGTCGTGGGACGTGCTGCCACGTGGTTGTGGCCCCGAGTGCACACCACGTCGGACGAGCAGGTATGGGCCTATTATTTTTTGGGGGGAGTTAGGAAGTGCCGTGTAGGGAGTGGGGAGTGAAAGGGAAAGTGCAGGGAGGAATATGGAAAGTGAGAGTGGCGTGAGTGAGTCATTTTTTTTTTTTTTTTTTTTTAATAACAGAACGGAGGAAGGAAAAACAAATGGAGAAAAAAAATAATCCATACACCAGATTACTGGTGTCCTCTGTTCATAAAATATCTGTAAGAATTAGACTTGAACAGTCGTGGGTTGAAATTTGGAGGAAAACAACTCTGGGGAAGCGAGTTCCAGAGAGATGCAGTTCGGGGAATGAAAGAATTCTGATAGGCAGAAGTTCTGCAATGTGGTTGAGTGACATTCCAGTCATGAGCGCTACCAGATGCCCGTGTAGCACGAGGGAAGGCATGGAGAGGTGGCACCATGGACGCAACTTCGTCTGAGCATTTGCCAAAAAAATATCTGTAAAATAATGCAAGGGAGGCAACATTTCTTCTTACTTGCAGGGGAGGTAGTTTATATGTAATGGCAGGGTTGTTAATGATTCTAACAGCTTTATTCTGAATTTTGTCTAGTTGTCTTAATGCAACCTCTCCACAACCATTCCACAAGGGTGAGCAATATTCAAGCTGAGAGCGCACATGACTCTTATAAATTATAGCTAACTGCTCATCGGCGAAGAAGTTACGGACTCTGTACAATAATCCAAGTTTCTTTGAGGCGGTTTTAGCAAGTGATCTGACATGAGAGGTCCAGCTGAGGGCACTGTTAAGTGAGACACCAAGAATTTCAATACATTTGGAGATGGGAATATTAGTAGCACTGAAGGTAATGTACGAATCTGGCAATATCTGTCTATTAGTAAACTGTATATATTTAGTTTTACTAGCATTAAAAGAGACAAGGTTGTTTTGTCCCCATTCACTGATTGTAGATAGATCTTGATTTATGGAGATGGCTGTATTGAGTTGAGAGGTAGAGATATTAGACTTTGTAAATGGATGTCTGAGTGTGAATGAACTATGTAGTGTTGAGTCATCTGCATATGAGTGAATGGGATTGTGGGTGACAGATAAGAGATCATTAATATGAACCAGAAATAGGGTTGGCGCCAGAACTGATCCCTGTGGCACGCCGGCGTTAATTGAGAGGAAATTCGAATATACATCATCTACTTTTACTCTTATTTTCCTGTCACTAAGATAAGAAGAAATTAAAGGAACAAAAGACGTTAGTCCATAGCAAGGGAGTTTGGACAGCAGGGAACGGTACCATACTCTGTCGAAAGCTTTAGAGATATCAAGAGCTACTGCATGAGTTTCTCCAAAAAGATCAATTGATTGATGGATGGTATGAGTTAAGAGATTGAGTATGTCAATGGTGGATCTTTCGTGGCGAAAACCGTATTGTCTATCATTAATTAAGTTGTTGGATTCAAGATGTTTAACAATATGCTTATTAATTAAAGTTTCAAATATCTTACCAAGAGAAGATGTGATAGCTATTGGTCTGTAATTGGAGGGGTCAGACGAACTTCCTTTCTTCGGAACTGGGTGGATATTGGCTTCTTTCCATGAATTTGGGAATAAAGAAGTACGTATGCATAGTCTGAATAATTTAGCTAGGACAGAGGCAAGTTCAGGGGAACACTTTTTCAAAACAATTGGCGGAATTCCATCTGGGCCTGGAGCTTTGTTGGTAGGTAAATTGTCTAGGATGGATTTTACAAATCTTGTCTGTATTTTAAGTGGGGCAATTTCGGGAGAATCAAGTTCCAGTACTGAGACATTCTGGCTGGTATCATCTATGGTAGAGTTTCTTGCAAAGGTACTAGCAAAGATATCTGCTTTCCCACGTGGGTCATTTGTAATATTGCCATCTGAAGATTTTAGTGGGGGAATGGAAGATGACTTGTTAAAGTTATTATTGAAAGAATTAAGAGTTGACCAGAATATTCTGTTGTCATTAGGGTTGTTAAGTAGTTTTGATGCTTGCTTTTGAAGAAAGTTTGATTTAGATAGATTTAATACAGCTTTTGCATGATTTCTAGCAATTTTAAATTGGGAGAGTGATTCAGGTGTTTTTGATTTTAAGTAAGAGTTATATGCTAATGACTTTTGGGCTGTTGCTCTGGCACAATTGCCATCAAACCATTTTGGAGAGTTTGATCTTTTAGTGAATTGTTGACTTGGTATAAATAAATCCATACCAGCTAGTATTAAGTCACAAATGTGGGACTGGGTAGAATTGGGATCACTAGAGAAGAAAGACTGCCATGGAACATCAGCAAGATAATTTCTAAATCCATCCCAGTCTGCCCTGTCAAAGTGCCATCGGGTCACCCTGACAGGTTCGGAATGGGGAGATGTAGGAGGGTTAACTAATGAGGCTTTGATGAGATTGTGGTCAGAGGATCCAAGTGGTGACAGTACCTCTATCCTGTATTGATCTGGATTATTTGTCAAGAATAAATCCAAGAGATGGGCATTATGGTCAGGATTATCAGGTATTCTGGTTGGTTGCTTTACCAACTGGGTGAGATTAAACGATTCCGCAAACAGCTCGCATTCTAGACCAGCGTCGTCAGTCCGGGCAGAATGCAATAACCATTCAACATTGTGTATGTTAAAATCACCCAAAATGGTAATTTCATTGCCAAGGGCAAGGACAAGGTTACTCAACTGAGTGGATATGGAATCAAATACACTGGGTTCCGAAGAAGCATTGGGGGAACGATAAACTACACAGATATATTTGGTAATGTTTTGGCAATTTAATTTATATAATGAGTAATCAAAACTGGATGAAGTGAAGTTTAAAATAGTGTCAACTGCATATTGGGATTTGATATAACAACAGGTGCCGCCCTTGTTTCGAAAGTTTGTAAGGAGATGGTAACCGGGAAAACAAAATGGAGATATATCGGTAGAGGGTGAGATTTGTGGTTCTGTGAGGAAAAGGGCCAAAGGGGATATGGACTGAAGGAAAAAATGAACTGAGTTTAAATTTGTGGTAAGGCCGCGGATGTTGGTAAAGAATAAGGCCGCACCGTCACCTCTTCGCTGATGAACATTCCTGGAAATAGCAACAGTCGCTGCTGGCACAGTCGCTTGATAGCGACCGGGAGGACCCTGTGCCTCCAGCCCTACCCTGCCGGTGGTGGCAATCCGAGATACCACCTCATTTGATTGTGAGATTGCAGCGGCCATTACTAAAGATGTGAATAGAAGGTGTGATATGTTATGCGCATGTAGTGTGGTGTAGACAGTTGAAGGTAGAGGTATCATGAGAGCATGCTGGCCTACTCTCTGTGTAAATGAATGCACTGAAAATGTTCAGAAAAGGGAGATGGTCAGGATCAAGTCCTGAGGGCTGGTGAAACGGGAGCTCCAGCTCTCCCTGTCACCAGCTTGCCATCAACCTCGGGAGTACTGCCCTGTTCGACTGGTGCTACAGTCTACTCCTCACATTGCTCTCCCTAGGTAGTTTGAGGCGGCGGGATGTATCACGTGGGCGAGCGCGGGTGCATTCTGTATCACGTGGGGTTGTGATGGAGGGGGAAGGTGGGGAGGAACCACTCCCAAGCACGACTTATGCTCCTCAATATCTCTAAACATGTGGGCGAGCTAGTGTGCGTGAAAAATCACGTGGTGTTGTCGTGGAGGGGGAAGGTGGGGAGGAACCACTCCCCAGCATGTCTTATGCTCCCCAATATTCCCCAACTTCATCCCCACAGCCCCCTGATGGTCCTCAAGGCCGTAAGGGTAAGGGAAAGGGAAAAGGTAAAGGCAGAGGGAAGAGGAGTGAGAGTGGGAAAGCCCTCCGCACTCCTTCTCCCCAACCTCCCTCACCAGCATCTCCTCCCCACCCAGACGAAGGCGGTGATGGGGATGATGGGGACGAGGGATTTGTGGGATGGAATTGGGAGGATGGGAGTGATTTTTCTCTCCTCATTCACCCCTTCACTGAGCAGGGGCGCTCTGGCTGCATTCCTCCCGGAATTCACCATAATTCCGCCAGGTTGGATTTTTTCCACCTGTTTTTTAGTGAGGCATTCGTGGAGCAGATTGTATACCATACCAACCTGTTTGCAAGCACCCAGCGCCTTGAGAGTGAAAGATTGGGAACAAGGAGTAGGCATTCTGTCATATATGATTACCCTGTCTCCCTTCAGAAATGTTCCTATTTTTTGCCCTGGTCCTTTTGATGGGTATTATACGAAAGAACAGAATTCCGGCTTACTGGACAAGGGACCCTGTTATGCTTACACCAGTATTTGGGCAACTCATGAGCCGTAATCGGTTTCAACAAATTCTAAGTCGCCTCCATTTCTATGATGCTCATGATCCTGCAAATGCGAACGACACTGATAAGATGAGGTGAATTAGGTTGGTCTTTGATCACCTGAGGCAAACCTTTCATTCGTCATTTTATCCCCATAGAGACCTCGTCATAGACGAGAGTCTCGTGTTGTGGAGAGGTAATATTTCATTTAGGCAGTATACACCCAGCAAGAGGCACCGTTTTGGGTTCAAGATCTTTGTTATGTGCGACTGTAGGACTGGATACGTGCAAGACAGTCTTGTACACCGGTGCACAGACAGACATAATAGAAGATCGGAGTATTGGACTGTCGGGAGCAATGATAAAGACACTGATAGAAGACTACCTTCATCGTGGTCACGTCCTCTACCTGGACAGCTGGTACACTAGCCCTCTTCTCGCTCGTTATCTACACATGCATGAAACGGGAATCTGTGAAACCGTGAAGGTGAACTGGTGTCACATGGCCAAGGTAGGGTGGAAACTTGACAGGAATGAGGTTGTCTTCTTCAAAGCCAACAACATCCTTGCAACTGTGTGGAACCATAATAGAGAAATAAGCCTCTTGTCAACGGTTCACCGCCCCTTGATGCACCGTACTGATTCCGTTGATTACCGGAACAAGAACAGGTGTCACATTTGGAAACCTGAGTGTGTCATGGACTATAACATAAACATGCGCCTGGTGGACCAGTCAGACTCCATGATATCGACGGTAGAGTGTGCCAGGACCACGATGAAGTGGTATAAGAAACTGTTCTTTTACTTGCTAGACATCACTGCTCTGAATTGCCACCACCTTCACGCCATGACCACAGGAGTTCAGGAAACCTTTGAAGGGTTTGTGAGGGAGCTCACAAGAGAGATGTTTGCACGGTATGCTGTTGAAAGGCCCCAACATCGCACCCGCACTGCCCCTATTGCCCAAACTCCCCTGAGAATATCCAGCCGCCATTTCCCCACTCCTATCCCTCCCCAGCCAAACAGACCTAGGCCCCAACGCAGGTGTCACGTGTGTAGCAAATCCCGGGTGAGACTCACCACACAGAGGAAGGACACCCGCTTTGAGTGCATCGAGTGTGACGTGGGTCTCTGTAATCACCCATGTTTCAGCGAATATCACACCTTGATGCAATTCTAATGTGGTGTGAAAGTGATAGGACGCTGAAACTATGAAGTAAATGCGACAAACAGACGCTCAGTGAAATTATCAGTCATGTTGATCTGAAAATATTAGTATAAAGTGCATACGGGTATAACATAAGTGCAAAAATTGTATGTAAGTGTATAAATATGCTGCAAGTGGAAACATACCTAGCGAGGGTTTTATGATGCGATATTCTGTCGCTCAGTGCAATAAATAAGGCCTGTAAATATGTAAATATTGTTATTGGAAATGGAAACGGGTATAATATAAGTTCAAATTATTGTAAGTGCTGAAATATATTCTAAGTCAAAATATTCCTGACGCTCAATTGAATGAATAAGGCCCGTAATTATGAAAACAGAAGTCAACAAGTGGGAAAATGTGTAATATATGTGAAGAATTAGTATATAAGTGTTTGAGTATTATGTTGGTCGAAACATTCATTGCGAGGGTATTTTCATGCGATATTCTGATGCTCACTTGAATAAATAATGCCAGTAACTATGTATAGTGCAGTATAGGGGTGTAAATGTGTGTAATGTAAGTGGGAAAGTATAATTGGAGTGAAAAAATAAAGTAGAAGATGAAACATGAGTGTTTGAGATTGTGCTTGCTACGTGAATATGCGCTAGCATTTCGCTAAATGCCCTCGTAATGAATGTAAGTAATTGAAAACATTTACAGTGGTGGAGGAAAGGTTCTATGTAAAGGAAAAAATAATAGGAAAGTGATAAAACAATTGGGTATGTTGAAATAAGAGTCATAGTGAGTGCGCTTAGTAAGCCGATGTGCGCTAAACTTATGCTGCATGTCATCATAATGATTGAAAACATCTGAAAACATTTACAAACAGTAAAAATAGGCAAAATGTCAATGAAACAGAAGTATACAAGTAGAAAAAATTATATGTTGACTGCTACAAGAAACTTAGCATATAACATGTTATGACTCGGACCTAACTCGCTATGCTCGCGCGATGGTACAATGCTTATTTTTCATATATATGTGTCTGAAATCCATTATATTGCTACTCTTATTGTTTATTAGTTCAAATTTAATAAATATAGAGGTGTTGTTTGTTGCTTCTCCCAATATTTCCTAACATATAAAACGTGAGCGCCTCACACGTCAATGATAGAATACGATACCTGGCGCGGGGGACCTCACCTGTTCCGACCACTTATGGACCACGGTAAGCCCCTTCTTGGTGATTTTCCTTTGTTTCTCAACCAAAGTGGAAGTTTTAGCCCAAAATTTTTTTTTCCAAAATAGCTCGGGACTGGGGATGTCGGAGGTGCGGAAAACCTCGGGACGTGACGGGTTAAGCTACCAGAAGAGGCTGGATGACTCCGTCACTGATGCCTGTCCAGGATGCAACTCAGCACCCCATACTATTAAGCACATTATGGAAGACTGCATTGCACACAATCACCTACTCCAACAACACAACATACACTCTTTGAGAGCTCTGTGGGAAAGCCCGGTCTCGGCCATGGCCTTCCTAAGAGACTCGGGGCTGTTCGGCCAGACTGCCTAGGGAACAACTACTACTACTAGCCCCCACCACCACCACCACGGTCTCAGCTTGTCAGTTCTCAGGTATTCTGAATCTTACTACTTATTTATTACTCTGTAAGGATTAAATTCATTAAATAGTACAAAGTTTAGTTGTTTTGTTAAATATTACACTAAATGTCCACAGTCGAGGTTTGAGTTATAGGAAAATGACAACAATAATAAAATTAAAAAATATAATAGAATATAATAATAATAAATCTTAAGGTGAATATAGGGAAGAGTAAAGTTATGCTCTTGGAAAGAAGTGAAGCCAGTGAATGTACAGTGAGGTTGGATGAGGAGGGAATGGAAAATGTGTTCAAGTGCTTGGGTAGTGTGATGAGTTGACGACTCAGTAAGGATGGAAGTTTAGAGGGTGAAGTGCTTGAAAGGGTACAACAAGGAAGAAAGGTTGCTGGTTCCTTGAAAGCAGTGACAAGAAACAGGTAAGTGAAAAAGTTACTACATGACAGTAATGTGAGATACCAACTCTAATGTATGGAAGTGAAGCTTGTTGGAGGGACAGAAGTCAAGAGTGAGAGCTGTGGAAACAAATGAATTATTAATTTATTTGAGAGGAGCATGTGGAGTTACATGGAGAGACAGACAAATGAAATGAGGAAGTGAAGGATCGTTGTAGTGTGGATATGTATGTGAGGAAGTGTTAGGAGAAAGACTGACGAGGAGAGTGTATGTGAGTGAAGTGGAGGGAGGGGGAGGCCAAGGTTGAGATGGAAGGATGGAGTGGATAGATATATGAGACGGGGGTGTGAGCTGGGAGTAGGGCAGTGAAATGGCCGGTGACAGGGTGGGATGGAGGCGATTTCTTGCTTGATTGTGGCCAATGGCCACCCCTTACGGGATTAAGGCGTCTGGCATTGGCAAATGGCAATAGATAGATAGAATAATAATAAATAAAAGTATGTATGCTAATTTAGTAATTTATTTAATTTTACCAATATATTTTTTACAGTAATTCCCACAAATATATGCAAATGATTTGCGCTAGCACTTTGCGACATTGCACGTGCTAAATATTAGATTGCACAAATTAGAAATAATAGAAAATAATAATAATAAAAGTAAGGAAGTAGGTATGCTGTTTTATTTAAATATCTCAATATTTTTCAGTAATTCCCAAAAATACATGTAATTGGTTTGCACTTGCACTTTGCGACATTGTGCAAGCTAAATATTTGTCAGATTGTGCATTTGCGCTTGCACAAGGTAGTGAACTGTGGATTGTGCTTTGTGCTTGCACAAGGTCCTTATTTGTTTGCGCTGCCTAACACTGTATATATATATATATATATATATATATATATATATATATATATATATAAATATATATATATATATATATATATATATATATATATATATATATATATATATATATATATATATATATATATATATATACATCTATATATATATATATATATATATGCATAGATATATATATATATATACATATATGCATATATATATATATATATATATATATATATATATATATATATATATATATATATCATCTCATCAGCCATTTTTGAGTGTCTACTGCAGGACCGGCCTATCCCGACCAAAGTGGGGACGATACAGCCAATGTATCTCTACCAAGTGGCTTAGGCTGTCTGGTTGAGGTTGTATGTAGGATGAGAAGTGCTTGTAAATGTAACTGTAGTGATGGAGTGGCTTTGGATGTGTGTGGTCTGTGAACCAAGTATAATCGGCCTGCGCAAGGCGATTGCATGCAAGCATACTTTATAGTACGTGACACTGGTGCAACAACAGCACCTCTTATGTCTGCCAAGCAGTACATGGCCAGAAGAACGCTCCCAAAGATTATTACCCTAGCAGGGTGCGAACCCTCGTTCTTCAGTGTACGAAAACGCACACTTTACCACTGTACCACAGAGGCTCCATATATATATATATATATATATATATATATATATATATATAGATAGATAGATATAGATAGATATAGATATATAGATAGATATAGATAGATATAGATAGAGATGATTAGGTAGATAGATATAGATAGATAAATAGATTTGGGTGACCCCCCAAAAAGTGAAGGCACTATGTGAAAAACATGATGAAATGCAGGTCACTACCGAAGCCTTATTTCCGAAAAAAAAAAAAAAAAAAAAACTGGAAACACAACATTGACGGATTATGAGCAAAAAACGAAATATGTATTTTCAACGTTTCCAAACATAGACATTCTTTATTTCAGGACTAAAAGAACACACTTAAAACACTAAGTATAGGAATAATGCATTACTTTGTCTTCATCAAAGCAGCTTTCGTTGGAACTGACAGTCTTCCGATGGTCAGCGACGAGCTGCAGTATGTACTGCTTTTGAATTTCGTCTCTCGTCAGGACATCATTGTATGACTGAATGAGAGCTACACCTTTCTCAGCACAGTCATTGACAACCTTCAAATGTTTGCATTTTGTTCGGACGTCGATGATCGTTGAAACTCATCCTCAGACTCTGCTGATGAGAAAGCGATACAGTCTTCAACATTAATAGAACTGGATGGTACAGACATTTTCATCTGCTGTGGAATGAGCTTGCATCTTTCTTTTCAAGCATTGGCTTGATCATTTCTATGCCGCTTATGAGCCTCCTTCTTTGCCAAGATTCTATCTACCCCAGACATACTCCTGCTGAAGGGATTCTGTTGCTGTAATCGCAGGAACTGCTTTGTCATAGTGAGTAGAGCGTCCTTTCGAGAAATATCAGTTTTTTTTTTCTTGAAGTTTTGCTCTTTTACCCTGGTACCCTGGTTTCGGTAACAATCTGTTGTTCTGCAATACACAGTACTCTTTGTGAAGCTTTTGGAGCTTGCGAATACCCGAGTCTACACTTTGGGTCGGGATGTGTGCTTTATCCCAGATCACCATTACCTTCTCAGTGTTACTCTTAGCTCTGTGACTGATTGTAAGACCATTCTGACAGTGAAACATGAAGTTCCTGAGGACATCGGCATTAGTTGGCAGACAAGCACCCAATATATCTTTATCGGGCTTGCCCAGAAGCCATACTTTTGGACTGCATTTTGTCACAGGCATGACCTGTGAATGAAACACACTGATAAGCAAGGCTTTATTATAACTATCGATAAAAATACTCATCAGAACATTATTCTGATATAATAGCTTTAATTCGCTCTGCATATCTGGATACTTATGATCACGTGCTGGATACAGTGATTACTAAACACTGTGTTTGGTATTAGAAATATTCCATTATTAGTTAATCAAATATTCATCAACAAGTGCCCATTATGTTGAGTGTAAAAATCTCATATATCAAAGTAACTTTTTGATAAGTGTCATTATTGGTAGCTATAATAATGATATTAATTTTACTTGCGTGATCAGAGTAATTTACTGCTCAATATCACGACACGCTAGGCATCAACAGCACACCAGTGTATGTCCTATTGTGTGGAGAAATAGTCATCAGCTGAGTGACTGAGTGACCAATGAGTCATCGACGAGCCACCCAGTGCGTGCTTTTGCGTGGATGTAGTGCTTTTCCGGCTGTGCCAGAGTTTCCAACAGATGGCTGCAGCACGTAGCAGTGGTAGACACATATTACAATAACTGTGTCTACTGACTACTGCTCAAGCTTTATTCAATGTTTAGTTAGATAGTTGTAGCAGTTTTAGGATAGTTACAGACTGTTACCGGCCATATGTTCATTAGACGATTACATTTGTGATAAAAAACTCCAGGGGGTGACAAAAATATAAGCCGATTATCTTGATTTTTTTGCATCAGAGCTCCTTAAATGATAAGGAACAGAATTAGCCCTGTGGAGAATAATATATTTGAAAAAAAAAAAAATTTAAACATTTTTGGGCCACCCTAATCTATCTGTCTATCTATCTAACTATCTATCTATATCTATCTATCTATCTATACATCCATCCATCCATCATCCAATCCTACTTTGCACCATGAGGTGCGCAGAAGCCCGAGGTTAGGCAAGTTGGTCCTGACATTTAAGATGAGAGTGACCGGCCTCACTCATACCTCAGTGGCATTACGTGAGCAATAAACTTCAACAACCTTTTGGATATAAGCCTTCACCGGCTCAATCCGATTGGAGCACCGTAATAACCCACTTAACCACCAGGCGCCAAAATCTGTTTATATGTTTACCGCCCACCAGAGTAAATGGTTTCCTGTTCACCAGGAAACCATTTGGCTTGTCACTCAGTGTAGAGTCACCCATAGGCAGAAAGACGAGGAAAGAATGAAGGAAAGAAAAACAGAAGAGGACGGAAGGAAAGAAAGATGGAGGAGAGGAAAGGGCAGACACACGAGAGCAGCACTACATCGAGTGAGTGGATGGTGAGCACCCCCACCTATCACACAATATATATATATATATATATATATATATATATGTATACACACACACACTCTGTGGCAGGGGGGGGGGACACAATCTGGCCACACTATGGGGTGGTACTAGTACTCTGTGGCCAGGTTGTGTTAGGAATAATTCCGCCACCGTATTCTCTGTGTGTCATAAAAGGCAACTAAAAGGAGCGGGATGAGGGGACTAGGGACCCCCTCCTCTGTTTTTTAGGTCCTAAAAATTGACAAGCCATAGAAAAAGATGGGAGGTTGAGTTATCCCCGTACCTGAAGATTGGGTTTATGAATGTGTATGGATATAGTAATACTGAGGCTAAAAGGGAGGTGATTGGGAGTATGTTTGTGAGAAGAAAGTTGGATGTGTTAGTTTTGAATGATATAAAGATGAAAGGGAAAGGTGAGTCTAAGTTCGGAAGTGTGAATGGAAGATTGTCAGGTGGCAGGGAGGTTTTGGAAGTAAGTTGGATAAAGGAGAGAAAATAATAGAGTATCAGGAGAAATTGGAAGATGAGTGGAACCCAGTGAAAGAGCAAGAGAATGGCAGTGTGGAGGAGGAATGGCAGTTGTTTAACCCGCCACATGCCAGTGCCATTTTAAAACGGGCTTACATAATTCCGCGGCCAGTGCCAGTGCCTTTTTAAAACGGTTTAAAACAAAAACTTTACTGAGACTGCATTTTTCAAGATTTGCAGTTAAAAATTGGCAGGCATGTAAGGTATCTGTTCCTCTACCATCCCCCAGGCTGTCAAGGCCATACACTCACTCACTCCCCCCCTCACGCTCGCTCTGCCTCACTCTGCCTGTGTGCCTCACCCAGTGCTGTACATAGTGAAGGCATTTTGTAAATATTTTCATGTAAGTGTAGGTTGTAAAATTTTCTTGTAAGTGTACGGACTATATAGTGAAGTCAAGTTGTAAATACCGTCTTGTAAGTGCCAGGACTGTATGTAATGAAGTCAGGTTATACATATCTTCAAGTAAGTGTAAGATAACGCACTCACAGTGAGAAAGACACGCAAATTGTGATAGATGCTGAAGTAATAAGTAATCAGAAAAGTGTACTGAACATTGCTATACCTGACTATCTCTTACATAGAGAATGGCTTTCTCTCACGTATGTGGTGAGCGTGAGAGAGTGGCCCTGCATACACGAGTATGCAGGACTCAATAAAACTCATTTCCGAGCCTTAGTGAGCATTTCAATGGCGAAGTTTGTTGTTTCTACATCAAAGTCTATCATTTTAGCCAAAACAAGGTCGAAAAATGGCCGGCACTGGGGTGACCAATAGGGCTAAAATAGCTGGCACGTGGTAGGTTAAGGGTGCTGTAGTTGGGCATGAGAAGAGGTGTGTTGTGTGAGACGAGTGGGTGGTGATGTAAGGAAGGGAAGTGAATGGTGGTGCAAGGAAGTAAGTATGGCTGTGCCTGGGAAGCCACGTACATACGAAGTGTGGCTGCAGAGGAAGGATGACGTGTCGTTTGAGAGGTATAAGGAAAAGAGGAATAGGACGAGAAGGGCTGTGCATGATGCTAAAATGGCAGCATATGAGAGGTGGGGTAGGCAGTTTACTGAGAATTTTTAACTGAACAAGATAATTTTTTGGAAGGAGGTGAAAAGGGTGCGAAAGGGAGAGTCTGGGAAAGAAGAGCGGGTAAAAGCAGAGGGTTGAAAGATGTTAATTGAGATGGATGCAGTAAGGAAGAGATGGGAGGAGTATTTTCAAAGGTTATTAAATGTAGAGGAGGAAAGGGAGGCTGAGATTGTGGCGGATGGAAGGGTGCAAGGAGTAAATGTGTTGGGAGAGTTAAATGATTCTTTGATCACGATGGAGGAAGTGCAGGAGGCAGTAAAGGAGATGAAAACAGGGAAAGCTGCAGGTATGGATGTGTGTGCTGTGGAATGCCTGAAAGGTGGTGGAGTAAGTATTGTTGAATGGTTAGTAAGACTGTTGAATGTGTCCTTTGTGCAAGGTATGGTGCCAGTTGACTGGGCAAGTGCTTGTGTGGTCCCATTGTATAAAGGTAAAGGTGATAAGTATGAATGTACTAGTTTTATGGGTATAAGTCTGTTGAGTGTTGTAGGTAAGGTGTATGGTAGAGTGTTAAGAGAGTTAGAGAGGGTACAGAGGGAGTGATTGGTGTTGAGCAGTGTGGCTTTAGGAGAGGGAGGGGATGCGTGGATCAGGTGTTTACTGTGAGACAGGTATGTGAAAAGTATTTAGCGAAAGCTAAGGATGTGTTTTGGGCGTTCATGGATTTTGAGAAAGCATATGATAGAATTGATAGGGAGGCTTTGTGGACTGTTTTTTTAGACTGTATGGACTTAATGGTAGGTTACTAAAAGGCGTTAAAAGTTTTTATGTAAATAGTACAGAATGTGTAAGAGTGGGAAATACTGGGAGTGATCAGTTTCCCGTGAGACTGGGGCTGTGGCAGGGATGTGTGATGTCGCCTTGGTTGTTTAATATTTATATGAGTGGTGTTGTATGGGAGGTGAATGCAAGAGTGTTAAGTGAAGGTCTGAGTCTGGTGAATGCTGATGGTAGAGAGTGGAATCTAGAGCAGCTGCTGTTTCCGGATGATACTGCCCTGATGGTTGATTCAGAGAAGAGATTGAGACAGTTGGTAGAGGAGTTTGGAAGGGTGTGTGAAAGGAGGAAATTGAAAGTAAATGAGAATAAGAGTAAAGTCATGAAGTGTACGAGGTCGGTAGATGGTAGGAGGATGAATATAGTTTTGAATAGTAAGTTGCTTGAGATGGTAGAGTGTTTTATGTATTTAGAGTCACATGTTGCTCTGGAAGGAAGAATAGACACAGAAGTGAACTTTACAATGAATGAAGTTGGAAAGGTGCTGGGAGGAATGAAAAAAGTGTTTAGATGTCATTCTCTCAGAATGGATGTAAAGAGAAGGCTGTATGAGGGTACTATGGTACCAACTGCGTTATATGGGGCTGAAACATGGAATGTAGCAGAGAGGAAAAGTTTGAATGTAATGGAGATGAGGTGTCTGAGGAGTATGTGAGGAGTGATGCTTATGGATCAAGTGAGAAACGATGAAGTGCGAAGGAGAACTAGAGTTATTCAGGAAATGGCTGATCGAGTTGGCCAAAGGGTGTTGCGATGGTCTGGGCATATGGAGAGAATGGATAATGAGCGACTGGTGAAAAAGATAACTATGTCTGATGTGAGGGGTGTAAGGCTGAGAGTAAGACCACGAATAGGATGGATGGACAGTGTGAAGAGAACGTTGGATGTGAAAGGAAGAGTGGCTGTGTGTGATAGAAATGAATGGAGAGAAACTGTCAATGCATAAATGATGACACAGCCCTGAGGGGATATGCTCCCACATTTTGTCTGATCAGCTGATTGGGTCAGGTGCGGATAAGGTGATGGACCCAGTATGATGTGGCAAGGGTAAACCAGCACAGCTGCCGGGCCCTGCTGCGGATGTCACTGATTGCACTGCACAGTTGACCCTCATTCGGTGTGGTGCGTTGTGGATCTGTCCCTTCTCCCCTTTGGGGCTAAGATGTAAATGAATGTGTGTGAGTGGATGAGTAAATTGGGAGTGTTTCGTCCTGTCTTGGCTATCTCCTTTTCCTCCTTTTCCGTGAGGGAAGCAGCCTAGGTATATATATATATATATATATATATATATATATTGTTACATAGCCTATGATTTCATCATCCTTTGTGTAATTTTAACGCACAGTATGCTGCATGTTTGATCACGAGCGTGTTCTGCCTCAGTCCCCCCCTTCTACCGTTATAGTAGAGTAAGTCGTCCTTTCTGTTATTCAGTGCGGGATTGTCAACTGTTTGTCCCCATCGCTTCATTTGCGCGTCCTTCTTACAAGTTGTATCAAGCTCTGCCGGCCCCTATATAATGAGCTCAGTCTCTGCATCATTGCCACTTAGATCTGCTCCTCATTTTGTTCACATCTCTGTCCTCCCCTGTACAGTTATTATTATTGTGAGTGCTCAAGAAATCTCCAAACATCTAGCAGCTGTGTGTAATTTGAGTATAACTGTTGTATTTTTTTCTTGTACTGTGTAGCATAAGGTTAATTCTTAAGCCTAGTGAGGTCTTTTTTGATTAATGTTGGGTTTTATGTCAGTCATTTTTGATACTAGTTTGGATCTGTAATAATTTATCTGGCATTCACTGAGTATTATCTGGTATCTCATTTTATCAGGGCTGACTTAGATAAATTTATTCTTGTTATTTTCGTGTTAATAGAGGCTATTGCAGTTAACCATATATTTAACCTGTTTATTTGCCATTACATTATCCTTATGAGTTCTGAATGTTTTGGTGTTAGTTTAAGCATTAAACTTTAACTTGTAATTTTACCTAACTCTTTTGTTTTGAACCTGGAACTTTACGGGACAGTAGTGACTTCGTATTCTCACTTAAAGTGTACATTATCTTTCTCTGTTCCGTAACATAAATTTGGCGACCTCGCCAGGATATTCAGGATATTATCATAAAGATATTGCTTGATATTTTGTGACTGTTACTTATTCATTATGTCTACTATTACTACACTTGATGAAGCCAAAGATTTTTTGTCAAATGTGCAAACAGTGTGTGATATAGAAAACAGAACAAAGAATGAACTTAAGCTTGTTGCTCAACAATTGGGAATTGCTGTTCGCCCTCATCATTCTAAAGATCAAATTGTTGACATGATTAATGAAAGCTTGTTTAATGTAACTCCTCGAAATGAGCAAACGCAGATTGAATTAGCTAAGTTACAGCTAGCCCTGCAGGAGGCCCGTGCTAAGGAGGCTGAATTTCAGGCAAAAGCTCGTATTCAAGAGGCTGAGTTTCAGGCAAATGCTAAGGAGGCTGAGTTTCAGGCTCGTGCTAAGGAGGCTGAGTTTCAGGTACAAATTGAACTTGCTAGGATTCAGGCAGACCATGAGTATCGCATGAAACAAGGTGGAACTGGATCATCTAGCTCTGATGATTTTGATGTGGCTAAAAATGTTAAACTTGTCCCTCCTTTTAATGAATCTGATTTAACAAAGTATTTTCAGTTGTTTGAGAGGGTAGCTACAGGTTTTAATTGGCCTAAGGAGTATTGGCCAGTACTCCTTCAAACTGTTCTCACCGGTAAAGCTCAAGTAACTTATGCATCTTTGCCTCAGGATCAGTCTGATAATTATGATGTAGTTAAGAGCTTGATTCTTAAGGCCTATGAGCTTGTTCCTGAAGCTTATAGAGTAAAATTTAGGACAACTTACAAGCAAGATAAGCAATCCCATGTTGAGTATCCAAAAATCAAAGAAGATCTGTTAGAGCAGTGGTTAAATTCTAAGAATGTGGATTCTGATTTTGACAAATTTAAGCAGATGATTTTGCTGGAGGACTTTAAAAGGTGTATTAGTAAAGATGTAAGCCTATATCTTGATGAGAAAAGAATAGATAATTTGTCTGATGCTGCAGTTTTAGCTGATGAGTATGTTCTCACTCACAAGAGATATTCTAGAGAAAAAGGGAAAGCTGAGAGTAAGTACGTTGCCTCTACTCAGAGTACAGGTAACAGGAAAGAGAATAAGGATGATGTTTCTCAGGAAGTAAATACCAGCTTCACCTCTAGATTTCAGAAAAGTAAATGTACTTATTGTAGTAAGCTTGGTCATACTATGGAGAGATGTTTCAGGAGACAGCGTGATGTGAACAAAAAGGAGTCTTTAAATATTCAGTCAATTGGTCTAGTGTCCACTCTTGAGAGTTCCCAGAATTCTTTAACTGAGTTAACTGAACCTGCTTTGAGGGGTAACTTAAATTCTCATGATGGAGCTTCTCTTTTGAGCAGTAACGTGGGTGACACTCTCAAGAGTTCATGTGCTAATTTCCTGTCTGATGGTTTTGTCAGTCCTCTGGACAGTAATGACAGGAAATCAGTTCAAATATATCTTGATACAGGTGCTTGCCAATCCCTTATGCTGACCAGTGTTCTAGGCTCTAATGTTAATTCCTCTGATGAAACTGTAATCTTACAAGGTGTAGGGAATAATTACTTCTCTGTCCCTCTGTGCAGAGTGAATTTAGAGTCTGGTTTTGTTAATGGTTTCGTTATGGTTGGGTTGGTTGAGACACTCCCAATGTCAGGTGTAACTTTCTTACTTGGAAATGATATTGGTGGAAGTCAAGTGTGTCCAGCTCCTCAGTTGTCTAGTGAGCCAGTGGCTGCGATCCAGGATTGCGATGTCCCTGATGTGTTCCCTGCATGTGCTGTCACTAGGGCTAAGTTTAGAGTTACTGGTGATTTAGAGGATAATGATTATGATGATGTTATCCTAGCTGACACTTTTCTTGCTAATTTGGACCACTCACCAGATGAGGCAGTTCCCCGTAGTGTTGATAATTTGTCTCGTCAAGAGTTGGTTGAGTTGCAGGTTGCTGACCCTGAGTTGAAAGGTCTAGCTAACTCTGCTTACAGTGAAGAAGAGTCAGCCGGTGCTTCTACTTGTTATTATGTAAAGTCAGGAGTACTTATGAGGAAGTGGAGACCCCCAACAGCATCAGCCGACTGTGAATGGGAGGTTGTACATCAAGTTGTCATCCCTCGTGTTTGTAGGCAGGATATCATTAGAGTGGCTCATGATTCCAGTTTGGCAGGACACCTTGGAGTGAGGAAGACTGTGGCACGCATTTTGAAACACTTCTACTGGCCAGGTATCTTCAGGGATGTTTCCTGGTATTGTAAGTCTTGTCACACCTGTCAAGTTGTGGGAAAGTGTAATCAGACCGAAAAGGTTGCACCTCTAGTTCCCATTCCTCCTTTTGAGGCGCCTTTCACCCGTGTGTTGGTGGATATTGTGGGCCCTCTTCCTAAGACTTCTTCAGGATTTTCTTATGTGTTGACCATGATTGATATGCCTACTCGTTATCCTGAAGCCATTCCACTTAGAAATATCTCAGCAAAGAACGTGGATAAGAAAATGCTAGGGTTCTTCACAAAGTTTGGTCTGCCTAAGGAGGTACAGTCAGACCGGGGAAGTAATTTCATGTCGAATGTTTTCAAGCAGTCTCTGAAAGAGTTGGGCATCTCCCAGATCACGTCTTCAGCTTACCATCTCCAGACCCAAGGAGCGTTGGAGAGATATCATCAAACACTCAAATCGATGCTCAAGAAATACTGTTTGGAACATCAGAAAGACTGGGATAAAGGTCTTCCATTCGTCGTATTTGCCGCAAGAGAATCTCCAAATGAATCACTGGGCTTCTCACCTTTTGAACTACTGTTTGGCCATGAAGTAAGAGGACCCCTTAAGTTACTCAAGGAATGCTGGCTGTCGGAGGAAGATGACGTCAACCTGCTGGAGTATGTGATGAAGTTCAAAGAACGGCTGTCCACTGCTTTACAGCTGGCGAGAGAGAATTTAGGAGCTGCTCAGGAGAAGATGAAGACTTGGTATGATAAGAAGTCCAGGTTACGCCACTTTCAGCCAGGAGATCAGGTTTTGATTCTGCTACCAGTTCATGGGCAACCTCTTCAAGCCAAGTTTAGTGGCCCTTATTTCGTGGAGAAGAAACTCAGTGATGTCAACTATGTCATCGCCACACCAGATCGTAGAAAGAGCAAGCAACTATGTCACATCAACATGCTAAAATTTTATCACAGGCGGGACGAAAATAACCCAGTCTGCACTGTAGCTGTTCCACCGGAGTCTGCAAGTGAAGCTCTCCCATGCAGTATGAGCCTGAGTGATAGTTTGGGGAAGAATCCTGATATCATGAATGATCTCCAGACTAAGCTTTCTCATCTACCTCCCAAGGAAAGGCAGGAGTTTTCGGCATTACCGCAGGAGTACCCGCAAGTGTTCCGTGCCACTCCAGGAAGAACCACTGTGTTGATGCATGATGTCGATGTTGGAGACGCAAAGCCGATTAAACTGCCTCCTTACCGTGTGAACCCAGTGAAAGCTCCTCTCATCGAGGAGGAGCTTGGCTACCTGTTGGACCACAAGATGATTGAGCCCTGTCAGTGCGAGTGGAGTTCTCCTGTCACTCTAGTCCCTAAGCCAGGTGGGTCACAGCGGCTTTGCATTGACTACAGACGTGTTAATCAGATAACCAAAACAGACACTTACCCTCTCCCTCGTGTGGAAGATTGCATAGACAAGATCGGAAAGGCTAGGTACATAAGTAAGTTTGATTTGTTAAAGGGATACTGGCAAGTACCTATGACTGAACGTGCTAGGGAGATCTCATGTTTTGTAACACTAGGAAAGGCTTTTGCATGTTCTGTAATGCCGTATGGTATGAAGAATGCACCAGCCACATTTCAGAAGCTCATGAATGTTGTAACAGAGGGTTTGGCAGGGTGTGTTGTTTATAGTGATGATGTATTAATTTTCAGTGACAACTGGAAAGATCACCTATGCCATGTCAGTAAATTTCTTGAGCGTTTGGTTCAGGCTAATCTTGTAGCTAATTTATCAAAGTGTGAGTTTGGTCAAGCTAAAGTTCAGTACCTTGGGTATGTAATTGGTGATGGACATGTTGCACCACCAGGAGCTAAGGTTCAGGTTATAAGTGATCTTCCCAGACCTAAAAGTAGGAAAGAGCTACAAAGATTTTTGGGAATGGTAGGTTATTACAGGAGATTTGTTCTTAACTTTTCTATTCTTGTATCACCACTTACAGACCTACTGAAAAAGGGAGTTGAATTTGTCTGGACCGATAACTGTGAATCCTCTTTCAACAAACTTAAAGCTATTCTATTAAGTCAGCCAGTGCTCGCTACTCCAAATTTTGCTAAGCCTTTTAAGATGGCTGTTGATGCAAGTGATACAGGAGCTGGGGCTGTTTTGCTGCAAGAGGATGATCAGGGTATTGAACATCCTGTATCTTATTACAGTAAGAAGTTCACTCCACCTCAAAAGAACTACTCCACTATTGAGAAAGAGCTTTTGGCCTTGATTTTGGGTTTACAGCAGTTTTCATTTTATTTGTGTTCTGGTTTTGACCCCATAGTCATTTATACCGATCACAACCCACTGAAATTCCTTAGTAAGTTTAAAGATAAAAATCAGAGATTGACAAGATGGAGTCTACTTCTTCAGGAGTATTCATTAGACATACAACATGTCAAGGGGAAAGAAAATGTTATTGCAGATTGCTTATCTAGACTTTAGACAGATTGTTTTAGAGTAATAAGAAATTTCCTTTGTAAATTTCTTTTTCTTTGTGGGGAGGTGTTACATAGCCTATGATTTCATCATCCTTTGTGTAATTTTAACGCACAGTATGTTGCATGTTTGATCATGAGCGTGTTCTGCCTCAGTCCCCCCCTTCTACCGTTATAGTAGAGTAAGTCGTCCTTTCTGTTATTCAGTGCGGGATTGTCAACTGTTTGTCCCCATCGCTTCATTTGCGCGTCCTTCTTACAAGTTGTATCAAGCTCTGCCGGCCCCTATATAATGAGCTCAGTCTCTGCATCATTGCCACTTAGATCTGCTCCTCATTTTGTTCACATCTCTGTCCTCCCCTGTACAGTTATTATTATTGTGAGTGCTCAAGAAATCTCCAAACATCTAGCAGCTGTGTGTAATTTGAGTATAACTGTTGTATTTTTTTCTTGTACTGTGTAGCATAAGGTTAATTCTTAGGCCTAGTGAGGTCTTTTTTTATTAATGTTGGGTTTTATGTCAGTCATTTTTTACACTAGTTTGGATCTGTAATAATTTATATGGCATTCACTGAGTATTATCTGGTATCTCATTTTATCAGGGCTGACTTAGATAAATTTATTCTTGCTAATTTCGTGTTAATAGAGGCTATTGCAGTTAACCATATATTTAACCTGTTTATTTGCCATTACATTATCCTTATGAGTTCTGAATGTTTTGTTGTTAGTTTAAGCATTAAACTTTAACTTGTAATTTTACCTAACTCTTTTGTTTTGAACCTGGAACTTTACGGGACAGTAGTGACTCTTCGTATTCTCACTTAAAGTGTACATTATCTTTCTCTGTTCCGTAACAATATATATATATATAAATGCACCCATCCATCATCCAACCTTACGTTGCCCCATTAGAAGCGTAGGAGCCCGGGGCTAGGCAAGTTGGTCCTGACATTTAAGATGAGAGTGAGCAGTCTTACTCATCCGTGAGTGGCATTACATGAGCAAATAAACCCTAACCATCCCTTGGATGTAAGCCTTCACCGGCTCAATCCGACTAGAGCGCCGTAATTACCCATTAAACCACCAGGCGCTAAAATCTGGTTATATGGTTACCACCCAATAGTGTAAATGGTTTCCTGGTGCACAGGAAACCATTTGGCCTGGCACTCAGTGTAAAGTCATCCACAGGCAGAACGAATAGGAAAGAATGAAGGAAAGAAAGACAGAAGAGGGAGTGTAAAGTCACCTGTAGCCAGAAGGACGAGGAAAGAATGAAGGAAAGACAGAAGAGGATGGAAGTAAAGAAGGATGGAGGAGAGGAAAGGTCAGACACCCGAGAGCAGCACTACATCGATTGAGTGGATGGTGAACGTTCCCACGTACCTCGATATATATATATATATATATATATATATATATATATATATCCCCACGTACCGAGATATTATATATATATATATATATATATATATATATATATATATATATATATATATATATATATATTCATCATACAACCCTGCGGTGCGCCATGAGGAGCGTAAAAGCCCGGGGCTAGGCAAGTTGGTCCTGACATTTAAGATGAGAGTGACCAGCCTCACTCATCCCTGAGTGGTATTACGTGAGCAATAAACCCCAACCATCCCTTTGATGTAAGCCTTCACCGGCTCAATCCGACTGTAACTCCGTAATTACCCACTAAACCAGCGTTCTTAATTTGGGGTGCTAGCACCCCAGGGGGTGCTCAAGTAAATTTTAGGGGGTGCTGGAAAATGCAACATATACTGTATTGGTTTTGCTTAGCATTGGCATCATTGATATTTTATTTATGGAGAATATAGAAAATAAATTGTCAAGGAGTATTTCATTTTACTTCCTTCTTTACCCCTGCACAATTGTTGACTTTCTAAAGGGGTTTTATCCGCCCCTGTGTGGAGTACAACTCTCATGTGTGGGGAGGCTCCCCACATACAGGTCTTATCAATAGGGTGGAGTCAAAGGCTTTTCGTGTGATTAACTCTCCTCCTCTTACTGACTCCCTTCAACCTCTGTCTCTTCGCCGCACTGTTGCATCTTTATCTCTTTTCTATCGCTACTTCAATGGTCACTGCTCCTCTGAACTGTCTGCATGCATTCCTTCACCTCTACGACGGGCGTGTAGCACTCGTTTAGCAGCAAACTCTCACCTTTTTTCTGTCCAACTCTCTAATGCAAGAGTTAACCGTTACTCCCAGTCATTCATTTATGCAACAGGTCAACTTTGGAACTGTCTCCCTCTGTCTGTATTTTCTGCTTCCTATGACCTCCAGTCTTTCAAACGCAGTGTCCAGGCATCTCGAAATGATCGGATCTTGAATTTGGCTCTCTCTTGTATTTTGTTTTTCTCTTGGAAGGAACAATATTTGGGGGCTCGCGGCCTTTGATTCCTTTTCCCTCACATGAAAAAGAAAAGTGTAGTAAGAGTAGCAGTGTAGCAACTCTAGTCCCAGTAACCAGATGCATGAAGGAGCTGGATTGTGCAGGAGGTGCTGAGGTCGGAAAAGGTTAAGAAATGCTGCACTAAACCATCAGGCGCCACAATCTGGTTATATACCACCCAACTTATTAAATTGTTTCCTGGTGTACAGGAAACCATTTGGCTTGTCACTCAGTGTAGAGTCCCCCACAGGCAGAACGAAAAGGAAATAATGAAGGAAAGAAAGACAGAAGAGGTTGGAAGGAAAGAAGGATGGAGATGAGTTAAGGGCAGACACCTGAGAGCAGTACTACATCAAGTGAGTGGATGGTTAGAGCCCCTACCTAACACAAATGTATAAATTTATCTATCTAGCTATCTATCTATATAGATAGATAGTTAGATAGATACAAGGAAAAGGAACCAGCGGCCTGCAAATTGCTCCCTCCAAGAAAAAAAAATCAAAAACAAGATAACAGAGAGCCAAATTCAAGATCCATTCGTTTCGAGACGCCTGGACACACTGAGTCTGCAAGACTGGAGATAATAGGAAGCAGGAAATACAGACAGAGAGAGACAGTTCCAGACTTGACCTGTTGTATACATGAAGGACAAGGAGTAGGGGTTAACTCTTGCACTACGGAGTTGGACACAAAAAGGACGAGAGTTTATTGCTAGACGGGAACTACGTGCCCGACATATTGGTTATTTGATGCTAGGAGACAATTCAGAGGAGAAGTGACCATTGAAGTAGCGATAGAAAAGATATACAGATGCAACAGTGCGCTGAAAAGACAAAGTTTGAAGGGAGCCAGTAAAAGCAGGAAAGTTAATGAGACGAAGAGCCTTTGACTACACTCTGTTGAGAAGAGCTGTATGTGGGAAGCCTCCCCACCCATTTTAGTTGTACTCTATACAAGGGCGAATAAACCCGTGTATAAAGTCAACCACTGAGCAGGGGTAAAGAAGATATGGAGTCGGCTTAGCCCACTCAATCTTTTGGAAGCAGATTTTATAAGGGAGGTAATATTTTCTTTCCAAGATAAATCCCAAGAGAATCAAATCCCATCCAAGTATGTTTAAAGATAATGCTTGATTGACCTGGATATTGTTAAAAATTTGAGGGTATTCCTGTGGAAGATGTTTGTCGGGTTGGTAGATGTAAGAACTGAGTTTTTGAAGGATTAAGAACAACAAGGTTATTTTTACCCGAATCAGAGATATGAGCGAAGTCAGACATTAGGTGTGCCATAGCCTCATCCCTTGTTTGTTGAAGTAACTGCTGGGATGGACGTTGTGGGAAGCAAATGAAAAGGTGAAGGGTGGAGTCATCAGCGTATGAGTGGATAGGGTTAGATGTACAGTTTAGAAGGTCATTGATGAATAAGAGAAAGGGAGGTGCTGATAGGACAGAGCCCTGTGGAACACCACCGCTAATAGCTCTAGTAGAAGAACGGTGACCGTCTACAATATATATATATATATATATATATATATATATATATATATATATATATATATATATATATATATATATATATATATATCCATCATCCAATCCTACATTGCCCCACGAGGAACGTAGGAGCCCGGGGCTAGGCAGTTGGTCCCGACATTTAAGATGAGAGTGATATATATATATATATATATATATATATATATATATATATATATATATATATATATATATATATATATATATATATATATATATATATGATGGTGTGAGGGATGTAGGTGGTAGATTATTAACCCATGAGGATGAAGTAAGGACCAGATGGAAAGAATGTTTTGAAAGCCTGAAGAATGGAAATAGAGAGAGCAGAGCGGCTGTAAACATGACTGGTTTCGGGTGTGTGCAAAGAAGGAATACAGTGCCAGGAGACGTAACACTCGCACAGGTGGAGAGTGCTGTGAAGCGGCTGAAAAATGGAAAAGCATCTGAGGTTGATGAGGTGTATGCAGAGATGATTAAGTGTAGCAATGAGAGTGGAATGAAGTGCTTGTTCAAGATATGTAAGAAGGCATGGATGAGTGAAACTGTGTCAGCAGACTGGAAAAAAGGCTGTGATTGTACCCCTTTATAAAAATGAAGGTGAGCGAAGTGAGTGCAAGAATCGTGGCTTGTGTTTATTGACTGTGGTAGGGAAGGTATATGCAAGAATTATTATAGAGAAAGAGAGATATCAGAAGTCATGGTGAGTGATGAAAAGGGTGGCTTTAGGAGTGGCAAAGGATACATGGATCAAATATTTGCAGTGAGACAAATAGCAGAGAAGGCTTGTAAGAAGAACCATAAGATGTTTATGGCATTCATGGATCTGGAAAAAGCATACAATAAAGTGAACAGAGAAGGACTGGGGAAAGTTTTGCGCATGTACGGTGTAGATGGTAAGCTGGTAGTTGCCGTCAAGAGTTTTTATGATGGTAGTGAAGCATGTGTAAGGGTTAATGGACATCTAAGTGGTTGGTTCACGATCGGTGTGGGCGTGTGACAAGGTTGTGTGATGTCCCCATGGTTGTTCAATGTATATATGGATGGGATGATGAGAGAAGTAAAAACACGAGTAATGGAGAGGGGGATGGTAATGGTGAGAGATGGAATATCTCAAATTTGTCGTATGCCGATAATCCAGTACTGCTTGCAAATACCGAACAAGAACTTGGTAGGCTAGTGCAGTTTTGCTGATGTCTGTGAGCGTCGTGCCTTGAGAGTAAATGTAGAAAAGAATGAAGTGATGGTTACTGAGAGAGAAGGTGACTCCCAGTGCGACGTTACTGTACAGTGAATGGAGAAAGACGGGCATTGGTGAGAGAGTTCAAATACCTCGGTACAACGATAGAAAAGAGAGGAAAATGTGCAAAAGAAGTTGAAAATAGAGTGACACAAGGAAGAAAAGTAGCTGGTGCAATGAAGGCCTTGATATGAAACAGAGGCTTGAGTGTTGCAGCTGCACGAGACTTACATGAAGGAGTGTTAGTGCCAGCTTTAACATATGGATGTGAGACTATGATGTGGCATGAAAATGAAAAGTCAAGAGGAAGAGCAGTGGAGATGGGACTGCTGAGAAATGTATGTGGAGTACAAAGGGTAGACAGGATACGAAATAATGTGATTCGTGAAAGGTGTGGAGTGAGGAAGTCGATGGACACCAGAATCGACGAGAGTGTACTGAGGTGGTATGGTCATGTGGAGAGAATGGATAAGAGTAGAGTGGTGAAAAGGGTATATCTGAGCGAATTTGAAGGAGGGAGGTGGCGAGGTAGGCCAAGGAGAAGGTGGAGAGATATGGTGGATGAGTGTGTGAGGAAAAGAGGTTTGGAAATCGGTGATGCTAGGGAACTGACAAGAGATCGAGCTGGCTGGAGGAATGTTGTGAGGAGAAGTGCATGATCAGGGATTTGGCACCCCTTTTAATGTGGCAGCGTCCGGATTGACTCTATTGGATACGTTTATGTAAAGCTACCGAACGTGGTGAATGTTTTAGGTATATCCGACAGAGCCAGGATTCCAGGGACTTGAATGATGAGTGAATGGAAGCGTGGCACACTGGATTGGGCAAATATTGGCTATCTGGTCATTGCTACACCTCTCCCCGTCCTAGGGTGGGAAAGGAGGTCGGGATGATGATGAATTTTATATATATAAGTGGCTGAATAGGTAGAGAGGCGGCCTGCAGTCCTAACGGACCCAGGATCGAATCCCGGCTGGGGCAAGGAACAGTTTAAGGATTTGAATTTCCTAAATAAAAGCAGACTTTCCTGATCTACCAGATAACCCACCGACATGTTGTAAAAATACCCCCGCTAATACCAATACACCAATCCTGTATGAGACATCCCTAGCACGTATTCAATATGGATGGTGGGTGTTAGCGCCGAAGTGGTCACATGTGGAGGCGTAGGAGGACTACTGGGCCTTGAAATAGGTCACTGCCCCCGAGAAATAGGCCCTGAAGCCTTTGCCCAGAATCGGACACATTATATATATATATATATATATATATATATATATATATATTAGGGTGGGTCGAATTCCTATGAACTTAGAGTTGCTAGTCTGAAACATGGTAGAAATGATGCTCCATTACGGTCAATAAGCCATTGCGCAAACGATTTTATATATTACATACACCCACTCCAACAACTTTCACTCCAAAATCAAGGAAATGATGACAAAAATGAAGAATCTGAATGATACGTATTAGAGGATTTCTCGCACGATTGAGCTTTGAAAGAACCATAAAATCATCTGCTTGCCAGAGTCAATGTATACAAACAGTATTCTGCCAATATATAAAAAAAACTACAAATCGCAGATGTATATGAAACACCAGTGACAATCGACATAACGCACTTCCGTTCAGTTTCATTAGGAAACGTAATCACTAACCTTGCCCTTACTGTATGTTTCGATCAGAAGTCCTTTTTGCTTTCACGCTTCGGGATATCTCTGCGAGACTGCCTACATAGCAGAAACATGTCATATCGTGCCTGGTGCCCGTACACTTATTGCGTGGTCTCTGTTACACCTTTCACACAACGCTCCAAACCTTGAGAGTGTCAAGGGTAGAATCGGTCCAAGATTATGAGTTTGTTGTCATCCACTGTGACGTTCTTCAAAAATGGAGGAATTGTGACTGACGATTTGTCTAGCTGCACCAGCTCTGTGTAGTTCTTGGCCTCGAAATCTATCTTCAAAGCAGATTTGTCAAGGACTTAGACACTGTGGCTGTTCCTCCCACGCTCACTGAATGAGTGCAACAGCCATGCAAAGTACGTGTGGATCTTCATGGACAGCAGGAAATTTTCAGGGTGACAGAAATAACTGTTATTGCTGAGTACTGGGCGAACAATGCCCTGATCTTCTGATGGCAATTCTCGCAATAGTTCCGCTATATAGAAGAAATTCTTGGCGCCATCATGACACGAACTGTTGTGTCTCACTTTGAACCAAGGTGGTGCATTAAAGTTGAGAATGAATGAAACAAGCCGTTTCAATACTGGAGATGACTCTTTTGACAACATGTAGAGCCGCAGTGTACGGTTAGCTTTAATTAGCCATCTGGCATGGTTCAGTGACCCTGGCTGAGCAGATGGTTTCAAAAATAAGCTTTTGGCTCCTTGGACTTGCTCTGCCAGACATGTGCAGTGCAAGTATCGCTGATCTTTGCTGAGATCCTTCTCAACTTCATCTGGTAGAGTGCAAGTTTTTCCACACACCCGTTCATAGTCTACAATTGTCATATATTTGGATCGAACTCAAGGGATCTATCCACTTCCCCTATGGAGCCAGTTAGACCCGTCGTCACATCGTCAAGCTTAAAAATACCATCTGAAAACTACTTCGATGAGATGTAACAAACAGACAAGCCACGGTAATGGTCTTTCCAGCTGGGTTTCCAGCACACGAATCACCCCATTCTTTTTGCCAGTGTTTAAGTTCGTGCCATCGTAAACAATAGCTTGCAGTGATTCTGTTGTATTGGTTTCTGGTGATAACCACTGCTTTTCCACTTTCAGGGAAGACATGATCTGTGTAAACAGTATCAAGGAAGCCAATTACTGAGTAGCGGTCTTTCATGAAGATAACCCTCATATCATGAGGGGTTTTACTCAGAGTCTTGTCAGTTTTACCATCAAAACTCAGTCAAACTACCTTTGTCATGGCGCTTTGATGCTGTTGAACGCAGTATCCCTCCAGTATCTTCTTTGATGCCAAAGTTTGCTAGGATCAAGTTTGTTTTCCTCAGCAAGAAGACCAATGTGCTTCAGTGCAGCATGCACTATGGAGCATACATCTCTGTTGCTCATTTGGCTTCGGTATGATACACAACGTAGTTCAGGGTATGCCAATCTATTCTGACCCTGCTTGCCTCTCTCTACTTCTTCAGTACCATCATCATCATACTGATCATTTGATACATCACAACCAGTATCATCAGTATCAACCCTACATGCTGTTATTGCACCTTCATCATGCATGGCTTCCTGAACTGACTTTTCATGAAGCTTTCTCTTCATTTGTCTGTTTGCAGCGAGTTCATTTTTTGCTGTCTCTTCCTTGTCTACTTTGCCGATGTAAATTTCCCTAGAACTGTTTTGGTCCAACCAAATGGGCCACTCTTCAGGAGGTATCTTGAAAGCCCTGGTACAACGACACTCAGACCTCTCGAACATCAACATTTTTGTAGCAACAGATGTCAAATACTACATCAAAGCTGGCCAACTTCTCCAAGTCCTTTTGTTTGAGGAGTATTTTCATACCTCATGAACTTTTATCAAGCGTCTCACACGGATGAAAATGGTCATGTAGTCAATTATAAGAATCGATGCCTTCTCATATATATCAACTACTTGGTCAGCAATAGTTTCAGCGTGGGCTTGCATGCTTGATAACGGATTTGTCATTTTGTGTTCCAAGTATTCTCTAATGACATCTTTGCATCTAGGTAGCTAATGCACTGGAAGACTATAAGGTAAAGCAAATACGGAATCTTTGACCTTTTCTCTCGTGCTGGAGGTAGCCATCATTTCAACACGGTATAAATGAATGCAAAAAGTCAAAACTAATAACTGATGAGCACAGCTCATTTGTGTAACCGCTAACAAAGCCGCCAAAATAAGTATCGTCACTGCCAAAGCTGCCAAAGTTCGTATATCGCTAAATCATTAATGCGCTCTTTCGGTGCAAGCATATAATACAGTTGCTGGAGAAATGTTGGCCGATTTTTATTAATACAGATATATTATGTGAATATGGTGTGTCAGTCATCAAAATATCCATGCTTTGTTGAGTTTAATTTTTTCGACCCACTCTAATATATATATATATATATATATATATATATATATATATATATATATATCCCAGTGGATCCAAGAGCTGGTGGGCGAGGCACTGTTTCCGAAAGGGTCCTAAGCGTACCGCCCTCCGCCTATCGGCTTATAGTCGCGAAGCTCATAGGTCCCTACCCAGGGGTTGCCTACTTTATTAGGGTTTGAAAATTCCCAGTTCTGTCCAATACTGAGGACACTGGGCTCCAATGGGATATATATATATATATATATATATATATATATATATATATATATATATAGATATATATATATATATATATATATATATATATATATATATATATATATTAGGGTGGAGCGTTTTTACACTTTTTTCGATTTTTTTATGTGGGTAGTGCAGGAAAGTTGTCATTTCAAGACAAAAAAAACTGTGCTAAAAGCATTTTGCTCTAGGATATCTTTTACTGCCCCTAGCTAATTGAAGTTTGAAAATTCACCCTCGATAACAGGCAACTCTATCTCTGCCTCCATATATCTAGGCTGCTTTCCCCAAGGAAAGGGAGGTAGCCGAGACAGGACGACACACTCCCCATTTACTCATCCATTCAAACACATTCATTCGCATCTTAGCCCCAAAGGGGAGAACGGACAGATCCTCTCCGCACCACACCGCACAAGGGTCAACTGCGCAATGCAATCAGTGACATCCGCAGCAGGGCCCGACAGCAGAGCTGGTTTACCCCTGCCACATCATAACAGACTCATCCCCTTACCCGCACCTGACCTGACTAGCTGATCAGACCAGATGCGGGAGAATATCCCCTCAGGGCTGCGTCATCACTTATTCATTCAAAATTTCTCTCCATTTATTTCTGTCACGCACAGCCACTCTTCCTTGCTCAACAGACATCCCTCTCGCATCCAGCGCTCTCTTCACAATGTCCATCCATCCTATTCGTGGTCTTCCTCTCAGCCTTACACCTCTCACATCAGATCTAGTTATCTTTTTCACCAATCGCTCATTATCCATTCTCTCCATATGCCCAAACCATCGCAACACCCTCTGCTCAACTCTACCAGCCATCTCCCGAACAACTCCAGTTCTCCTTTGCACTTCATCATTTTGCACTCGATCCATACGCGTCACTCCACACATACTCCTCAGACACCTCATATCCATTACATTCAAACTTTTCCTCTCTGCTACACCCATATTCCATGTTTCAGCCCCATATAATGCAGTCGGTACCACAATACCCTCATACAGCCTTCTTTTTACATCCATTCTAAGCAAACGACATCTGAACACTTTTTTCATTCCTCCCAGCACCTTTCCTACTTCATTTATTCTAAACTTCACTTCTGCATCTATTCTTCCATCCACAGCAACATGTGACCCTAGATATTTAAAACACTCTACCTCCTCAAGCAACTTGCCATTCAAAACTATATTCATCCCCCTACCATCTACCAACCTCATACACTTCATCACTTTACTCTTATTCTCATTTACTTTCAATTTCCTCCTTTCACACACCCTTCCAAACTCCTCTACCAACTGTCTCAATCTCTCCTCTGAATCTGTCACCAGTGCAGTATCATCTGCAAACAGCAACTGCTTCAGATTCCACTCTCCACCATCAACATTCACCAGACTCAGACCTCCACCTAAAACTCTTGCATTCACCTCCCTTACAACACCATCCATGTAAATATTAAACAACCAAGGCGACATCACACATCCCTGTCGCAGCCCCACTCTCACGGGAAACCAATCACTCACAGCATTTCCCACTCTTACACACGCTCTACTATTTACATAAAAACTTTTCACCCATTTTAGTAACCTACCATCAAGTCCATACAATCTGAAAACAGTCCACAAAGCCTCCCTATCAATTCTATCATACGCTTTCTCTAAATCCATAAATGCCAAAAACACATCCTTGCCTTTCGCTAAATACTTTTCACATACCTGTCTCACAGTAAACACCTGATCCACGGATCCCCTCCCTCTGCTAAAGCCACCCTGCTCATCACCAATCACTCCCTCTGTACCCTCTCTAACTCTCATAATTAACACTCTACCACACACCTTACCTACAACACTGAATAGACTTATACCCCTAAAGCTAGTACATTCATACTTATCACCCTTGCCTTTATACAACGGGACCACACAAGCACTTGCCCAGTCAATTGGCACCATACCTTTCACAAAGCACACATTCAACAATCTTACTAACCAGTCAACAATAGTCACTCCACCACCCTTCAGGCATTCCACAGCACACCCATCCATACCTGCAGCTTTCCCTGTTTTCATCTCCTTTACTGCCTTCTCCACTTCCTCCTTCGTGATCAAAGAATCATTCAACTCTCCCAGCACATTTATTCCTTGCACCCTTCCATCTGCCACAATCTCAGCCACCCTTTCCTCCTCTACATTTAACAATCTTTCAAAATACTCTGCCCATCTCTTCCTTACTGCATCCATCTCAATTAACATTCTTCCATCCTTTGCTTTTACTCGTTCTTCCTTCCCAGACTCCCTTTCGCACCCTTTTCACCTCCTTCCAAAACATTTTCTTATTCTGTTGAAAATTCTCTGTCAGCCGCCTACCCCACCTCTCATCTGCTGCCACTTTAGCATCACGCACAGCCCTTCTCGCCCTATTCCTCTTTTCCTTATACCTTTCATATGACATCTCATCCTTCCTCTGCAGCCACACTTCATATGCACGTCTCTTCTCAGCCACAGCCATACTTACTTCCTCGCACCACCATTCCTTTTCTTACACCACCACCCACACGTCTCACACAACACACCTCTTCTGCATGCCTCACCACAGCACTCTTAAATAACTGCCATTCCTCCTCCACACTGCCATTTTCCCGATCTTTCACTGCGTTCCACTCATCTTTCAATTTCTCCTGATACTCTCTTTTTTTCTCTCTTTTTTCCAACTCACTCACTTTCAAAACCTCCCTGCCACACCTAACCCTCCTAGCTCTCATCCATCTCTTACCTACTCTTAACTTTCCCTCCACCAGGTAGTGGTCAGACATACCTCCACCCTTCCCTCTCAGAACTCTCACATCCAACAATCTTCCTATTACATTCCTAGACACAACCACATAGTCCATCAAAGCTCTATCAACAACCCTTCCACCCTCCTGTCTCACCCATGTATACTTATAAATATCTTTCTTCTCAAACAGCGTATTTCCAATCACCATCTCTCGCTCAACACACATCGCTATCATTCGTTCCCCATTTTCATTTCTTCCAGGCATACCATGCATACCAACTACACCTTCAACTGCTACATTTCCCACTCTAGCATTCAAATCTCCCATCACTACCACATTGACATTCGCTCCAAAACTCTGCAGACACTCATCAACATCATTCCAGAAAGACTCCCTCTCTTCTTCATCCCTTTCACTACCAGGCCCATATGCACTCACAAAC
>NC_137001.1:12181622-12209122 GCF_032717465.1 Coenobita brevimanus
ATATATATATATATATATATATATATATATATATATACCCGAAAAAGATGTTTTCCAAAAAAAAAAAGGTGAAGAAAAGAAAGCCAAAAACTGCAATCCATCTATTACAGAAAGGAAAAAAGAAGCAGTGCCAAGCCACAGCAAGCTCTTCCCCGATAGTCATTCTAGTGATGACGGTATAAACACAAGATATGTAGTCAAACATTTCACATATCTAATTTGGAGTAAATGTGTTGAAAGTTGATGATTGTATGCCTATTTGAAATTTTAGGTCCGACCCACCAGACACTGACCCCCCTACTGCTGACCGGAGGTTGACCCCGTAATGTAATGAGGCTTGATATAGAATGCAGATTTGAAAGATGCATCTTTAAGTTTTGAATTCATGTCGATATGACGATTTGAAAGGAGTTATGGTGAAAAATGATTTTTACTTGTCCCCGTATTTTTACCTTTTTGGGCCCACAGCCTGGGCCATGGCTCATTTTGGCCCAAAATTTGATCATGGTCTATCATCCCTGTAATTTTAGTCAAAATCGCTGCAGTAGTTTTCGTGTTAAGTTGTTAACAGACAGACAGACAAACAGACAAACAAACAGATAGACAGACAAACCGAGTGAAAACAATACCCGCCCCCGAGCCCCTCTGGGGCGGGGACGAGTAATTACCTTGTACTAACTAATAAAGTAAATGTGAAAATCGTTGCAACTGTAACAACACAACATGTAAGATTATTGGCGTAGATATTACACAACCTACCCTTTTAGCTTCGCCAACTGTCTGAATAAGATCTTTCCGGGTCAAGTTCTTGTCTTGGCCATGAATCTTGCTTTCAAAAACTGCCAGTCCCCATGGTGCTTGAAGCTTAGACAGATCCTGCACCAGAAAAAAATACATTATTATCCATATCCTTCTCATCTATCTGGCCTGCTACTGGGACACCTACACCCTGGATACATTCTAGTGTGACTATTTGCTATACTCTTTTCACTCTAATTTGGCCAAAATTTTCGTTCTTTTGGAGCCTAATTATCATGCAGGACAGTGACAGAATAGGCCAAGACTGTTGCTCTATAGCCTATCCATAGCACCTCTTCGTGACTAACATCATATTCGAATGTTAACCCCTTGTTCCGGCTCGGTCTTCAAGAGTAGTGATGGCAATTTTTGGCTCTTAAAATGAAACGAGTATAGTGGCTCTAGATAAGGGGTGGAGACACTATAGCCGGTCTGCTTTCATCTAAAGGAACTATGTCACTTTTACAACTTGAATGCTTAAGCTGTGGTGGTATGAAATTCGGTGAGCCTTAGTTATGAGGTAGGAACGAGCCTCCATGGTCATTAGCCGAAGCAGCCCTCTAGTCTGACTACACCTGGCCACCTAGTAGATTAAAAAGGGCTACAGATCTTTGACAGTTGAATATAAACCAACTAGAGCACTCATTGTGCATTCCCAGTGTAATCCATTCATTATGTGTTATGCAACGTATAAAATGTATTCTCTATGATTTATCTGTTAATTTTAAGAGAAGATGTCAGTGAATGGATTACACAGTTATTGAATATATTTCTTAGTCTCGTCCATATAAAAATGATAAGTGATTCGGAAATATACAAAAATATTGTGAGGGAAAAGGAATAGTAAACACATGAACATTATGATGACTGATTTCCAAACAGTCGAATGAGAAAGTATAAAGAGAGAATAAGAATACTTACAGATGTTCATGACGAAGAACGTTTACGTCAATACATTTAGACAAAGATACAAAGGAGAACAAAAGAGTACAAGGGAAAGCAAACAGATACAGACATTAAGGTCCTTTCGAGAGTGTTTGTTACAGAGTTCACTATGAGTAGGAGATCCAATTCTAAATGATGAAGGATAAGGACAGTAAAGCAAGATGCTCCCCCCCCTTATAATATCTTTATCTATCTATCTATTGCCAGACACCATAATCTTGTAAGGGGTGGTCACAAACAAATCGCCTCCATGTCCCCCTATCCTCTGCCATTTCACTGCCCTGCTCACAACTAACACACTCCTCTCTCATATACCTCTCCACTCCATCCCTCCGTCTCATACTTGGCCTCCCCATCCCTCTCCCACCTCACTCACATACACTCTCATTGTCAGTCTCTCACTCTCCATCTTTTCCACATGGCCAAACCACCTCAGTGTGTTTCTTCTAACGCTTCCTATCACATCCACATCAACACCACAACGCTCCTTCACATACTCATTTGTCAGTCTGTCTCTCCATGTGACTTCACATGCTCCTCTCAGATAACATTTCCACTGCTCTCATTCATGACTTCTGTCCCTCCAACAAGCTCCAAGCTTCACATCCATACGTTAGTGTTGGTATCACAATACTGTCATGTAGTAACTTTTATACTTCCATGCTCAATCCTCTGTTTCTTATCACTGCTTTCAAGGAACCAGCAACCTATCTTTTTAGAGTACATCTACACTGAGTGGCAAGCCAAATGATTTCCTGTAAGCCAGGAAAGCATTTACAAAGCTGGGCGGTAACCTTATAACCAACCAACACGTGTTCCCTTCGTGACAACAAGTGAGTTGGCGGAGGGTTAGTGCCCTTCCCAGGAAAACAACCAACTAAAAATACGAACAAGAAGCGTATATAATATAACACTTTACAATAATAGTAACTATTATATATATATATATATATATATATATATATATATATATATATATATATATATATATATATATATATATATATATATATATATATATATATATATATATGTATATATATATATATATATATATATATATATATATATATATATATATATATATATATATATATATATATATATATATATATATATATATATATATATATATATATTTATATTAATATTATATATTGCCAGACGACTTAATCCTGAACGGGGTTGCCACAAACAAATCGCTTCCACGTCGCCCTGTCCCCCACCATTTCATTGCCCTGCTCCCAGTTCACCTCCCCCCACTCATACACCTCTCCACTCCATCCCTCCATCTCATCCTAGGCCTCCCCCTCCCTCTCCCCCCCTCCACCTCACTCACATACACTCTCCTCGTCAGTCTCTCACCCTCCTTCCTCTCCACACGGCCAAACCACCTCAGTGTGTTCCTCCTAACGCTTCCTATCAAATCCACATCCACAACACAACGCTCGTTTATATCCTCATTTGTCAACCTGTCTCTCCATGTGACTCCACAGGCTCCTCTTAAGTAATTCATTTCCACTGCTCTCACTCTTGACTTGTGTCCTTCCAACAACGTCCAAGCTTCACTTCCATACGTTACAGTTGGTATCACAATACTGTCATGTAGTAACTTTTTCACTTCCATGCTCACTTCCCTGTTTCTTATCACTGCTTTCAAGGAACAAGCAGCCTTTCTTCCCTGTTGTACCCTTTCAAGCACTTCACCCTCCAAACTTCCATCCTTACTCATCACACTACCCAAGTACTTAAACGTACTCACATTATCCATTTCCTCACCATCCAACCTCACTGTACATTCACTGACTTCACTTCACTCAAAGACCATCACTTTACTCTTCCTTACATTCACCTTTAGATTCCGTTTCTTACACACTCTCCCAAACTCATTCACCAAGCTTGCAGCTCCCCTTCTTCTTCACTTAACAACACAGTATCATCGGCAAACAACAGTACAGGGAGTTTCCAAACACTACCCTCTCTCACTTGGGCCACTCCAGCATCCAGTACCCTACCTTGTATGTCTTTTATTACCCCATCCATGTACAGATTGAACAACCATGGAGACATGACATATCCCTGTTTCAACCCAACCTTCAAAGAGAAAAATTCACTCAGTTCACCATCCACACACAATGCAGCCTTAGCACCATCATATATACTCTTCACAGCATTCAGCAACTTCCCATCTACTCCATATAATCTTAATACTTTCCACAATCCTTGTCTATCCACCCTGTCATATGCTTTCTCCAAATCCATGAAGGCCGCATACAACTTCTTTCCCTTCTCTAGAAACTTTTCCATTAAACATCTAAGAATGAGTGTCTGATCTACACAACCTCTTCCTTTCGTAAAGAATCCTTGTTCTTTTCCAACTAATTCCTTTGTTATTTCCCTAACTCTGTCAATAAGTATCCTACCATACACTTTTCCTATTACACTAAGAAGACAAATGCCCCTGTGATTACCACACGCTCCTTTTTCCCCTTTTCCTTTGTCTATCTATCTATCTATTGCCAGATGCCTCAATCCCGTTCGAGGTGGCTACAAACAAATCGCCTCCACGTCGCTCTGTCCCTCGCCATTTCACTGCCCTGCTCCCAACTCGCACCCCCCTCTCTCATATACCTCTCCACCCCATCCCTTCATCTCATCCTCGGCCTCCCCCTCCCCTTCCCCCCCTCCACCTCACTCACATACACTCTCTTTGTCAGTCTTTCACCCTCCTTCCTCTCCACATAGCCAAACCACCTCAGTGTGTTCCTCATAACGCTTCCTATCTCATCCACTTCCACACCATAACTCTCCTTTATATCCTCATTTTTCAGCCTGTCTCTCCATGTGACTCCACAGGCTCCTCTTAAATAATTCATTTCCACTGCTCTCACTCTTGACTTGTGTCCTTCCAACAACGTCCAAGCTTCACTTCCATACGTTACAGTTGGTATCACAATACTGTCATGTAGTAACTTTTTCACTTCCATGCTCGCATCCCTATTTCTTATCACTGCTTTCAGGGAACCAGTAACCTTTCTTACCTGTTGTACCCTTTCAAGCACTTCACTCTCCAAACCTCCATCCTTACTCATCACACAACCCAAGTACTTAAACGTACTCACATATTCCATTTCCTCACCATCCAACCTCGCTGTACACTCACTGACTTCACCTCTCTCAGAGACGATCACTTTACTGTTCCCTAGATTCACCTTTAGATTCCGTTTCTTACACACTCTCCCAACTCATCCACCAAGCTTGCAGTTCCCCTTCGTCTTCACTTATCAACACAGTATCATCTGCTAACAACAGTACATGAAGTTTCCAAAAACTACCCTCTCTCACCAGGGCCACTCCAACATCCACTACCCTACCTTGTATCTCTTTTATTACTCCATCCATGTACAGATTGAACAACCATGGAGACATGACACATCCCTGTTTTAACCCAACCTTCAAAGAGAAAAATTCACTCAGTTCACCATCCACACGCACTGCAGCCTTAGCACCATCATACATACTCTTCACAGCATTCAGCAACTTCCCATCTACTCCATATATTCTTAATACTTTCCACAATCCTTGTCTATCCACCCTGTCATATGCTTTCTCCAAATCCATGAAAGCTGCATACAACTTCTTTCCCTTCTCTAGAAACTTTTCCACTAAAGATCTAAGAATGAATATCTGATCTACACAACCTCTTCCCTTCCTAAAGCCTCCCTGTTCTTCTCCAACTAATTCCTCTGTTCTTTCTCTAACTCTGTCAATTAGTATCCTACCATATACTTTTCCTACTATACTAAGGAGACAAATGCCCCTATGATTTCCACACACTTCTTTTTCCCCTTTTCCTTTGTGTAAGGGAATAATTATACCTGACATCCAATCATCCGGGACTCTACCTTCCTCCCAGGCCAATCTGCACATCTTCCACATCCATTCTACTACTATCTCTCCCCCATGCTTCAGCATTTCACCACACACTCCATCAATTCCTAGGGCTTTCCCCAGTTTGACTTTCTTCATTGCTTCCACAACTTCTATCCTACTGATTTCTTCCTGTCTTCTCACCTCCCTCCTTCTCCCAGTCATTCCCCAGCCACTTATACCCGCATTTCTTCCATTCTCTATATTCAACGATTCCTTAAAGTGTTCTCTCCATCTGCTCACTTTTTCTCCCTTCTCCACTAGTAATCTGCCATTTTTATCTTTCACTCCCCTACTAACTACACTGCCACCCTGTCTTACTCTCTTCACTTCTTTCCAGAATATTTTCCTACAGTCC
The DNA here is from genome assembly GCF_032717465.1 of Coenobita brevimanus. Lineage (NCBI taxonomy): Eukaryota > Metazoa > Arthropoda > Malacostraca > Decapoda > Coenobitidae > Coenobita > Coenobita brevimanus. Next base: position 12,187,654 of record NC_137001.1, read on the forward strand.
GTCCACTTTACACTCAAATTCCTTGCAAATTCCTCATCCATTCTCTTCTTACTCTCTCTTACTAATCTTTTCACCTCTCTCTTCCTTTCTACTATAACTCTCTCTCCTGCCTCTCAGCTTCTTCCACGCCCCTTTTTCTCATCCATTCATTGTATGCATTCTTCGTCTGTGCCACAGCCTGTCTCACCTCTTCATTCCACCATGCTGTTCCTTGCATCCCCTTCCGACTTCTCTTCACCCCACACACCACATGATGCACGTATTTCTTCTGTGAATATCTTGCACACACCTCCCACGTCCCGCATCTGCTCCAATTCATATATACCCAATCGTTCCTCCTCTTCTCTCTTATATTCTGCCTTTTTCTCATCCTCTTGTGTGTGTGTGTGTGTATATATATATATATATATATATATATATATATATATATATATATATATATATATATAGATAGATAGACAGATAGATAGATATGTGTGTGTGTGTGTGTGTGTGTGTGTGTGTGTGTGTGTGTGTATAATTACATAATACTTTATGAGGTACCTGTTTCAATAACCTGAAAGAGAAAGTAGTAAAGTAAAATGAATAATCAATAATTAAGGCATGATATTATGTATGGGTATTGTGAGTTAATAGGGAGTTTGTAGACACAGCATGGAAATTGAAGTGTGGATGTTCAGTGGTGGTGTGGCAGCCTTTCCTGGTGTTTTTGAGGCAGGCAGCAGTTAGTCAGGCTCCAGTTACATACACTCCACTGTGACAAGGAACTTTCCCATGCAGGAGAAGTACACAAGTTTCCTCCTGAAACAGTGACCCATGGTACATTAGAAAAAAAATCCTGATGGTCACTTAACTAACAGGAACCCCTCAGTGATCCACAGCCCATCACAAGTCGAAAGTAAAAGTAGTGCCCGTTAACCCAGGGCTATCTGTGTACATCCTAGTCTGTGCTTATACTATAATTGCAAATAATAACTTGACCCTGTCTCTAAAAGAAAAAGGTTTATATATAGACAATTGTTTTATTCAGGAGTAAACATATTAAGCTTGGGGTTAGATGACAGATATATATCAAAGCGACCTTTAAAGGCTAGTACGGTATCACAATTCACTACACTGGGGAGCATTTTATTCCATATAGTTACAACTCTGTTAAAGGAGAAATCCTTAGCTTCATGCAACTGGAATGTTTGCCAATTATTTGCGCCCATTGCCTCTAGTATAATTCGAGTGATCAACTGTGAAGTATTTATCAACAGTCATCTTATCATGAACTCTGAATTCTTGAATTAAATCTCCTTGTAATCTGCGTGTAGTTAGGATGAAGAGGTTCGGGGCTTCTAAACGTTCCTCGTATGGTTTGTTTCTCAAGCTACGTATCATTTTGGTCTCCTGTTGTTGTACTCTTTCAAGTTTCTCTATATCTTTTATGTAATATGGTGACCAGAACTGGACACAATACTCCACATGTGGGCGAACTAGAGAATTATTTAAGATGAAGATGATATTAATGGGTTTATATTTGAATGTTGTACCAATGAATCCGATTAATTTGTTGGCTTTCTTAACACCCTCCATACACTCTTTGCAAGGTTTAAGATCATTTGTTATAATAATTCCTAAGTCTTTTTCATGACTGACATTATCTAGTTGAATATTACTCATGGTGTAACTGACTTTTCCATTTCTATTTCCAACGTGTAGCACCTTGCATATACTAATATTAAAGTCCATCTGCCAGGTTTGGGCCCAGTTAAACAGTCGATCGAGGTCACTTTGTATTGCCTGTCTCTGTAAAGATGTGTCTGCTCTGTTACCAATTTTAGTATCATCAGCAAATTTGGATAGTTTACAAATTAAACCCTCATTGATGTCATTTATGTATATTAAAAACAGAATAGGACCCAGTACTGAGCCCTGTCCCACACCACCAATAACGTCTTTCCAGTCCCCTGCTGCAGGGGGTCACCTTGACGTGGTGGTGGGGCTTGAAGCGTGGCTGGCTGTACCACCTACTATGGAGGCATCCCTACCTTTGTAAGGTTCGGCATTTGTCAGCCATGTGGACCAAGCACCCTCTACATCACCAGTGGAGGTGGCCTGCTGGTAATGTTAGTCCCTGCCCATTTGCCATGTATGGCAGGACTGTTGCCTCCCCACGTGTTTGCCGTGCATGGCATCCCGTAATGCTAGGAGATGGGAGTCCTGGAGGTTGAGTGATGCTGCAATACACCTCTTTGGTCCCTTATTCTGGCTAGACAAGCGGCCAGGTTGGGCCCACCCAAGTCAATCAGCTGGTCATACGCTGACTAGGGTCAAGTGGGTACTGGGGGGCCTGGTGGCTTCTATTGTCCTGGAGTCACCCTCACCCAGGTCCCCCTGTGGTTACCCATATATACTCTTCTGCTACCTCTGAGGTTGCCAGTGGTGTTGTCTGTGGCATACGACCTGCCCTTGTTGGACTCCATGGTGGGTGGAGGGGTGGGGGAATGAAGTGTTTTTGGTTTATTATGGCTGTTTCTCCCCCTAGTTTTGGTACTCGTGTGGCAGATGGCCGGGCCCATGAGTCCCCAACAACCGGCCACATCTTTGCTCCTGCCGACCCTGTACCGTGTAAGTGAAACAAGGGTAAGGAGCACTTTCGAGGGAGCGGCACACAGCTCTCCAGGAAAGCTCTCTCACTCTTCACTGAGACCATGCCTGGCGTCTTTGTTCTTGACCAATACATGAAATTCCTGGTTTTGAAGTTGGCTGATGGTTCCTCTTTCAGGGACCAAAATGCGTTCAAGGTTCACTGTGACCTGCTCAAGGCTTGTGGGACATCCCCAGAGGTTGTTCCACAGGCAGATGGGTCACTCCTTATAGAGGCCAGGAATGCCGATCAAAGCGCCCGCATCCATGCCATCAAGTGTTTAGCTTCCTGTGATGTCATAGTCACCAGTCATTCCACCCTGAACCAGTCTCGGGGTGTCGTCTTCTCTAAGGAGTTCCTTAGATACTTGGAGGAGGACCTCCTGGACGAGCTGAAAGACTAGTGAGTAGTAAAGGTGGAGAGGATAAAGAAATGAGTAAATGGGATATTGACAGACACACCATCACTGATTGTCACCTTTGATAGGTTGACATTGCCTGAGGTCTTAGAGGCAGCTTACTACCACCTTTGGGTTAAGGTATATGTGCCAAGACCCAGGCGGTGCTTCCATTGCCAGAGATGTGGGCATGTCAGCAGGTCTTGTTGTAGGAACATGCAAGGTCTTCCACAGGTGTATGTTAATTGTGGTGGAAATTCACATGGTGAGATGGACTATCTGAATCCCCCCTCGTGTATCAACTGCCATGGTGCTCACCCAGCATCATCAACACAATGTGACCAGTATTAGTTTGAGAATGAAGTCATGTCACTTCAAACCCATGAGAAGATTTCTTTTGCAGAGGCGAAGGAAAAGGTCAGAGGGAGGTTTATCTGCCCTGGGGTCACTTTTGCTTCACTTCTCTCACGTTGTAAGGAGGTCCCACAGTACAACGAGACAACACTTCATGCTGCCCCACCTGCTTCTCGGAGTAATCAGTCATCACAGACGTTCCAGTTGGGGGAATGCTACTGTGACAGCAACACATGGAAGAGGTCCTATTCCAGTACCCACTCCCTCGCAGTAATATGCAGAATGCTGTTCCCATGGTTAATAATGTTTGTAAGAATGATGTTTGCCTGACGGCTACTCCGACTGTTTCTGCCCCCACTTCAGTGGCTGATGGCTTGCACACTTCTCCGGTGGTGGCAGATGTCCACGTTGACTGGACTCCTTCTCCCGTCTTACTCAGTATGCCCATAGCTCTACCTGTACCTGGCAAATGTCACCGTTGTTCGTCAGAGTCCTCTGAGCATGAAGACTGGCCACCTGAGGTCTTTGTTGTAGACCCTTCTGTTGACACCTCTCCTGTTCCCTCTGCCCAGCAGGCTGAGGGATCTAGGCAAGTGACATCTGAAGCTGATAGTTCATCTCCGGTCCCATTTCCACCTGGGGATGTTGTTGGACAGCTTATTGGTGCTTCAGATCTGAAGCATGTCAATGGCCTTCCCAAATAATTCGAGTCCTGTGGACTCTACTTCCATTTCTGGGGCTTCTGGTGGGAGCACTGGCCAGCCTACATCTCCAAAGATGGCCCCCAAGCCGCCTTCCAAACAAACTGGTATGCCCACTCCAAGAAGGAATGTTGTAAAACAAACTTCCTTGTCCTCAAGTTTGCCTTTGGATGTTAAACAAAGGGTGCGGGTTTCTGGTACTGGGCACGCTCCTCCAAAGGGCCTTCATAAGCATGAATCCAAACCTGGTCAGGAGGCAAGGTTGTCTTCCCCCCCTTTTCCTGATTTTTCCTTCACTATGGGTAGTATGGCATTCTTAGCCAATATGCTACAATGGAATTGTCGAGGGCTGCATGGTAATTGGGAAGAGCTGTGGACCCTCCTGACTTATTCACCTTTGTGCGTGTATCTCCAGGAAACTGTTGTAGGGTTTGTCACTTCCCATGCACCACCTGGGTATAATGCTTTTTACTCATTGCCAACCCAGGGTCCTGTTGGAGGTGGTGCTGTTTTGGTAAGGGCTGACATCCCTCATCGGCCAGTCCACCTCCAGTCTGATCTCCAGTGTGTTCTGTGCGGTTATATGCCCACCACTGGTATACAGCTTATTCCATTTATTTTCTGCCCAACACAGCAGTCAGTAGGGTGGAACCTGTGAACCTCCTTGGCCAATTACCTACGCCCTTTCTTCTCCTGGGGAATCTAATGGTCGCCACCCTTTGTGGGGTTACTGTCTAGTTAACCAACGTGGGAGTTTGTTGGCGTCCTTATTGGAGGATGAGGATCTTGCCCTCTTCAGTACTGGGGCAACTACACATTTTCACCATCAAATGGGTTCATTTACAGCAATTGACCTCTCTGTCTGTTCTCCTGACTGTCTCCTGGACTTTACCTGGGAGGTTATGGAGGTTCTCCATGGAAGTGATCACTTTCTCATCCTCCTTACTGCAGCAGTATCTAGTCTCTGTTCTCGTCTACTGAGGTGGAGAATGGATGAGACAGACTGTTTCCTTTTTTCTTCTATGATTTCTGTTAATGTCTCAGTTGAAGACTTTCCCCTTACTGATGAGGCTGTTTCCTTCTTTACCTCCGTTTTACATTCTGATGCCCTTCATTCTGTTCCTAAAACCTCTGGCACATACTGCTATTGACCATCCCATGGTGGAATGGGGATTGTATTGTTGCTGTACATGCTAAGAAGTTAGCTTTCTCCCGTTATTGTAGATGCAGGACAGAGTATAATCTTGTTCAGTTCAGAAGGGCGCAGGCAAAGGCTCGTTGGGTACTGAAACAAACTAGGCAGGACTCTTGGAAGGCTTATGTGTCATCTGTAAACTCAAAGACGCCAGTGTCTCAAATGTGGAAGAGGGTGCGAGAGATTCTGGGAAAATTCACTTAAGGCAGGTTCCCCGTGCTGATCTCTAATGGTGAGCCTGTTGGTGACCCTGCAACTGTGGCCGATATTTTTGTGTCTGCCTTTGAGGCAGTCAGTCAGAGATACTAGCTCACCAATTTTTGCCAGATAACGAGATTTAGAGGAAGCAAAGGTGCTGGACTTCCTTTCAGAGAATGTGGAGGCCTACAACCTCCCTCTCTCTTATCGTGAACTCCAATCTGCCCTTTCTCTCTGTCATGACACCTCACCAGGGCTGGATGATATTCCCTACGCAATGCTTCGACACCTGAATGATGATGCACTGTCTTTTCTCCTCAGCCCTTTTAAATACGATGTGAAGAGAATCTTCTCTTCCCTCCTCTTGGTGCGAGGGTATTGTCCTGCCATTCCAGAAGCCGGGGAAGGTGGGTTGCAGTCCCCTGGAGTATTGACCAATTGCCTTAACATCCTGCTTGTGCAAATTATTTGAGAAAATGGTCAACACATGCCTAATGTATTTCCTAGAAAGGAATTAATATCTCTCCCAGTGTCAGTCTGGTTTTCGAAAATGTCACTCAACAACAGATGCACTTGTTTATCTTGAGGCTGCAGCATGTGATGCTTTTGCTAGACAGCAGCATCTGGTGTGCATTTTCTTTGACCTTGAAAAGGCATATGATACTACATGGTGGTTTGGTATCTTCCAACAACTCCATTCTTTTGGTTAAAGTGTCAGGCTACCCCTATTTATATTAAATTTTCTGTGTGACTGTTCACTCAGAGTTAGGGTTGGTGTAACCCTGTCTCCTTCGTACCCTCAGGAGGACAGGGTGCCTCAAGGAAGTGTCCTCAGTGTGACCATTTTTGTAATACTGTTGGATGGTATTGTGTCCTCTACTCCAGAAGGGATGTAGGCCACACTGTATGTCGATGATTTGGTTCTGTGGTTAGCCGCTTCCCGAATGTCCATGGCTGAACGTCGCATGCAGCTTGCCCTGGACAGAATCTCTCAGTGGGCCACCATTCACGGCTTCCATTTCTCCCTAACAAAGATGGTGGCCTTGCATTTCTGCCACTTTAGAGGTGTTCACCCTGACCCAGACCTCGAGTTATATGGCCACAGGGTGCGATGTGTGGATGAGAAAATTTCTTGGACTTGTTTTTGACAGGAGACTGACGTGGGTACCTTGTATCCCTGCATTACGGCTATCATGCCTCCATGCCCTGTCTCTCCTACAGACCCTATCTCATTTGTCTTGGGACTCTGACAGAACCATCCTGCTCCGACTTTAACATGCCTTAGTAAGTAGCAAATTGGACTATGGGTGTGTAGTATACTCTTCTGCTACTGAGGCACGGATGTAGCCACTAAATTCAGTCCATCATGCTGGGATTCGTATGTCAACTGGGGCTTTCCGGTCTTCCCCGACTGAAAGTCTATTAGTTGATGCAAACGAACCACCACTGGATCTCTGCTGGCAGTCCTTAATGGTGCAATGTTGGCACCGCCTTCATTGTCTTCCAACTTCACTGAGTCACAAGGCTGTCTCCGAGGTCACTCTTCTCCCTTTTTATGACACCCACCCTCGCTATCCACACCCGTTTGGGTACAGAGCGAAGACTGCCATGGGGGAGTTGGGTGTCCAGTCCCCCCCTGTTTGCCCTATGCATGTCTCCCTGAGTGGCTCCCTGGTTTCTCCCAGAGGTACAACCATGTGATTACTCCCTTGAGAGGAAGGCCTCTCTTTCCTCACAGGCATCTTTGTCTTATTTTTCAGAACATGCCTCTACTCACAGTGTATATTCTGATGGCTCTAAATCCCGTTTGGGGACAGGCTTTGGTGTCATTTTTCATTATTTTAGCCGTGATGGGAGTCTCCCTCCTTCTGCATCTGTTTTTACCGCTGAACTGACTGTCATATTAGTCGCAGTTGAATTGATTTTTACTTTTCCTCCAGCTTCTTTTACCATTTTTAGTGACTCAGCCAGTGCTCTACAAGCTTTGTCTCGTGGCTTTCCATCACATCCCCTAGTCCTGTCTGTATTGGAGTGGCTGTACTTATTATGTAGGCGAGGATACTCTGTACAACTGTGTTGGGTACCTGCACATGTGGGGGTTGTGGACAACGTGCTTGCTGACTCTTTGGCTAGAGCTGCTACCCCTCGCCCTTCCTCTCCTCATTACCGTGTCCCATCCGAGGATTTATGTGCAGCCACTGTGCAGGCTGTCTGTCCCTGCTGGCAGAGGAGGTGGGATGCAGCAGGGACAAACAAACTCCACAGCATTCATCGGAACCTGGGTGAGGGGGGGTATGTGGGAGTGTCCTGACAGTGGGAAACAGCTTTGGCCCATCTCTGGATTGGCCACACTAGGCTGACTCATGGTCTTTTAATGAAGAGGGCGCGCCCTCCCTATTGTGAAGACTGTCTGGTTCCTTTGACTGTGCGGCATCTCCTTGCCGAATGCCCCGGTCTTGGGGACCTTCGTCGGCGGTACCTTTCCAGGTGCCGAGCTGGCAACGGATCGTACCTTCTTTCCTCAGTTCTTGGAGAAGAGGCTTATGCTATGGGGGGAGGCACCTTCTCCTTCGTGTTGAGTTCTGGCCTTCTCCACAAGCTGTTGGGCTTTAACATACAGTATTTTAGTTTGTGTTTTAATGATAATGTTCTAGTTTAACCTCTACCTTTACAGCATGTTTTAGTTTTAGTTGTTTCTTTTATACTGTTGGTTTGCTTTATGCATCGCTCTTCTCTTTGCTTTTTATGGTTTTAAATATATTTTGACTTTTATAATGTTTGTATTCAGCGGCATATGACCTCTGCTGTTGCGTCGCCATGTCACATTTTCATTCATTCATTCATCCATTTATCTTTGGTGTCTGATTCTTTACCATTTATTACGACCCACTGTTTATGTTTTGTAAGGCAATTATTGATCCACCACAGCACATTCCCTCTGAACCGATGCACATTCAGTTTCTGAAGTAATCTATTATGGGGAAAGTTATCAAATGCTTTTTGAAAATTGAGATATACATTGTCAACACAGTTGGTCTCATCATATATATTGAACACATCATAGACGAAATCCGTGAGATTCATAATGCAAGAACGATTATTTTGAAAACCATGTTCTGAACTTTTGATGAGATTACTTACTTCTAAGTGTTTAACAAACTTATCTCTGAGAATAATTTCCAACAACTTGCCCACGACTGAAGTTAAACTTATTGATCGGTAATTTTTGGGCTGCGATTTGTTGCCTTTTTTAAATATCGGGGTTACATTGGCTACTTTCCATTCACAAGGCATCTTACTATCTCTTAGTGATTACCTGAATAGCACAGCTAATGGCTTTGATATTTAATCCACTGCATCCATTAGAATACGTAGATATACTTTATTTGGCCCTGGTGATTTACTCACTTTAAATTTACCGATGGCAGGTCGTACATCATTCTCGTTAACAGTAATGTTTCTAATTATGTTGCCCTCTCCAAGGGTAGCAGGGAGAGCTGTGGAAATGGAATCTATTTTCAACTGTAAATACGGATGCAAAGAACGTGTTGAGAATTTTAACCATCTCTGTTTTATCTTCGGTATACTCTCATTTAACTGTGACTAGTGACAACAACCCATTGTCACATACCACAGCCCCAAATTAACTCAGCTAAATTACTGTTATAAAAGAGTTTTTTCCCTCTACATCCCAGTCTGGATGTCACTGGACTAGGAGGTCTCTCAAGTATATACCATACATAATTTTATGAATGAAATATAGGGAACTCAGACTCAAGAAATAATTGATTTTGGGTGTGGCTGTAATATTTACCACTTTTTAAATAAGAATTGTGAAAGATTTTCTATTTATCATCCATTTGATGTATGATTCCTCTCTCTGCAATTGCTTCTAAAATCTGCCCATCATTCTTTCATCCTCCAATAAAAAATCAATTGTTTCTGCTTTATCATTTTGAATTAGATAAGATTAGTAGTAGAGGTAGGTGGTGGCGATCATCATCCACTCATTGATGTAGTGCTGCCTACTTCTTCCTTAGCCTTTATCATTCTTTTTCTGTGCCTGCCCTCCTCTCTTCCTATTTCTCCCGTCTTTCCTGTCACTTCTTATTGCTTTTCTTTCCTTTACAGGTGGCTTTACATTGAGTGACAAGCCAAATGGTTTTCTGTAAGCCAAGAAACAGTTTACAACGCTGGGTGGTAACCATATAACCAAAACATACGTGCTCCCTACGTGTCAGCAAGTGGGTTGGTAGAGGGTTAGTGCCCCTCCCCGTAAAACAAATAACTCTGAGTCAAATGGCCACCCCTTACGGGGTTATGGCGCCTGGCAATAAACAGATAGATAGATAGATAGACTAGTAGTGAACAGCCATTCCATACCTAATTCCTTTCTGTCTATGCATCAGGAATCTCTCCATTAGTCCATCATCCTGCAATAAAAACAATCGGGTGTTCCTTCTGCGTAGCTATATCTCTTTACACATTGGGTTGATGGGAAGAATATGATATTCTACTCTTTTTACTCTAACTTGGCATAGATTTTCGTCCTTTTGCATCTTACATCGCGTATCTCAGTAACAGAAACAGACTAGTAAGACTCTTCACCTCTCCACTGCACCTCTTTGTGACATGCATCATATTTTAGTGCTATTTTTTTTTTTACAAATCGAGCATTCTTGATGGACACATGATAGTCTGAGGTCGAGTCCGTAGAGAGGTGGTCCACTGTTGCAATGGACGCAGGTTCGAATCCTGGCTAGGGCAGGGAACAGTTAAAAGGATCTAAATCTCACACAGGTAGATTTTGCTGATCTACCATAAAACCTGCCGTCACGTAAAAAAAACCCACTCTAATACCAGGACATTAGTCCTGTATGAGACAGCCCTAGATTATGTTTAGTATAGACGGAGCTAACACCAAAGTGGTGATATGTGGAGGCATATGGTACGTCAGAAGACTGCTGGCCCTGAGGGACTGGACTGTTAAACCGATGCCCAAAGTCGTGCACATAAAAACGAGGGAATAGTACATAATGTAAAACAAACCCTGGACACGATGGAGGTCCAGTACGAGCCATCTGTCAGCACAAACACGGAGGAGCGACTGCATGACTGTGTGGCCAACATGGCGTCCAGTGCAGCATGAAGCTCACCCGCAGACTGGCTCAGGTCTGGAACATGCGTGATAGTAGTAGTAGTAGTAGTAGTAGTAGTAAGTCAATCAAGCAATCAATCAATCAATCACTTTTATTTCGTAATGTACTGTATATAAAACTGTAATTATACAGTACATATTATGCAAAGATACTTAATGAAAGTTCTGGCAAAAAGTGATGAAATATCACTCATTAAATGATGTACTGTCATTACAAATCAAAATAGATACGTTTCTGCTTCCCATTTATGTGATATATTAGTCTAAAAATCTTTGCATATGCATTTATGAATATTACGCACAGAATTACAGAACACGCTACTAAAAATATTTCAGTAATTAAAACTAAAATACTTGGCCGATCAATATCCTGTTGACATTCTTAAAATGTATTATAAAAGACATGAAACAAAATATATCTAAAACAACAAAGAGACGAAAAATATAAATAATCAACAGATGTAAAACGAACCGAAAATAAAAGAAAGCTAAAAGCCATATCTTCACTAATGGGACTACAACTCCTTGGCAGGCAGCGCTACAGGAGTACAATGTTCTTCGTGATTTACAGGTTTTATTGTTTTTCCAAACGCTAAGTCCATATTCTGGTTTACAATAAGAATTTAAAAGTTATAAAAAGATGAAGCCGTATCAATATGCATAAAATCTCTATAAACGCTGTTAAACGTAGTATAAATTTATAAAGTTGAAACTCCCCATCATTTTCATCGTGTAGAGAGCAGTTAACAATGTGTTCCAAATATTTATATTCAGTGATAACATCAAAGGTTTCACTAAGTTATTTGTATTCTTTGTCATATCATTGTAAAGCCTTTTTTGGGTGGACCTACGAAATATCATGCATTTAGTCTTAGTCTTTTTCATTCTCAGGTCATGACTCAATAATTCACTCTGAAATATCATATAAAGGATTCTTAAATAATTTTAAGAATTATTAAGCAAAACAATATCATCAGCATGTTACAATACTTTATAGTGTGAATAAGAAAGGAGAAAGTATGCCACCTTGTTTTACCCCTTCCTCTACAGGATGAAAGGTACCATAGAGCTCCTCCTACACAAAATTTACATACTGGTTACGAAGGTAGTGCATCAATAAAAGCACCATGTCAACAGGAACCATACGATCTAAAAGTTTCTTACCTAGGCAAAATTATTCACTGTATCAAAAGCCTTGGAGAGATCGCAAACAGTGCCACTCCAGTTCCTTTATTTCAGGAATATTCATACATAATCTCTTCCAATAAATAACCAGCTGGAAGTTTTCTCTCATTCAGCCAGTCACAAAGAAGGGTGACCATTCCCAACCCTCTACCTATCATCCAATTGCTTTAACATCCTGTGTCTCAAGGGTTTTCGAGTCTACTCTTAACGGAAAAAATTTAAAGCATCTTTCCTATCACAACCTTCTTTCTGATCGTCAGTATGGGTTCCGTCAGGGACGCTCCACTGGCGATCTTCTCACCTACCTTTCAGACTTCTGGTCATCCTCCTTTCGGGACTTTGGCTAAAGCTTTGCCATTGCACTTGACATCTCAAAGGCTTTCGATCGAGTCTGGCATAAATTTTTAATTTCCAAACTGCCTTCTTACGGTTTCTATCCTTCTATCTGTGCCTTCATCTATAGCTTCATTCCTGGTCATTCTATAGCCGTTGTTGTAGACGGCCACTGTTCTTCTCCTAGATCTGTCAACAGTGGTGTTCCTCAAGGTTCTGTCCCATCACCAACTCTCTTCCTTGTATTCATCAATGACTTAAGCTGTACATCTAACCCTATCCACTTATACGCTGATGATTCCACCCATCACCTTTCCATTCAGTTCCTGCAACGTCCATATCAGCAATTACTTCAACAAACAAAGGATGGGGCTATGGCACACCTAATTCCTGACTTGGCTCGTATCTCTGACTGGAGTAAAAATAATCTTGTTTTTAATGCATCATAGACCCAGTTTTTACACCTATCAACCCGGTACAGTCTTCCACAGAAGTACCCACTAATGTTTAATAATATCCAGCTCAATCTTGCATCATCCTTGAGCATGCTTGGGGTTTCATTCACTCGGGACTTATCTTGGAAAGATCATATTGCATCTCTTCTAAAATCTGCTTCCAACTCCATACCTTCTTTACCCCTGCAGTTGATTTTATACACGGGTTTTATTCGACCCTGTTTAGAGTACAACTCTCATGTGTGGGGAGGCTCCCCACATACAGTTCTTAATAGGGTGGAGTCAAAAGTTTTTCATCTCATTAACTCTCCTCCTCTTACTGGCTCCCTTCAACCTCTGTCTCTTTGCCGTACTGTTGCATATTTATCTCTTTTCTGTTGCTACTTCAATGGTCACTGCTCCTCTGAACTGTCTGCTTGCATCCCTCCACCTCTACGACGGGTGCGTAGCATCCATCTAGCAACAAATCTCATCTCTTTTCTGTCTAACTCTCTAATGCAAGAGTTAACCATTACTCCCAGTCCTTCATTTATGCAACAGGTCAAATCTGGAACTGTCTCCCTCTGTCTGTATTTCCTACTTCCTATGATCTCCGGTCTTTCAAACGCAGTGTGTCCAGGCATCTCGAAATGAACGGATCTTGAATTTGGCTCTCTTTTTTATTATTTTTTTTATTTTTTCTTGGAAGGAACGGTTTGCGGGCTCCTGGCCTTTGGTTCCTTTTTTCTTGCATAAAAAACCATCACCAATTGACAAACCCTTTCTAAAACTAAACTGTCTTTTATCAAAGATTTTTTTTTTTTCAAAACATGTTGCTGGTGCATCTCTATTATTTTTAGTTGACATATTGATTGCATTGCAGGTCTAGTGTTTACCGATTCAGAAATGTCGCCTCGCTCATCTTTGATTGTTGGAGTAATATTGCATACTGGGTGGACTATAGCAATGAATAAAACATGCATTTAAATATTCCGATAAAATAGTTTAAAAATCATCAGATAAATGTTTCATAAAAACCAAGAGCATATCATCATGTCATATGCCATTTTTTCTTACTTATTACTCTGTGAAGAGCATCCCAATTATCTATCGATCTTTTTGTTGCCAGACGCCATAATCCCGTAAGGGGTGGCCATTTGACTTTGAGTTATTTGTTTTACGGGGAGGGGCACTAACCCTCCACCAACCCACTTGTTGACACGTAGGGAGCACGTATGGTTTGGTTATATGGTTACCATCCAGCGTTGTAAATGGTTTCTTGGCTTACAGGAAACCATTTGCTTGTCACTGAATGTAAAGCCACCTGTAAAGGAAAGAAAAGCAGTAACAGGTGAAAGGAAAGATGGGAGAAATTGGAAGAGAGGGGGGGCAGGCACAGAAAAAGAATGATAAAGGCTAAGGAAAAAGTAGGCAGCACTACAGCAAGTGAGTGGATGATAGTCGCCACCACCTACCACTATCCCAATTATGATTATCCATAATTTTCTCTGAGATAATTTTCACCACTCTCTCTTCATTACATTCTCCATCAATAACATTAGCCTTCCTATACTTCCCTTTTCTAACATTAACCTCTTACCAAAACGTTCTCGTATCTTTTAAAGCAAACATTTCAGCTATTAACTCACATAACTCTTCGTGCCCAGCTTTCTTCCCCTGTTTTAAGCTATTCCTAAAAAATGGTCTGACTCTGCTTATTTTCTTCATAGTCAGTGTCTTCTCTTTGTTTTCCACTCCCAACCCATCTTAAGAAACAGTCTCGAGCAATCTTATAATCTGACGACTCTTCGACTGCAGCCTGGAATTACTTCATACTTATTAATCTCTCTCTCTCTCTCTCTCTCTCTCTCTCTCTCTCTCTCTATATATATATATATATATATATATATATATATATATATATATATATATATATATATATTTTTTTCTTATAAGCCTGAGAAGCAAACACATTTCTTCACATATATTGCTTTACACATCATCAATCCATGCAAGATGTTCTGGGTTGCAGCAACCAGTAGTGGCACACAGCACACTCTACTGTTCAAATATTGCCCTAAGAAGCCCAGTAGGCTGTAGCACCAGTCGTGCAGGGCAGTGCTCACAAGATGGATGGAAAGCTGATGACAGGGAGAGCTGGAGCTCCTGTTTCATCAGCCCTCGGGACTAGTTCCTAACCATCCTCCTTTGCTGAACTTTTTCAGCGTTTCAGTAACACAGAGAGTAGGCCAGCATACTCTCCAATACAAGTTTCTCTAACTGTCTACACCAAACTACATGCACTTTCTTTTCAAAATTTTTAAAATAAATAGCGTCTATTAACTAAGCCTCGGAGTCCCCCGGGGGGGGGGGGGGAGGCAAAAATGCCACCACCATCTGCTCCTCTCCCGGTGACGACTCAACGATCTGTCTGGAACCAGTGTCTCACTCATTTCTTCATTTCTGCAACATTTGCGGCCTTTCCTCTAACATTCTGTTGAGCACTACCTCTCCTCTAAACCTCACCTTCTCTTCTAAACTGAGACTCAGCTGCCTAAGGCAAATGATAGCAAACCCTTTTCTGTATCCTCCTACATTCATTTCAAAGCCAAATTGGCTGTTGTGTATATGTACGCAATGACTTATCTTGCTCTCACGTTCCTGAACTCGATTATTCTGAATCCTCTACTCTCTGGTTTCGGCTTTCCTGTCATTCTCGGAGTGAATATATCTTTGCTGTTTACTTATCCCCTAATTCTACTTACCATCAAAAATTCTTCGACTATCTTACTTCTATGATGGAACATATCCTATCCATTTCTCTTTCTCTGAAACTTCCATTCTAGGAGATTTCAGTGTTCCCCACCACATTTGGCTATCCTCTCCTTTCATTGATCCACCTGATGAACAAGCCTACAT
The DNA here is from genome assembly GCF_032717465.1 of Coenobita brevimanus. Taxonomy (NCBI): domain Eukaryota; kingdom Metazoa; phylum Arthropoda; class Malacostraca; order Decapoda; family Coenobitidae; genus Coenobita; species Coenobita brevimanus. The sequence continues at coordinate 12,203,160 of NC_137001.1, forward strand.
CATTTCTATCCTTAATGACCTAGCACAGCTTATACAGCATCGTACCAGTATCCATGACTGCCTTGAAGAGAGTTTCAACATACCTGACCTCTTCCTTATAGCTAATCCTACTGCTTACATTGTTAATCTTTCCTCTCTGTTGGGCTTCTCTGATCACAACCTTATTACCTTAACCTATTCTATTGCTCAAGTAAGGCCTGTGGACCCTTCAAAGAAACGTTGGCTGTGGCACTTTGGAGCTGCTGATTGTGAGGGCCTCAGGCAGTACTTCGTTTATTTTCCCTGGAACAATTAATGCTTCCATGGCCGGGAGCCATCTGAGTGTGCGTCACGCATTACAGAGGTTATATACTCTCGAGCATGGAAGCATACATTCCCTTCTCATATCCTTTGACTAATGCAAGAAGGCCTTGTTTTAATCACGCTTGTTCCAATGCTGTACACAACAAGGGGAGAGTGTATAAAAGGTACCAGAGCCAACCCATCCCTGAGTCACATTTTTTTTTTTTTTTTCTTCCCAGAATCGTGCTAAGTCTGTTCTTCGCTCTGTTAAAAATAATTTCATGCGTACTGAATGCTCTCAACTCTCCAACACAAATTCTTCCTGTTCCTTCTGGCACACCCTCCCGTGGGGAGCCACCTTGTGGTGGGGGGGCTTGCATGATCCTGTGATCCCACAAGCCTGCCCGCCAATGTAATGTCATCTGGCAGGGTCTCCCATGCGGGTAGGGTTGTGGATGAGGGGTCTGACTAAGTGCTGTCCGAAATGTAGGTTGCCCACATGGGTCATCGATGCCACCCACCAGAGGGGTCGCCTTGGTGCTGTCTTGAGTTGGTTGGTTGGGTCTCTGGGCTGGGGGGTGTTGGGGAAGAGGGTCTTTGCACTGGTGGGAGCAAACTTTCGCATCACAGGGTGTCCTTCTTGGGTCACCCTCTCGGGACGAGGTACCCAACTCTCATCAGACCATGCTCAGTCCCCTCACCCCCTGGTAGGCAGTTTCTCTTGGCTCCTGGTGCCATTTTATCTCTCACTAATGTATATTTGGATACATCAAACACATCTTCAACCACCTGTGTGGTCGGCAACCAGCCGCAGGAGTCGGCATCACCTGGTCACTCTCTTGGCGATGACCCTGTACCCTCTTGGTCATCTGCCAAAACTGCAAATCCAGATGTTCCTTCTATCGAGCTGTTACTTGGTGTCTTTGTGAAACACTCTTATACAAAATATATAGTCCTCAAAATGGATGATGGTACTTCCTTCTGGAACCTGAACTGTTTTCAGATTCACAGTGGTCTAGTTACAGCATGTGGATTTACCTCCAAGATCTCCTTGCAGGGTGATGGTTCTCTGTTGCTAGAAGCCAGGAATGAAGAGGAGAGTTCACGCATCCAGTTTCTTACTATGGTTACCGATTATCCAGTACCTGCCTCTCGTCACTTGGTCTTAAATCAGTCCCGTGGGGTTGTGTATTCTTGGAACTTGGTCTCCTATTCTGATTCTTCCCTCTTGGAGGGGCTGGCTCCTCAGGGAGTCGTAGCAGTCCAGAGAATTATGAAGAAATTTGATGGGGGTTCTAACCCCTATTCCTATTCTTATCTTGATGTTTGATCGCCTTACTTTGCTGAAGGTTGTCACTTCTGTGTGGTGGAAGCTTAAGATTAAACCTTATGTTCCCTGACCTAGAAGGTGCTATTATTGTCAAAGATTTGGCCATGTTCGCCGTTCCTGCAGGTGGGAAGCATCTGGCCTACCTGAGGTTTGTTGAAATTGTATTCGAGTTTCTCATGGTATGGTAGATTGTTCTCAACCCTCTAAAGATTTGAACTGTGGAGGGGTGCATGCGGCCTTTTCAAGAGATTGCAATGTATACAAGTTTGAGCATGAGATTATTTCTGTCCAAACAAAGGAGAAAGTTTCCTTTTCTGAGGCAAAAGCCTGGGTAAAGGATAGGATCATTCGCCCTGAGGTTACCTTTGCTGCTGTCTTGTCTCGCCCTAAACCTAGCTGGCAGGTGCCCCTGCCATCACACAATGCCCCATCAAATTCTCGGGGTTCTACTTCCCGGCATTCTCGGCCTGGGGGTTCCACTGAGGGAGTGCAGCCTGGAAGTGGCTGTGATTCCTCTGGGGAGGTGCCTGCTGTCTCTGGGGGTGTCCCCTCTGCGGTAGTTCTTCCAGCATCTGGGAGTGCCTCCCCCATCCCAGTTCCTCCGGTTCCTCCTGTGGCAAACACGCGTGTCAACACTACACCTTACTTTGACACATCCAAAACTCTCACTGTCCCTCCTGTGCATGGCAAGCGTCGCCGTGGCTCCTCAGAGTGCTCAGAGATTGAAGCACTGCTACCAAAGATCTCTGCAGTGGAGCCTACTACTCCTACTACTCGAGATGCTCAGGGATTGGGGCGGGAGCAGGCTGGGGATGGCATCTCACTGATGACCCAGCCATCACCAGACAGTGGTGGTATTCAGGTCGTCGATGTGCCTGTTCAGCTGCATGAGGCCTTGCCCTCTCAGAGTTCCAGTACTGTGGGATGTGCTACCGATCGTGCTCCTTCTCGTGTTGGCATTGCGTGCTCTGTTCCAGCTAGGGCAGCTTGGGGGCCCCCTTCCAAAACACCTCTTGCCCCACCAGAGAAGAAGACCATTGTCCGGCCATCTTCTTCTTCCTCCAGGTTATCTTCAGCCGGGTGGCACACTGTACACCATGATGGTGCCAGGCATTCCCTTTCTAAGGGAAGTTCTAAACAGCAATCTAAATCTGGTTGCTTGTTTGGGGCAAGGTTGTCTCACCCCTCAACCTAATTATTCCTTCGCTGTGGGTACTATGACATTCTCAGCCAGTATATTGCAATGGAATTGTTGAGGGCTGGGTGTTAATTGGGAGGAGCTGCAGACCCTCCTGGCTTATTCCCGTTTGTGCATGTGTCTCCAGGAAACTCTTGTAGGGTTTGCCACTCCTCATGCACAAGCTGGGTACAATGCATTTTAGCACCAATACAGGATCCTGTTGGGGGTGTTGCTGTTTTGGTGAGGGCTGACATCCCTCATCGGCCAGTCCACCTCCAGTCTGACCTCCAGTGTGTTGCTGTGCGGTTGTATGCCCACTACTGGTATACAGTTTGTTCCATTTATTTGCTGCCCAACACAGCAGTCAGTAGGGTGGAACTTGAGAACCTGCTTGGTGACTTACCTACGTCCTTTCTTCTCTTGGGGGACTTTAATGGTCACCACGCTTTGTGGGGTGACTGTCTTGTTAACCAACGTGGGAGTTTGTTGGCATTCTTATTGCAGGATGCGGATCTTGCCCTGTTCATTACTGGGGCAATTACACATTTTCACCCCCAAACAGGTTCATTTACTGCAATCGACCTCTCTGTCTGCTCTCCTGACTGTCCCAATGACATTACCTGGGAGGTTATGGAGGATCTACATGGAAGTGACCACTTTCCCATCCTCCTTACTGCAGCAGTATCTAGTCCCTGTTCCCAGCTACCAAGGTGGAGATTGGACAAGGCAGACTGGTCCCTTTTCTCTTCTCAGATTTCTGTTAATGTCCCAGTTGAAGACTTTCCGAATATTCATGAGGCTGTTTCATTCTTTACCTCTGTTCTACACTCTGCTGCCCTTTATGCTGTTCCTAAAACCTCTGGGATGTATCGTTATCGATCTGTCCATTGGTGGAATGATGATTGTCTTGTTGCTGTAAGTGCTAAGAAGTTAGCTTTCTCCCGTTATCGAAGATACAGGAGACAGCATTATCTTGTTGAGTTCAGAAAGGCACGGGCCAAGACTCGTTGGGTACTCAAACAAGCTAGACAGGACTCTTGGATGGCTTAAGTGTCATCTATAAACTCAAAGATGCCAGTGTCTCAGATGTGGAAGAGGGTCCAAAAGATCTAAGGAAAATTTATTCAAGGCAAGTCCCCTGTGCTGATGTCTAATGGTTAGCCTGTTGGTGACCCTGCAGCTCTGGCTGATATTTTTGCATCCACCCTTGCAGTGGTGAGTCATAGGGATACTAGCTCACTAATATTTGCCAGACAAAGGGAGATAGAGGAGGCGAGGGTACTGGACTTCCGTTCAAGGAATATGGAGTCCTACAACCTCCCTATCTCTTGTTGCAAACTCCAATCTGCCCTCACCCTCTGCCGCGACACCTCTCCAGAGCTGGATGATATTCCTTACGTGATACTTAGACACCTGGATGATGATGCACTGTCTTTTCTCCTCAGCCTTTTTAATAGAATCTGGAGGGAATCTTCTCTTCCCACCTCTTGGCGTGAGGCCATTGTCCTGCCATTCCAGAAGCCGGGAAAGGCAGGTTACAGTCCCCTGGAGTATCAGCCAATTGCCTTAACATCTTGCATGTGCAAATTAATTGAGAAAATGGTCAACACACACCTAATGTATTTCCTAGAAAGGAATGAATGTCTTTCTCAGTGTCAGTCTGGTTTCCGAAAATGTCACTCAACAACAGATGTACTTGTTTATCTTGAGGCTGCAGCATGTGATGCTTTTCCTAGACAGCAGTATCTGATGTCCATTTTCTTTGACCTAGAAAAGGCATATGTTACTACTTGGCAGTTTGGTATCTTCCAACAACTCCATTCTTTTGGTTTATGTGGCAGGCTACCCCTGTTTATATTAAATTTTCTGCATGACCATTCATTCAGAGATAGGATTGGTGTCACCCTGTCTCCTTCATACCCTAAGGAGAGGGGTGCCTCATGGAAGTGTCCTCAGTGTGACCCTTTCTGCAATTGCATCGGACGGCATTGTGTCCTGTATTCCAGAAGGGGTGTCGGCCTCACTGTATAGTGATGATTTGGCTGTATGGTATGCTGTTTCCCAAATGTCCATGGCTGAAAGTCGCATGCAGCTCGCTCGGCGCAGGGTCTCTCGGTGGGCCACAGTGCATGGGTTCCGTCTCTCCCCAACAAAGATGGTGGCCTTGCATTTCTGTCACTTGAGAGGAGTTCACCCCAACCCAGATCTGCAGTTATATGGCCACAGGGTGCGATATGTCGATGAAACAAGGATTCTCGGACTTGTCTTTGACGGGTGACTGACGTAGGTACCTCATTTCCATTCACTATGACTCTCATGCCTCCGTGCCCTGTCTCTCCCAAGGACCCTATCTCACTTGTCTGGGGGCGTTGATAGAACCATCTTTGCTCCGATTTTACCATCCCATAGTTAGGGGCAAGTTGGACTATGTGTGTGTGGTGTACTTCTCTACTACTGAGGCACGGCTGCAACCACTAAATTCTGTCCATCATGCTGGGATTCGTCTGTCAGCTGGGGCTTTATGGTCCTCCCCTATTGAAAGCCTGTTGGTTGATGGTGCAGTGTTGGCACTGCCTTCACCGTCTTCTGGCCTGACTGAGTTGTAAATCTGGCTCTGAGGTTGCTCTTCTTCCTTTTTATGACACCCACCCTCACTATCCACACCCGTTTAGGTACAGAGTGAGGGCTGCTATGAGGGAGTTGGATGTCCAGTCCTCTACTGTTTGCCCTGTGCGTGTCCCCTGAGTTGCTCCCTGGCTTCTTCCAGAGGTACAACCATGTGATTACTTGCTCGAGAGGAAGGCCTCTCTTTCCTCACATGCAGCTTTGTCTTATTTTTTAGAACATACCTCTGCTCACAATGACTCGATCCCTGTTTATATCGATGGCTCTAAATTCCGCATGGGGACAGGCTTTGGTGTTATCTTTCGTGATTTTGGCCGTGGTGGAAGTCTCCCTCCTACTGCATCTGTTTTTACTGCTGTACTTACTACTATTTTAGTAGCAGTTGAATTGATTTTTAGCTTTCCTCCAGCTTCTTTTACCATTTTTAGTGACTCAGCCAGTGTCCTACAAGCTTTGTCTCATTGCTTCCCATCACATCCCCTAGTCCTGTCTGTATTGGAGTGGCTCTTATTATGTACAACTGTGTTGGGTCCCTGCACATGTGGG
>NC_137001.1:12851622-12871622 GCF_032717465.1 Coenobita brevimanus
TCTCTCTCTCTCTCTCTCTCTCTCTCTCTCTCTCTCTCTCTCTCTCTCTCTCATCGAAGGTATTATATATTTTATGCGTTTATCCCAAAGCCTCTTCGTAAAATGAAATATCAGATCGTTGAACTAGTGTATCATTACGTTATATATTTGCACGTTCACATTTATCATTCTGTTAAAACAGGGATGAATATAAAGTTTCATGATCCGTCCGAAGATGAATGTTTATTTACCAAACATTCTTTAATCAAAGTCAGATTCAGTTCAGACTTAACAATAATTACGTATTCTCATATCTCAGTGCAGTAGTATTGATTTGAGCCAGTATATTCTAACACCTGCAGTAAATCTGCATTTCACTGTTAGAGCTTACGAAGGTACAAAAGCCTGTTTAGTTATATACTATATATATATATATATATATATATATATATATATATATATATACAGAGAGAGAGAGTATATATATCTATATCTATATCTTTATCTATATATATCTATATATCTATCTATCTATCTATCTATCTATCTATATATATATATATATATATATATATATATAAAGTGATCAAGAAATAAACCTCCACACCACATTGAGGAATGTGTCAGAGCGAGAATGGTAATTTGTGTGTGTGTGTGTGTGTGTGTGTGTGTGTGTGTGTGTGTGTGTGTGTGTGTGTGTTTCTTTGTCGGGTATACTTGGCTTTCTTCTTGTCTAAGAAAACCTACTAGTATCACAAGATAGCAGTTTTCATTGTAGTTTAAGAAAAATGTACATGCCACGATTGGCCTTATAGCTGACGGGAAATATGGTACACTGTTCTTGGCTATGAGGAATTATTTTCGGCTGTTTTTTAACTATTTTAGACACTTTTTGTAAAATAAGTATAAACACTGGTACCACACGAAGGCATTATTCGTGAGACTTTCAAAATATTATGACACGCCACGAATGGTAAAATTGCTGAGAAGAAAACAAGCAGGGAAATATTAGAAATCATTGCAGGCAAGAATTTTGCACACCAAATTTTGGCTGAAATACAGTGTTCTTGCTCGCTTCGCTCCTTTGAACAGTGAATTTGGCTTGATGGTGTACCAAGTAGCAGTGTGAGGTATGGTGGTGTGAAGTGTGGCACTGTGAGGCGTGGAAGTGTGAGGTGTGGCAGTGTAAGATATGGGAGTGTAAAATGTGGGAGTGTGAGATGTGGCAGTGTGTGGTGTGACAGCATTAGGTGTGGCAGTGTGATGTGTAACAGTGTTTGTTGTGGCAGTGTAAGATGTGGCATTGTGAGGTGTGGCAATGTGTGGTGTGGCAGTGTGAGATGTGGCAGTGTGAAGTGTGGCAATGTCAGATGTGACAATGTGTGATGTGATAGTGAGATGTGTGGTTATGTGTGGTGTGGCAGTGAGAGGTTTGGTAGTGTGTAGTGTGGCAGTGTATTTATAACAGAGAGAGGTGTAACAGCGTGTCGCGCAGCAGGTGTCAATGTCTCATAAGAAATACCAAAAGAACTAAGGTACAAAGGTGATGTGGCAGTAGGACGATCAGATGCAACAAATTGTTTATCAGGCAGATGTTGCTTCACAGAGCACAGGTTTGGCAGTGGGAGGTGCGGAGTGTGGTGTGATGAGTAAGGTTTGAGGGTGGTGTGGTGTGGTGTGGTGTGGTGTGGCGTGGTGTGATAGTGGGAGGGATAGGAAGTGCACGTGCTGTAGGCTGTTATTACGACCCTATAAATAAACCCAACAGCTGTGCATTCACCGATTTGATGGTTACAAGAAAATCTGCATATTATTTGCATGGGCTGTCCTCTTTAAGCAAAATAATAAAGTAATTGGAAGGATTTTACTTGCCTAAATAGAGACAAAAGTAGCTTCAAAACTCTCGCATTCTCACAAGTAACACTTTACTTTATGTCAGTTCAATTCTTCCATTTCACCAGTCAACAGGATTGTATAACACTATATCTTAGTCACATCGGGGTTGGTTAAGCACAAATCGCTGCCCTGGCCCCCTGTCGCTTCCCCATCAGGCTGCCCTCTATCCGTTCCACACCACTTTAATCCACATGCCTCTCCACCTCACTGCACCTCATTTTCGGTCTTCTTCTTTCTCCTTCCATCTCTATCACTCACAATCTCCTATTCTCGTTTTACTCTAACTTGGCCTAAAATTGTCGTCTCTATTTTAAATTCTGATTAATAACAATAAATTAACGCTTGAATATGGTGCTAGTCAGGAAAAGAGCTATGGAAAGGATGTAGAGCCGCAGCAATGTCTATTTCCGCCACGACTTATGTGGAATATGCTGCAAAAGGGCGAAAATCTAGGTCAAGTTCAGATGACAAGAGTATAGTCAGTCTTTCACTCTCCATTTCCTCCATACCTACACCTTCAGTATTATCCACGTCAGTACCACAACGTTCCCGTGTACCCCTATTTGTTTGTCTGTCCCTTTGCGTAACTCTACATGCTCTTTTCGGATATATTTCTCTCGTTTCATTCATTATTTCTACCTTTCCAGCCATTTTCCAAGCTTCACTGGCACACGTTAGACTGAGGACCAGAACACTACTGTCAGGGACTGATAAATTTTCTATACTCTTTTCACGTTAACTTAGCCCAAGTTTTAGTCCTTTCGCAGCCAGTTTCTCATAAGTCAGGAGCAGAAAACGACAATACTAAAGCCTTTCGTCCTTACCATAGCACTGCTTCGTGACTAGCACTGTATTCTAGTGCTAACCCTTTATTACAACTAAGGATTCAAAATGGAGAGAGGTCAATTTTAGCCCAATATAAAGTAAAAGGAGTATACCTGCTCGTACAGAGGTCGATGATGGGAATGGTTGCTGATATGAGGGCTGTGAGAAGACGATGTGGAGGTCTGTCACATCATATGATCGTGGTATGCAAGATCGAGCTGAGAGGAGTGATGTGAATCAAGAGAGAGAGCAGCAGTAAGGGAGAAAAACTGAAAGTTGAAAAACTGAGGATCAAAGAAATAGCAGATGATTACAGGACCAAAGAAGATGATGAGTTAGAATCAGTGAACCGGAATGAATTGGATCTGGAAAGCCTGTGGAATGCATATAGGGATTGCTTAGTTAGCAATGCTAAAGTGGTGTGTGGTGTGGCAAGAGTATCAACAAAAAAGAAGGGTGCGGCATGGTGGGATGAGGAGGTTAAAAGAGCGATGGAGGAAAAGAGGAAGAAGTGGCTAAAGTGGTTAAAGGATAGGAGTTCAGTTGAAATAAGAAATGAGTATATCGAGAGCAAGAAGCACGTAAGGAGACTAGTGAAGAGGAAAAAGATGGAGGTAAATGATGATTTGGGAAGAAAAATGAATGTGAACTACTCTGAAAATAGGAAGTTATTCTGGAAAGAGGTGCAAAAATGAAGAAGTGAAAGCAGAAAGTAATGTGATGGTGTGACGGATGCAGGTGGTAGGTTACTAACCCATGGAGATGAAGTAAAGACTAGATGGAAAGAATATTTTGAAAGCCTGATGAATGGGAATAGAGAGCAGAGCAGCTGTAAACATGATTGGTTTTGGGGGTGTGCGGAGAAGGAATGCAGTGCCAGGAGACGTGACACTCGCACAAGTGAAGAGCACGGTGAAACGGCTGAAAAATGGGAAAGCAGCTGGGGTTGATGAGGTGTACGCAGAGATTCTTAAGTGCAGTGGAGAGAGTGGAATGAAGTGCTTGTTGGAAATATGTAAGAAGGCATGGATGAGTGAAACTGTGCCTGCAGAGTGGAAAAAGGCTGTGAGTTTACCCCTGTACAAAAATAAAGGTGAGCGAAGTGAGTGCAAGAATTATCATGGCATAAGGTTATTGAGTGTGGCAGGGAAGGTATATGGAAGAATTATTATTGAGAAAGTAAGAGAGATATCAAAAGTCCTAGTGAGTGATGAAGAGGGTGGCTTTAGGAGTGGCAAAGGATGTGTGGATCAAGTATTTGCAGTGAGACAGATAGCAGAGAAGGCTTGTGAGAAGGACCATAAGGCGTTTATGGCTTTCATGGACCTGGAAAAAGCATACGACTAAGTAGACAGAGAAGAATTGTGGAAAGTTTTGCGCATGTATGGTGTAGATGGTAAGCTGCTAGGTGCTGTCAAGAGTTTTTATGATGATAGCGAAGCATGTGTAAGGGTTAATGGGATCTTAGTGAATGGTTCGCGATTGGTGTGGGCGTGCGACAAGGTTGTTGGATGTCCCCATGGTTGATCAATATATATAAATGGATGAGGTGATGAGAGATTTAAAAATACGAGTAATGGAGAGTGGGCTGGCCTTGGTAATGAATGGTGATACATGGAATATCTCCTGTTTGTTGTATGCTCATGATGCAGTACTGCTTGCAAGTACCGGACAAGAACTTGGCAGGCTAGTGCAGAGTTTTGCTGATGTTTGTGAGTGTCGTGCCTTAAGAGTAAATGTAGAGAAGAGTAAAGTGATGGTTACTGAGAGAGGTGACTCCCAGTGTGATTTCATAGTTAATAGAGAGAGACTGGAATTGGTGAGAGAGTTGATATACTTGGGCACTGTGATAGAAAAGAGAGGAAAATGTGCAAAAGAAGTTGAAACTAGAGTGACACAAGGAGAAAAAGTAGATGGTGCAATGAAGGCCTTGATAAGAAACAGAGGCTTGAGTGTTGCAGCTGCACGAGGCTTCCATGAGGGAGCGTTAATGCCATGTTTAACATATGGGTGTGAGACTCTGGTGTGACATGAAAATGAAAAGTCAAGAGTAAGAGCAGTGGAGATGGGACTGCTGAGGAATGTATGTGGAGTCCAGTGGGTGGATAGGATACGAAATAATGTGATTCGTGAAAGGTGTGGAGTGAGGAAGTCGGTTGACACCAGAATCAAAGAGAGTGTGCTGAGATGGTATGGTCATGTGGAAAGAATGGATAACAATAGAGTGGTAAAAAGGGTATACCTTAGCAAATTTGAAGGAGGAAGGAGGGGAGGTAGGGCAAGAAGAACGTGGAGAGATATGGTGGATGAGTGTTTGAGGAAGAAGTTTGGAAGACGGTAAGGCTAGGAAACTGACAAGAAATCGAGCTGGCTGGATGAATGTTGTGAGGAGAAGTGCATGATCAGGGATTCTGGCACCCCTTGTGAGCATAGCAGCGTCTGCATTGACTCAGTCGGATACGTTTGTGTGAAGCTGCAGAATGTGGTGAATGTTTATGGCTTATCTGGTAGAGCCAGGATTCCGGGGGCTTGAATGATGAGAGAATGGAAGTGTTGCCTATTTGGATTGGGCAAGTTTGTGCTGTCTGGACATTGCTACTCCTTACCCTACCCTTGGGTGGAAAAGGAGGTCCGGATGATGATGATGATGATGATGATAATGATGATGATGATGATTATGATCACGGTTATTATTATTATTATTATTATTATTATTATTATTATAGTGGTAGGTGGGGGTGCTCACTGCCGACTCACTAGAAGTAGTGCTGCTTTCGGGTGACTACCCTTTCCTCCATTCTTTCCTTCCCTTCTCTTGTCTTTGTTTCCTTCTTTATTTCCTCTTCCTTCTGCATATGGGTAACTCTACACTGAGTGATAAGCCAAATGGTTTTGTGTACACCAGGAAACCATTTACTACGCTGGGTGGTAATCATATAACCAAATTATGGCGCCTGGTGATTTAGTACTTTCCGTGTCATAGGATGCATTTTTTTTTCTACGAAAATTACTTTAAAAATCAAGCTGCGTCCTAAGACACGGGGCTGCAGCAGCACACGACGATACTCGAGCTCTAGCTGAGGATTTTTTTTTTGAGAATTTGTTCAAATACAAGTTTACAACTGACCATACGTTGTATATATGTATATATATATATACATACATATATATATATATATATATATATATATGTATATATATATATACATACATACAAGACCATAAAATATTCAGAACACCACGGAAAAGCTCTGTATGGTCGTCTCCCTCGGCTGCTTGTTTACTTTTGGGTCGGTTAAACTCGGTTTCGTTGTTGTTGTTGTTTGGTTCAGCTCAGCAGACGACGGTCACACAACTGTCAAGCGGAAAGCGAGAATAGTCATATGACACTCTTTAAGTTTTATTATGTGAATAAAAGATGACTTGTTTTAATATGTGTGCTTTACTTACCATTATCTTGGAATAATTCAGTGGTCAGTGGGTGACGAGAACTACGATGAGTTGAAATCTCAGTCCACACAACAAAGTCAGCTGACATCACATCACATTACATCACATGGTAAGCGTGTGTTTAAACATTCTATCTCTATCTATATACCTAGGCTGCTTCCCCCAAGGAAAGGAAGGTAGCCGAGACAGGACGACACACTCCCCATTTACTCATCCATTCAAACACATTCATTCGGATCTTAGCCCCAAAGGGGAGAAGGGACAGATCCTCACCGCACGACACCGCACAAGGGTCAACTGCACAGTGCAATCAGTGATATCCACAGCACGGCCCGACAGCAGAGCTGGTTTACCCCTGCCACATCATAATAGACCCATACCCTTACCCGCCTCTGACCAAAGTTGCTGATCAGACCAAATGCGGGAGAATGTCCCCTCAGGGCTGCGTCATCATTTATTCATTCACAGTTTCTCTCCATTTCTTTCTTTCACGCACAGCCACTCTTCCTTGCTCAACAGACATCCCTCTTGCATCCAGCACTCTCTTCACACTGTCCATCCATCCTATTCGTGGTCTCCCTCTCAGCCTTACACCTCTCACATCAGATCTAGTTATCTTTTTCACCAATCTCTCATTATCCATTCTCTCCATATGCCCAAACCATCGCAACACCCTCTGCTCAATTCTACCAGCCATCTCCGGAACAACTCCAGTTCTCCTTCGCACTTATTCATTTCGCACTCGATCCATACGCGTCACTCCACACATACTCCTCAGCCACCTCAACTCCATTACATTCAAACTTTTCCTCTCTGCTACATCCATATTCCATTTTTCAGACCCATGTAACGCAGTCGGAACCACAACACCCTCATACAGCCTTCTCTTTACATCCATTCTAAGCGAACGACGTCTAAACACTTTTTTGATTCCTCCCAGCACCTTACCTACTTCATTTATTCTAAACTTCACTTCTGCATCTATTCTTCCATCCACAGCAACATGTGAGTATGTTTAAACATTCTCTTTTTCTTATATCTATATAACAGTTTGCTATGGCTGTGCTATTATAAAACCAGGTAATGAAGTGAACAATAGCAAATGCACTGGAAGAATGACTAAATATGTTCATAGATAATAATTAACAAGAGTATGAAGGTGGTAAACAAAGTAGTGGATTGTGTGTCGTCTTTGCTGATGTTCCTTGATTATTTCCTTCCTATTTTTCTCTGGATATTGCCTTGTCTGTTTAGGGAGGGTCAGATTTCAAGGAGCGTCCTATGACGGTAATTAAGGCGCTCTAGTAGGACTGAGCCGGTGCAGGTTTATATGCATGGGATGGTTGGGGTTTATTGCTCATGTAATGCCACTAAGGGATGAGCGACGCATGTCACTCTAATCTCATGACCAACTTGCCTAGCCCCTGTCTCTTACGTTCCTCATGGGGCAACACAGGATTGATGTATGTATGTATGTATGTATGTATGTATGTATGCATGTATTATTATCTATCTATCTATCTATTGCCAGACGCCTCAATCCCGTTTGGGGTGGCCACAAACAAATCGCCTCCAAGTCGCCCTGTCCCCCGCCATTTCACTGCCCTGCTCCCAACTCACACCCCCTCTCTCATATACCTCTCCACCCCATCCCTCCATCTCATCCTCGGCCTCCCCCTCCCTCTTCCCCCCTCCACCTCACTCACATACACTCTCTTCGTCAGTCTTTCACCCTCCATCCTCTCCACATGGTCAAACCATCTCAGTGTGTTCCTCATAATGCTTCCTATCACATCCACGTCCACACCACGACGCTCCTTTATATCCTCATTCATCAGTCTGTCTCTCCACGTGACTCCACAGGCTCCTCTTAAATAACTCATTTCCACTACTCTCACTCTTGACTTGTGTCCTTCCAACAATGTCCAAGCTTCACTTCCGTACGTTAGAGTTGGTATCACAATACTGTTATGTATTAACTTTTTCACTTCCATGCTCACTTCACTGTTTCTTATCACTGCTTTCAAAGAACCAGCAACCTTTCTTCCCTGCTGTACCCTTTCAAGCACTTAACCCTCCAAACCTCCATCCTTACTCATCACACTACCCAAGTACTGAAACGTACTAACATTTTCCAATGGTATTATTATTACTATTATTATTATTATTATTATTATTATTATTATTATTGTTATTATTTTTATTATTATTTTTATTACTATTACTACTACCACCACTACTACTACTACTACTACTACTACTACTTTTAAAATAACTGTCAGATTACAAGACAGAGAAAAACTCTTTCAGGCAGACCTATGGCCGGAAGATATTGTTATAGACAAATTTTATAACAGGGCAAAAAAGTCTATTAATAGACCTTCTATAGCATAGTTTTTTTTTTCTTTTCTTCTTTTTCTCTGACTTTTCCTTGGGTGTTTACAGTTTTATTAGTTTACTTTTGCGTTTTCAAGGATTAACAATGCATACATACACACTGAAAATATGTACATTTAACTGCTGCTCACTTACAAAGAATATTGATTTGGTAAGAGAAATGACTCAGAAAGAGATTGATGTAATATTCTTGCAGGAAACTTTCCTAATGAACGATAAATTATGGAAATTAGATTTTGTAAGTGAGAACTATGAGAGTGTAGGTGTGGCCGCTTACTTGTCTGATAGAGCGAAAATGGCTATGGCGGGACGTCCTGAGGGGGGTCTTGCAGTTTTATACAGGAAAGACTGTAGATTTTTCATAAATCAGATCTCTCTACATGAGAACTTTATTATTTTAGATATTAATGTTAATGAAATGAGACTTCTGCTAGTGAATGTCTATCTCAATAGTGATGTATGGGAGAGCCACACATTGGAGCAATACCTAGAGACGCTTGCTGCTCTCGAAGGAATTATAAATGATATGAAATATGACAATATATATTTTATTGGAGACTTTAATGCGGATCCTCACTCAGGACGGGCTTGGCGTAATCTCACAACGTTTATGCAGGAAAATCTATTAAGATGCTTTGATGTTGAGAAATTAGAGAGGAGTACTTGCACATTTATAAGCTACGGGAACACTTATAGTAGATGGTTAGATCATGTGGTAGGGAGGGATCATTATGCAATGACTGTCTCCGAATTTCAGATATTATAGGGTATGATGGGATCGGATCACTTGCCGATGGCATTTACTCTCTCAATAAATGTTAACAAACCTTGTAAATTAGCAACTATTACATCCAATGAAGACGAAGCTCTGAATACAATAAACTGGAATAAATTAAAGCCTGATGAAATAAATGAAATACGTAGACGAGTTGACGATGACTTGAGTAAGCTTCGTGATCTCCCAGCTCATCTGTGTGTGACGGTGGGCTGTAGAGATGTCTCTCACCTTAATAGTATTGATCTTTTATATAATAGTATTGGTTCTGCTCTTGTAAAAGCATCACTGGAGTACACAAGAACGACTGTACAGACAAATAAGTATAAGGTTATTCCCGGATGGAACAGGCGCGTTAAGTGCCTGCATTCGGTGGCCAGAGAGAAATATCTGCGGTGGTTAGCAACAGGTAAGAAAGCAGGGACTGTTGAACATAATGAAATGATAGCTTCTAGGAAGGGTTTCAAAAAGGCTTTGAATGACTGTAAGAGGGACGAGCAGAGTGAAGTATGCGAGAGCATTATGGAAAAGTTTAGAAATAAAGATAAAAGACAATTTTGGTGTGAAGTGAAAAGAAAACAAGGGAAAATGAAAGCCACGAATATCATTGACGGTAAACAATGTAACAATGATATTGTAAAAATATTTCATAAGAAATTTTTAGCAGCACAACATGATGATGCTGAAGCAAAATTTGATTTCATGAATAACTTTAAACAGAAATGGGAAAATGGACGAAAAATGTTTATTCGAGTGTCGGTAGTGTCGCTGAGGAGGATCATAGCACGTCTGAACCCCGGGGTGGGGCATGACGGGGTCCACTCCTTGTTTTTACGGAACGTCTCAGATGAATTTTTGATTTATTTGTCTCGGTTTTTTAATGCTTGTTTTACTCATTGTTACTTACCACAGCCACTTTTAAAAGGTATAGTAACTCCAATAGTTAAGAATAGTAAGGGTAATTTAACAGACTCTAATAATTATAGACCTGTAATGCAGTCATCTTGTATATTAAAAATATTTGAGATGATAATACTGGATGTTTTAAAAGAAAAAGTTTTTCCATGTTCAAGACAGTTTGGCTTCCAGCGAGGTATGTCTACGACAGATGCTTGTTTCTTGCTTAAAGAGATAATGAATAAGTATAGTAGCAAGAGTGATAATGGCATTATAACTTTTATTGACCTCCCTAAGGCATTTGATTTAGTTAACCATTTCGTTTTGGGGAAGAAAATGTTAAGGCTGAACATTCCAATAGATGTTGTGTACATACTTATGCACTATTTAAGGAAGCAGATAGCTAGTATTAAATGGAAGGGGGCGCATGGTGTACCTTGTTACGTGGAACACGGGGTTAGACAGGGTGGTGTTCTATCTCCCTTTTTATTTAAACTGTATATAGACAATGTTTTATCTGAAATTACAAGCATGAGCCAAGGGTGCATGATTGGTATGAGCAGAATCAATATTCTAGCTTATGCCGATGATATTGTGCTCTGTGCGAATTCCATTGCAACCATGAATAATTTGTATACCAAATTTTCATCAATGATAAGTGATATAAAACTTAAAATTAACAAAGACAAAACAAAATGCATGCTCTTAGGCTCAAAGATCAAGCAAAATTATATAACTCATTTAACTTTAAACAGCGATGAATTAGAGATTGTATATGAATATGACTATCTGGGACACATAATTAGGCATGACCTTAAAGATGACAAAGATGTAATGAAAAGGCTTAATAAGTTTTATTCAAGTTTTAATTGCATTTTTAGAAATTTTAGTGGTATAGATATTAATACGTTCTTATTCCTTTTTAACTCGTACTGTAAGCCAGACTATGGTCTGCTTCTTTTAAACCATAAGGATACACGAAGATCATGTACATTTCAAGCATTTGAGGGGGCTTACAGTAAAGCTTTAAAACGAATGACTGGAATGCCAGCCTATGCCAGCAACCATGATGTGGCTGCCTCCTGTAACCAGCTGTTACTGAGGCACCATGTGGCCCTCACACAGTGCCGCTATTACAAAAGGTTGATGCAATCTAATAGTGCTATCATTAACTTGAACCTACCATACTTAAAAATGGGTTTCTTTTGTAAATATGTTATTAATCATTTCAAGTTACACTACAGAGTGGACATTACCTGTCATGCCATGGATATAATTCGATCACGAATATCTTGGGTGCAGAACCATGAGCACAGACGAAACCATGTAGTAATCTTAAGGTGAGGCAGTGCTATTTCTTTTATATTTTTTATTGATGCTAGCTTTGTAGATTTTATTTTGACCTCTTTACTTTTTCTTGGTTCCCAGCTTTTATATATATATATTTTTTTTTTATATTTTATTTGGACCATTTTATTATAATTTTATTTTTTAACCTTTTTATTTTTTAAAGCTGCTACCTTTGATATTTTATTGTGATCATTTTACTTTTAATTCATGATAGATAATGTATTTTATTTGGACCTTTTTATTTTTAATTGATGCTATCTTTCATATTTTATTTGGACCTTCTGTATTGGTTATTGATGCCAATTTTGTATTTCACTTGGACTTCTTTTTAATTGCACTGATGGTAGTTTTTATTTTTTACCTTTTTTTTAATATTTTATTAATGCTTTTTTTTTCTAATATGTTAATAATGTGTATGCGCACCGTGATGCCGTCAGGTCTTTTAATATGATTTTTTTATAGATATATAATTGTACAGTACACCACTTATTATGTGATGTCCATATATACAGATTTTTTGTATATATATATATATATGTACCTCTGCTGCTGTTGATGCCATACTGATGCTGCTACTGCTACTGATTACCATTATGTATCAATAGATATGAAATAAAGCTGATTGATGATTGATTGATTGACTACTGCTGCTGCTGCTACTACTATTACTACCACTACTACTGCTACTACTGCTGCTGCTGCTACTACTACTACTACTACTACTACTACTGCAAGTATTTCTGCTAATACTACTATTGCTGCTACTGCTACTGCTACTATTACTACTACTACTGCTACTACTACTACTACTACTGCTACTACTACTACTACCCCTACTACGGCTATTACTACTGCTACTACTACTTCAACTACTTCTACTACCTCACTACTACTACTACTACAATTATTTTTAGTCCCCGACCGGTCAAACTGGTCGCAGGTTTGCGCGGTTCCGTCAGTAAGTCGGCCCGTCTGCAGTTTCGTGTCCTCTCTGTAACTTGCACATGCATGGACAGATTGTGATATAACGTCACACAATGCGGCGTGTCGCACGCAACAACCAGCCATCTACTCCCAAGGGCAAGGTCACACTTGGGGCTCAAACAAGGTCGAGTGTTGTCATACGTAACAGCCACACCTACATTGGTGTCCGCTCTGTGTGTTGTCTGGGGAGATCACTGAATGGCTGTACATACGTATTGCTGTCATACCCACAGTGTATACACAGCACCTATGTATGGTTATCATCAGGCAGGGCACTTTGTATCGCGTGGCAGTACTTGGCAGGGACTTGTTAGTATTACTATATCATTATTATTATTTTCAGTCAGTGTCACTATAGATAGGTAAGGGTAATGTAGTAATATTCTACTAACTACACGAGAGGACAACAGGTGTTAGCAATTTTCATGTTAATAAAAAAACTGGTGAAAACTGGTGAAATCTGATGTGACGCAGTGGCAATAAATGAAATAAGTGATTCGTTAGTTATCACCATTTATTGTAATTATAGAGTATTTTTTGTTATTCTCCTACTTGATAAATAATGTAGCAATAAAAGGCTTAGAAAGTATTATTATTATTATTATTATTATTATTATTATTATTAATATTACTACTACTACTACTACTATTACTACTACTACTACTACTACTACTACTACTACTACCACTACTACTACTACTACTTTTTTTTATTATAATTATTAGATCACCTCCATCCATTGGGGAATTATATTGTGAAGATCAAAACCAACCTTCCTAATACAGTTCACCATTTGGAGTTGTAATGCGAAGGTTAACACTAACCCTCATATTATAATCCGTTGGCCCCAAGCACGCCAACGGCTCTGGTTGCCAACCATCTACTATTGCTATTATTATTTTATTTTTTATTTATTGATATTACAGTGTAAATAAAGACATTAAACTATTAGAGTCGCTGGTATATGCGACTCTCGACCACTGTAGCTTCGTAATTCATACCCGCCAGAGAGACAGGCCTGAGGGCTGATGATATTGTGAACCTGAGACATAGCAGAACAGACCTCACGAGGGAGAATGAGAGGCGACATCTCATCCAGGCCATAACAGAACTCTGCTGTTGACATTTCTTCTCAGACAGAACCTCTGCCAGTCTCGAATAGAATCTCACAGCCTCTGGACCCGTCCCACCTGATGTCGTGAACACAAGGGGAGTGAATCGACCGTGGTCCACATGTTGGATCCTTTCTTGATAATTTCTATTTTTTTCTTGTTCATTCCTCATGTGTGCAGCTTCGAGAGACAGTTCACGATGACAGGCTGCCATGGGATCGAATATCCTGATGTCGAAGAACGCCCTCTGCCCACGTGTCCAGAAACCTCGAGCACTGACATCCACTCTTGCATCATTTGATGTGTTTTCTGTTCTGTGGGTGAAGCGCTCGCCGTCCAGGGGTAGCAGAACTGGCTCAATCGTGACATCATGGCATATTTCCTGCAGCATTTTGGCAGTGAGGTCGCGTACTTCATCGTATCGGATACAAACAAAGCCTCCCTTCTTGCATACCATTGCATGGTTTGCATCAAAGGCAGTGCCACAGGCACAGTGTTGAGGTAGGTTCTTTATTGGCCATCCATATCTCAAGGCTATGGCGTCAATAAATTCTTGTTTGTTGAAGTGGAAGCCTTTTGCCTTGAGAGGCAGGGTTGTGAGCCAGTTCGATGCCCCAACCTCCTGTGCAATTTCAACTCTTCTGCACTGGTCTGGTGTTAGATGTTCAATTATGTGCTGCAGCTAGTCTTTTTGTCTTGCTTCACGCTCCTTGCTTATCTGTGTCTTTATGTCTTTCTGCCTTTGGTGGTCGATTTCACTCGTCTCAACCTGGGCGCAGATCTTCTGTGACAAGGATTCATAAGAACATAAGAACATAAGAAGAGAGGATAACTGCAGTAGGCCGGTTGTCTCATGCTAGGCAGCTCCTAGAAGAGTAACTGAACTACTAGAATGAGATAAGGATAGTAAAGAAGAAGGTTCTCCCCCGCCCTCCAAACCCTCCAGCCGAAACCGGCAGGAAAAAGTCAGAAAGAACACCATGCAGTACAGAAAAACTGGCGTGGACATTTTACAGGAAAGTGTGAAAGGAGAATAGAGACTATCATAGTGTAACCTGAAAAGGAAAAATTATGAATTAGTATTGGTTATAAGATTTTCTTTTTTCTATATCCACCCCTTATTTGTCATATGATTATCTAGCTTATGCTTGAAACTCTCAATGGAAGAGGCAGCAACTACTTTAGTAGGTAGCTTATTCCATTCGTCTACTACACTATTACCAAATCAATTGCTACCTATTTCCTTACTGAAACGGAATTTTTCTAGTTTGAAACCATTATTTCTAGTTCTATCCTGTATGCTCACTTTAAGTACCTTGCTAATATCTCCCTTATTTATACCTTTCATCCACTTAAACACCTCAATTAAGTCTCCCCTTACTCTACGTCTCTCTAGCTAATGCTAGATAAAGTTTCAGTATTACTTTAGATGATCTATTGCTCACGCTTCTCGAAATAAATCCTAGGACCCTATTTGCTTTATTTCTCGCATTAATACACTGTTGTCTTGGTTTAAGGTCGTTACTAATCATAACTCCTAGATCTCTCTCGCATTCCGATTTGCTAATTTCTTTGTTATCTAAGCTTTAATTAGTATCTCCAATGGTCTTGCCTACGTTAAGTACTTTACATTTTTCAACGTTAAATTCCATTTGCCAAGTTTTAGACCATTTGGACAATGTATCGAGGTCTTTTTGTAAGTTATGGCAATCGAGTCGAGTTAATGATACGACCTATTTTTGTATCGTCGGCAAATTTGCTGATGCTGCTATTGACTTCTAAGTCTAGATCATTTATATATATAATAAATAATAAGGGACCGAGTACTGAACCCTGTGGTACACCGCTAGTTACTAATCCCCAGTCCGACTTAGTTCCATTTATTAATACTCTCTGTTTTCGTCCTTTCAGCCAGGATTCTATCCATTTTAAGATATCGCCGTCTATACCGTGTGCTCGAACCTTTCTAACTAACCTTTCGTGTGGGACCCTATCAAAAGCTTTACTAAAGTCCAGATAAATAACATCTTAAGCTTTATCGCTATCTACTGCCTCATAGACCTCCGAGTAGAATGACAACAAGTTTGTGAGGCAGGAACGTCCTTGCCTGAATCCGTGCTGACTTTCGCTTATAAGATTAAAGCTTTCTAAGTGTTCTCTAATCTTATTTGCCAATATTGACTCTAACATTTTTCCTACTATTGACGTTAGCCTTATCGGACGATAATTCGACGCAGCTGATTTATCACCCGTTTTAAAGATGGGCACTACGTTTGCGGTCTTCCACGCCTCTGGAACTTCTCCTGAACTTAAAGAGTCATTAAATAATGTTAAAAATGGCTGACATAATTCTTCTTTGGTTTCTTTTATAATTTTTGCATAAATATCGTCCAGACCTGGTGATTTTTGAGGTTTTAACTTATTAATTTCTTTCAATACATCCTCCTTACTAATGGTTATTTTACTAAGAATATTTTCCGTATTCTCATCGTAAATATTTGCTGCTTGAGGGACTAGCTCTAGATTTTCCTTCGTGAATACTGATATGAAATAATTATTTAGGATGGAGCACATTTCTTTATCTTCATTGGTAATGTGCCATGGCTGCTGGATTTATAATGCCAAGGCCTCCCATCCTGGGTGGTAGTGCTAGAAGGTCCCTCTCTTTTGGTGTGGGAATGTGGCCGTTGGTTAGAGATGGGAGGAATGAATCCCTGATTGCATCCTCCAGTGGTTGTAGCAGCAACTCGATGTCTGGTATGATCCTCATCACGAAGGTCCACTTGTGCTTTACACCATAGGTAAATGCACTGTATGTTGCATAGGGTTCTGTTTTTACGTGGCTGGATAGTGTATGAATTTCTTCTACCCATGTCTTTACCTTATCCCTCACATATTTGTCTTTGAATTCCTTAGTTCCAATCACAGCCCCTAGATGCCTCTGACCTTCCTTGGTCACTATCATGTTTGTGCCTCTAAATGCATCTTGTGCATCTTGATAGTAAGCTGGTTTCACGATCAAGATGGACTTACTTGCATTAGGGTAGTAACCTATTTCAGGGCCATGAGATGTTACAAGGTCTCACCATTTCCTCACATCCTCAATCTTGCCAGCACCCGTGAGATCATCTGCATAGGCCACCTGTTTTACATTGGTTGTTTCGTATTTGATCTGTTGTTGCAGCACTGTCATCGCCAGGGCCTACATAGCCATGGCAACGGGGTCCCCCTAGGTAGTTCCTTCTGTGGACTGGATTACACCGACATCGTGAGCAGCTGTCTTACCCACAATGTAGAGGTCTGCTGGTTCTTTGTAGGTGTTTTCCACATACTGGGCAAATGCTGGGCATTTAACCTTGATATTGTGCACATTGCCTCCCAGTTAATGGAATTAAATGCATTTGAGGTATCAACTAATAATAGTGCCTGACAGTCCTCTTCCCCAAATATTTTCCTCATGGAGTGTACTGCTGCCTCACCTCCTGCCTACTGGCTTGCACACACCTGGAGGTTGCCAACTGCCTGCTTCACATCATCCTTCACCACCTCCATGATGCATTTTCCTATAATCCGTCTTAAGACTTCATCCACCCCAATAGAGCTGCATCCAGGATTCTTATCAAGTGGTATTAGTCTGCAAGCCATCAGTGCTTCGATGTTACTGCACTGACTTGAAGCCAACTTCCTTGCCAGTGAGGCAATGGTGTTTCATAGGTCTGTTGCTGCCTCCCCAAACTTGATGTTACTGAGGATTACTCGCCAAGATTTTGCATCCAGGCCTGAAGGTCCTGCCCCTCCCTGTGTGTGCATTGCCTTCCACCACACATTATCTCCAGTTGTCCTGTCATATATGATGGGATTGGGAGGAGTGTAGCTGCCGTCAAGCTTTGACTGGGCACTTGCTTGTCGTGCAGTCGGGTGTTTTTCTTTTAGTTGTTGCATTGTTTCATCTGTCAGGTCAAGTACTCCGTTTGGTGATTCAGCTGACACGGGTCTTGTTGCCATCAAGACCTTCCCCTGTCTCATCTTGCTGCCAAAATTCCTTGCAACATCGTTGGTATTCTGATTTCTTCTGCGTTGTTTATTCTCATCGGCAATGCCCTTGCCTCCTCAAGTAGGTTGTCGATTTCACCTCTTTTCCATGTTTCAACCCGACTTTGGATGGCCTTAATATTTTCTGCAATGCTAGCTCTTGGGCGGGTCTTGTTGAGGAAGAGATGTGGTATTAGTGCCAGGACCTTAAGAGAGAATGAGGCAATGGGTGTTATTGTTGTAGTTGGCTATCAGGCGAGTGATTTCCTTGATCATGTCAGTTGTAGCATTGCATTTGGGAGGTTCAAAAAGGTTACTTGAGGACATCCAACTATTTCATTATATGTGGTGTTCACCCGGGTTACTGCATTTTCTCGCGATTTGCCCATCCAGTATGTGGGACGACCTTCTCACACAGACCTGTGAGGCTATTCTGCTTCCCCGTTATTTGTGTCACTATCGTTCTGAGGACGTATAATACCTGGATGATTCCCTCTTTCATGCACTCCTCTATGGTGGTCTTCATCCTGAGTTTCATTTCTTTTATAAACCTCATGATGTTCCTCATCCACAACTTCAC
The DNA here is from genome assembly GCF_032717465.1 of Coenobita brevimanus. NCBI lineage: Eukaryota > Metazoa > Arthropoda > Malacostraca > Decapoda > Coenobitidae > Coenobita > Coenobita brevimanus. Next base: position 12,869,901 of record NC_137001.1, read on the forward strand.
TACTATTCACTTCCCCATGGTGATTTAACCCACCCAGCGCTTCCATATCTCTCGCATCTTGGCGTCCATCCCTATCCCTCGCTTCACCACGGGGTTTTTCACCACCACGCATGTCCGTGTGATCGTGCATATTGTCAGTGACCGCCCCATCAATTTCCATGTCACCAATCTGTCGCCTGCCATGGTGGAAGTGGTCAAGTGCCGCTTCTGGTGGGCTGTGATTCCCTAACACATTCATACAGAAAGGTCCCATCCTACAGTATGTACACGGTGACCTATTTGTTGCACATGAGCACCTGATACACTTATGCTGCCTACTGGAGCACTGACAACAATACTGTGGCGTGGACATGGTGTTAAAGTTTCTATACTGTGGTACAGTATTAATGATAATAATTATGGCTGCTTTTTGTAGTACTTTTAAATGAAAATTAAATATAATGTTACTAGAACTACTGTTTTACTATACGAATTTTAAATTTAGATTTGATATAAATGAAGAATGTGCTTGTTTTACTTCTATTATTGTAGATAATATGATTAAGTTATGAAGCAGTTTGCTCGTTTTTCTCTAGTTTTGCATACCAGTTAATATCTAATTGTTCTGTCTTATACTAATAATCGACTGAACTGATAATGTTATGTATTTAAAGTTTGTTATGAAGTAAAACAACGCTTCTTTGTTCGAGGGATAAGCAGGTGGCCAATGGGTGTGGTGCAATAATGTGGAGCCTTGTTTATTGGTAATGGGTCTTCAGGCGTTACGGTGTAAGGGTGAGGGTGGTGTGTGGCGTAGCGGCAGTGTGTGTTTGTGTGTGTGTGTGTGTGTGTGTGTGTGTGTGTAGTTTAGTGATATTGGGTCTTCGCACGCTATGGTATAGGGGTGAGTGTGGTGTGGTGTGTGGTGTTGGGACAGTGTGTGTGTGTTGGTGTTGTGACATGTGATGTGTGATGTGTGGTTGTGGTGTGTTCTGGGGGTAAGATAGAGGCACCTTGGTTTACTAAGGCACATTGGCATTGACAAGCTTTGTTTAGTATTTTGAATACAAAAGAGAATTTTGAGAGGGTTGAGTAAGTAGTTATAGTTTGTAATTTTATGGAGTTTACATTAGTCCTATTATATGGATAATATATTAAAAATACCCTTATTACTATTGTATTTAATAATAATATTGTATTTAAAACTAGGGTACTATGTCTAAATTTGTTATTTAATTGAAGTTATATTTATTAATTTTATATATTAAAAGTAAAGTTTTAATTATTACTGTACTATTTATTATTATATTATAGACTTATCTACTGTGACTGGTTATATATTTATTCTATGAGATTCTATGTATAATATGTTTTATATTATTTAAGAACAGTCATTCTGTGTGTGTCTGTATGTATGAAGTGTTTACATTACAGTGTCATCTAAGGTGTCTGTAAGTTACCTACTTAAATGTTTTTGTATGCCACACTTCTATACCACCTGGCTATGCTGGTGGTGTGTATGTAGGAGATTGTTGGATAGTTAGTGGTAATAGTTGTTATATTTAGTGTTTGATACAGTGTTTATAAATTGTACTATTAGGTGGTGTGTATATTAGTGATCAGTGGGTGATATTCAGTGTGTGTGGTAACAGCTGATGTGTTAGGGAAATGGAGTGAGCAAGAGGTGTGTGACAGGCATCCCACGTCTCATTGTTATTTGTGGACAAAGTTAATAATTGAAAA
>NC_137001.1:12876622-12896622 GCF_032717465.1 Coenobita brevimanus
GTCAGATTCAGTTCAGACTTAACAATAATTACGTATTCTCATATCTCAGTGCAGTAGTATTGATTTGAGCCAGTATATTCTAACACCTGCAGTAAACCTGCATTTCACTGTTAGAGCTTACGTAAGGTCCAAAAGCCTATTTGGTTATATACTGTATATATATATATATATATATATATATATATATATATATATATATATATATATATATATATATATATATATATATATATATATATATATATATATATATATATATATATATATATATATATATATATATATATATATATATATATATATATATATATATATATATATATTAAGAGATCAAGAAATAAACCTCCAAACCACAAGTGTGGAATGTGTCCGAATGAGAATGGTAAACTGTTTGTGTGTGTGTGGGGGGGGGGCTGTGTGTGTGTTTGTAGGGTAGAGTTGGCTCCCTTCTTGTCTAAGAAAACCAACTAGTATCACAAGAAAGCAGTTTTCAGGGTAGTTTAAGAAAAAAGTACAACATGCCACGATTGGCCTTATAGCTGACGGGAAATATGGTACTCTGTTCTTGGCTTTGCGGAATTATTTTCGGCTGTTTTTTAACTATTTTTGACACTTTTTGAAAAATATGTATAAACACTGGTACCACACGAAGGTAATATTCATGATAGCTTCAAAATATTAGGACACGCCACGAATGGTAAAATTGCTGAGAAGAAAACAAGCAGGGAAATATTAGAAATTATTGGAGGCAAGAATTTTGCACACCAAATTTTGGCTGAAATACAGTGTTCTTGCTCGCTTCGCTCCTTTGAACAGTGAATTTGGCTTGATGGTGTACCAAGTAGCAGTGTGAGGTATGGTGGTGTGAAGTGTGGCACTGTGAGGCGTGGAAGTGTGAGGTGTGGCAGTGTAAGATATGGGAGTGTAAAATGTGGGAGCGTGAGATGTGGCAGTGCGTGGTGTGACAGCATTAGGTGTAGCAGTGTGATGTGTAACAGTGTTTGTTGTGGCAGTGTAAGATGTGGCATTGTGAGGTGTGGCAATGTGTGGTGTGGCAGTGTGAGATGTGGCAGTGTGAAGTGTGGCAATGTCAGATGTGACAATGTGTGATGTGATAGTGAGATGTGTGGTTATGTGTGGTATGGCAGTGAGAGGTTTGGCAGTGTGTAGTGTGGCAGTGTATTTATAACAGAGAGAGGTGCAACAGCGTGTCGCGCAGCAGGTGTCAATGTCTCATAAGAAATACCAAAAGAACTAAGGTACAAAGGTGATGTGGCAGTAGGACGATCAGATGCAACAAATTGTTTATCAGGCAGATGTTGCTTCACAGAGCACAGGTTTGGCAGTGGGAGGTGCGGAGTGTGGTGTGATGAGTAAGGTTTGAGGGTGGTGTGGTGTAGCGTGGTGTGATAGCGGGAGGGATAGGAAGTGCAGGTGCTGTAGGCTGTTATTACGACCCTGTAAATAAACCCAACAGCTGTGCATTCACAGATTTGATGGTTACAAGAAAATCTGCATATTGTTTGCATGGGCTGTCCTCTTAAAGCAAAATAATAAAGTAATTGGAAGGATTTTACTTGCCTAAATAAAGACAAAAGTAGCTTCATAACTCTCGCATTCTCACAGTTAACACCTTACTTTATGTCAGTTCAATTAATCCATTTCACCAGTCGACAGGATTGTATAACACTATATCTGAGTCACATAGGGGTTGGTTAAGCACCAATCGCTGCCCTGGCCCCCTGTCGCTTCCCCATCAGGCTGCCCTCTATCCGTTCCACACCACTTTAATCCACATGCCTCTCCACCTCACTGCACCTCATTTTCGGTCTTCTTCTATCTCCTTCCGTCTCTATCACTCACAATCTCCTATTCTCGTTTTACTCTAACTTGGCCTAAAATTGTCGTCTCTCTGTTTTAAATTCTGAGTAATAACAATAAATTAACGCTTGAATATGGTGCTAGTCAGGAAAAGAGCTATGGGAAGGATGTAGAGCCGCAGCAATGTCTATTTCCGCCACGACTTATGTGGAATATGCTGCAAAAGGGCGAAAATCTAGGTCAAGTTCAGATGACAAGAGTATAGTCAGTCTTTCACTCTCCATTTCCTCCATACCTACACCTTCAGTATTATCCACGTCAGTACCACAACGTTCCCGTGCACCCCTATTTGTTTGTCTGTCCCTTTGCGTAACTCTACATGCTCTTTTCGGATATATTTCTCTCGTTTCATTCATTATTTCTACCTTTCCAGCCATTTTCCAAGCTTCACTGGCACACGTTAGACTGAGGACCAGAACACTACTGTCAGGGACTGATAAATTTTCTATACCCTTTTCACGTTAACTTAGCCCAAGTTTTGGTCCTTTCGCAGCCAGTTTCTCATAAGTCAGGAGCAGAAAACGACAATACTAAAGCCTCTCGTCCTTACCATAGCACTGCTTCGTGACTAGCACTGTATTCTAGTGCTAACCCTTTATTACAACTAAGGATTCAAAATGGAGAGAGGTCAATTTTAGCCCAATATAAAGTAAAAGGAGTATACCTGCTCGTACAGAGGTCGATGATGGGAATGGTTGCTGATATGAGGGCTGTGAGAAGACGATGTGGAGGTCTGTCACATCATATGATCGTGGTATGCAAGATCGAGCTGAGAGGAGTGATGTGAATCAAGAGAGAGAGCAGCAGTAAGGGAGAAAAACTGAAAGTTGAAAAACTGAGGATCAAAGAAATAGCAGATGATTACAGGACCAAAGAAGATGATGAGTTAGAATCAGTGAACCGGAATGAATTGGATCTGGAAAGCCTGTGGAATGCATATAGGGATTGCTTAGTTAGCAATGCTAAAGTGGTGTGTGGTGTGGCAAGAGTATCAACAAAAAAGAAGGGTGCGGCATGGTGGGATGAGGAGGTTAAAAGAGCGATGGAGGAAAAGAGGAAGAAGTGGCTAAAGTGGTTATAGAATAGGAGGTCAGTTGAAATAAGAAATGAGTATATCGAGAGCAAGAAGCACGTAAGGAGACTAGTGAAGAGGAAAAAGATGGAGGTAAATGATGATCTGGGAAGAAAAATGAATGTAAACTACTCTGAAAATAGGAAGTTATTCTGGAAAGAGGTGCAAAAATGAAGAAGTGAAAGCAGAAAGTAATGTGATGGTGTGACGGATGCAGGTGGTAGGTTACTAACCCATGGAGATGAAGTAAAGACTAGATGGAAAGAATATTTTGAAAGCCTGATGAATGGGAATAGAGAGCAGAGCAGCTGTAAACATGATTGGTTTTGGGGGTGTGCGGAGAAGGAATGCAGTGCCAGGAGACGTGACACTCGCACAAGTGAAGAGCACGGTGAAACGGCTGAAAAATGGGAAAGCAGCTGGGGTTGATGAGGTGTACGCAGAGATTCTTAAGTGCAGTGGAGAGAGTGGAATGAAGTGCTTGTTGGAAATATGTGAGAAGGCATGGATGAGTGAAACTGTGCCTGCAGAGTGGAAAAAGGCTGTGAGTTTACCCCTGTACAAAAATAAAGGTGAGCGAAGTGAGTTCAAGAATTATCATGGCATAAGGTTATTGAGTGTGGCAATGAAGGTATATGGAAGAATTATTATTGAGAAAGTAAGAGAGATATCAGAAGTCCTAGTGAGTGATGAAGAGGGTGGCTTTAGGAGTGGCAAAGGATGTGTGGATCAAGTATTTGCAGTGAGACAGATAGCAGAGAAGGCTTGTGAGAAGGACCATAAGGCGTTTATGGCTTTCATGGACCTGGAAAAAGCATACGACTAAGTAGACAGAGAAGGATTGTGGAAAGTTTTGCGCTTGTATGGTGTAGATGGTAAGCTGCTAGGTGCTGTCAAGAGTTTTTATGATGATAGCGAAGCATGTGTAAGGGTTAATGGGATCTAAGTGAATGGTTCGCGATTGGTGTGGGCGTGCGACAAGGTTGTTGGATGTCCCCATGGTTGATCAATATATATAAATGGATGAGGTGATGAGAGAAGTAAAAATACGAGTAATGGAGAGTGGGCTGGCCTTGGTAATGAATGGTGATACATGGAATATCTCCTGTTTGTTGTATGCTCATGATGCAGTACTGCTTGCAAGTACCGGACAAGAACTTGGAAGGCTAGTGCAGAGTTTTGCTGATGTTTGTGAGTGTCGTGCCTTAAGAGTAAATGTAGAGAAGAGTAAAGTGATGGTTACTGAGAGAGGTGACTCCCAGTGTGATTTCATAGTTAATAGAGAGAGACTGGAATTGGTGAGAGAGTTGATATACTTGGGCACAGTGATAGAAAAGAGAGGAAAATGTGCAAAAGAAGTTGAAACTAGAGTGACACAAGGAGGAAAAGTAGATGGTGCAATGAAGGCCTTGATAAGAAACAGAGGCTTGAGTGTTGCAGCTGCACGAGGCTTCCATGAGGGAGCGTTAATGCCATGTTTAACATATGGGTGTGAGACTCTGGTGTGACATGAAAATGAAAAGTCAAGAGTAAGAGCAGTGGAGATGGGACTGCTGAGGAATGTATGTGGAGTCCAGTGGGTGGATAGGATACGAAATAATGTGATTCGTGAAAGGTGTGGAGTGAGGAAGTCGGTGGACACCAGAATCAAAGAGAGTGTGCTGAGATGGTATGGTCATGTGGAAAGAATGGATAACAATAGAGTGGTAAAAAGGGTATACCTTAGCGAATTTGAAGGAGGAAGGAGGGGAGGTAGGGCAAGAAGAACGTGGAGAGATATGGTGGATGAGTGTTTGAGGAAGAAGTTTGGAAGACGGTAAGGCTAGGAAACTGACAAGAAATCGAGCTGGCTGGATGAATGTTGTGAGGAGAAGTGCATGATCAGGGATTTTGGCACCCCTTGTGAGCATAGCAGCGTCTGCATTGACTCAGTCGGATACGTTTGTGTGAAGCTGCAGAATGTGGTGAATGTTTATGGCTTATCTGGTAGAGCCAGGATTCCGGGGGCTTGAATGATGAGAGAATGGAAGTGTTGCCTATTTGGATTGGGCAAGTTTGTGCTGTCTGGACATTGCTACTCCTCACCCTACCCTTGGGTGGAAAAGGAGGTCTGGATGATGATGATGATGATGATAATGATGATGATGATGATTATGATCACGGTTATTATTATTATTATTATTATTATTATTATTATTATAGTGGTAGGTGGGGGTGCTCACTGCCGACTCACTAGAAGTAGTGCTGCTTTCGGGTGACTATCCTTTCCTCCATTCTTTCCTTCCCTTCTCTTGTCTTTGTTTCCTTCTTTATTTCCTCTTCCTTCTGCATATGGGTAACTCTACACTGAGTGATAAGCCAAATGGTTTCGTGTACACCAGGAAACCATTTACTACGCTGGGTGGTAATCATATAACCAAATTATGGCGCCTGGTGATTTAGTACTTTCCGTGTCATAGGATGCATTTTTTTTTCTACGAAAATTACTTTAAAAATCAAGCTGCGTCCTAAGACACGGCGCTGCAGCAGCACACGACGATACTCGAGCTCTAGCTGAGGATTTTTTTTTTGAGAATTTGTTCAAATACAAGTTTACAACAGACCATACGTTGTATATATATATATATATATATATATATATATATATATATATATATATATATATATATATATATATATATATATATATATATATATATATATATATATATATATATATATATATATATATATACATACAAGACCATAAAATACTCAGAACACCACGGAAAAGCTCTGTATGGTCGTCTCCCTCGGCTGCTTGTTTACTTTTGGGTCGGTTAAACTCGGTTTCGTTGTTGTTGTTGTGTGGTTCAGCTCAGCAGACGACGGTCACACAACTGTCAAGCGGGAAGCGAGAATAGTCATATGACACTCTTTAAGTTTTATTATGTGAATAAAAGATGACTTGTTTTAATATGTGTGCTTTACTTACCATTATCTTGGAATAATTCAGTGGTCAGTGGGTGACGAGAACTACGATGAGTTGAAATCTCAGTCCACACAACAAAGTCAGCTGACATCACATCACATTACATCACATGGTAAGGGTGTGTTTAAACATTCTATCTCTATCTATATACCTAGGCTGCTTCCCCCAAGGAAAGGAAGGTAGCCGAGACAGGACGACACACTTCCCATTTACTCATCCATTCAAACACATTCATTCGGATCTTAGCCCCAAAGGGGAGAAGGGACAGATCCTCACCGCACGACACCGCACAAGGGTCAACTGCACAGTGCAATTAGTGATATCCACAGCACGGCCCGACAGCAGAGCTGGTTTACCCCTGCCCCATCATAATAGACCCATCCCCTTACCCGCACCTGACCTAAGTTGCTGATCAGACCAAATGCGGGAGAATGTCCCCTCAGGGCTGCATCATCATTTATTCATTCGCAGTTTCTCTCCGTTTCTTTCTTTCACGCACAGCCACTCTTCCTTGCTCAACAGACATCCCTCTTGCATCCAGCACTCTCTTCACACTGTCCATCCATCCTATTCGTGGTCTCCCTCTCAGCCTTACACCTCTCACATCAGATCTAGTTATCTTTTTCACCAATCTCTCATTATCCATTCTCTCCATATGCCCAAACCATCGCAACACCCTCTGCTCAACTCTACCAGCCATCTCCGGAACAACTCCAGTTCTCCTTCGCACTCAATCATTTCGCACTCGATCCATACGCGTCACTCCACACATACTCCTCAGCCACCTCAACTCCATTACATTCAAACTTTTCCTCCCTGCTACATCCATATTCCATTTTTCAGACCCATATAACGCAGTCGGAACCACAACACCCTCATACAGCCTTCTCTTTACATCCATTCTAAGCGAACGACGTCTAAACACTTTTTTGATTCCTCCCAGCACCTTACCTACTTCATTTATTCTAAACTTCACTTCTGCATCTATTCTTCCATCCACAGCAACATGTGAGTATGTTTAAACATTCTCTTTTTCTTATATCTATATAACAGTTTGCTATGGCTGTGCTATTATAAAACCAGGTAATGAAGTGAACAATAGCTAATGCACTGGAAGAATGACTAAATATGTTCATAGATAATAATTAACAAGAGTATGAAGGTGGTAAACAAAGTAGTGGATTGTGTGTCGTCTTTGCTGATGTTCCTTGATTATTTCCTTCCTATTTTTCTCTGGATATTGCCTTGTCTGTTTAGGGAGGGTCAGATTTCATGGAGCGTCCTATGACGGTAATTAAGGCGCTCTAGTGGGACTGAGCCGGTGCAGGTTTATATGCATGGGATGGTTGGGGTTTATTGCTCATGTAATGCCACTCAGGGATGAGCGACGCATGTCACTCTAATCTCATGATCAACTTGCCTAGCCCCTGTCTCTTACGTTCCTCATGGGGCAACACAGGATGTATGTATGTATGTATGTATGCATGTATTATTATCTATCCATCTATCTATTGCCAGACGCCTCAATCCCGTTTGGGGTGGCCACAAACAAATCGCCTCCAAGTCGCCCTGTCCCCCGCCATTTCACTGCCCTGCTCCCAACTCACACCCCCTCTCTCATATACCTCTCCACCCCATCCCTCCATCTCATCCTCGGCCTCCCCCTCCCTCTTCCCCCCTCCACCTCACTCACATACACTCTCTTCGTCAGTCTTTCACCCTCCATCCTCTCCACATGGCCAAACCATCTCAGTGTGTTCCTCATAATGCTTCCTATCACATCCACATCCACACCACGACGCTCCTTTATATCCTCATTCATCAGCCTGTCTCTCCACGTGACTCCACAGGCTCCTCTTAAATAACTCATTTCCACTACTCTCACTCTTGACTTGTGTCCTTCCAACAATGTCCAAGCTTCACTTCCGTACGTTAGAGTTGGTATCACAATACTGTTATGTAGTAACTTTTTCACTTCCATGCTCACTTCACTGTTTCTTATCACTGCTTTCAAAGAACCAGCAACCTTTCTTCCCTGCTGTACCCTTTCAAGCACTTCACCCTCCAAACCTCCATCCTTTCTCATCACACTACCCAAGTACTGAAACGTACTAACATTTTCCAATGGTATTATTATTACTATTATTATTATTATTATTATTATTATTATTATTATTGTTATTATTTTTATTATTATTTTTATTACTATTACTACTACCACCACTACTACTACTACTACTACTACTACTACTTTTAAAATAACTGTCAGATTACAAGACAGAGAAAAACTCTTTCAGGCAGACCTATGGCCGGAAGATATTGTTATAGACAAATTTTATAACAGGGCAAAAAAGTCTATTAATAGACCTTCTATAGCATAGTTTTTTTTTTCTTTTCTTCTTTTTCTCTGACTTTTCCTTGGGTGTTTACAGTTTTATTAGTTTACTTTTGCGTTTTCAAGGATTAACAATGCATACATACACACTGAAAATATGTACATTTAACTGCTGCTCACTTACAAAGAATATTGATTTGGTAAGAGAAATGACTCAGAAAGAGATTGATGTAATATTCTTGCAGGAAACTTTCCTAATGAACGATAAATTATGGAAATTAGATTTTGTAAGTGAGAACTATGAGAGTGTAGGTGTGGCCGCTTACTTGTCTGATAGAGCGAAAATGGCTATGGCGGGACGTCCTGAGGGGGGTCTTGCAGTTTTATACAGGAAAGACTGTAGATTTTTCATAAATCAGATCTCTCTACATGAGAACTTTATTATTTTAGATATTAATGTTAATGAAATGAGACTTCTGCTAGTGAATGTCTATCTCAATAGTGATGTATGGGAGAGCCACACATTGGAGCAATACCTAGAGACGCTTGCTGCTCTCGAAGGAATTATAAATGATATGAAATATGACAATATATATTTTATTGGAGACTTTAATGCGGATCCTCACTCAGGACGGGCTTGGCGTAATCTCACAACGTTTATGCAGGAAAATCTATTAAGATGCTTTGATGTTGAGAAATTAGAGAGGAGTACTTGCACATTTATAAGCTACGGGAACACTTATAGTAGATGGTTAGATCATGTGGTAGGGAGGGATCATTATGCAATGACTGTCTCCGAATTTCAGATATTATAGGGTATGATGGGATCGGATCACTTGCCGATGGCATTTACTCTCTCAATAAATGTTAACAAACCTTGTAAATTAGCAACTATTACATCCAATGAAGACGAAGCTCTGAATACAATAAACTGGAATAAATTAAAGCCTGATGAAATAAATGAAATACGTAGACGAGTTGACGATGACTTGAGTAAGCTTCGTGATCTCCCAGCTCATCTGTGTGTGACGGTGGGCTGTAGAGATGTCTCTCACCTTAATAGTATTGATCTTTTATATAATAGTATTGGTTCTGCTCTTGTAAAAGCATCACTGGAGTACACAAGAACGACTGTACAGACAAATAAGTATAAGGTTATTCCCGGATGGAACAGGCGCGTTAAGTGCCTGCATTCGGTGGCCAGAGAGAAATATCTGCGGTGGTTAGCAACAGGTAAGAAAGCAGGGACTGTTGAACATAATGAAATGATAGCTTCTAGGAAGGGTTTCAAAAAGGCTTTGAATGACTGTAAGAGGGACGAGCAGAGTGAAGTATGCGAGAGCATTATGGAAAAGTTTAGAAATAAAGATAAAAGACAATTTTGGTGTGAAGTGAAAAGAAAACAAGGGAAAATGAAAGCCACGAATATCATTGACGGTAAACAATGTAACAATGATATTGTAAAAATATTTCATAAGAAATTTTTAGCAGCACAACATGATGATGCTGAAGCAAAATTTGATTTCATGAATAACTTTAAACAGAAATGGGAAAATGGACGAAAAATGTTTATTCGAGTGTCGGTAGTGTCGCTGAGGAGGATCATAGCACGTCTGAACCCCGGGGTGGGGCATGACGGGGTCCACTCCTTGTTTTTACGGAACGTCTCAGATGAATTTTTGATTTATTTGTCTCGGTTTTTTAATGCTTGTTTTACTCATTGTTACTTACCACAGCCACTTTTAAAAGGTATAGTAACTCCAATAGTTAAGAATAGTAAGGGTAATTTAACAGACTCTAATAATTATAGACCTGTAATGCAGTCATCTTGTATATTAAAAATATTTGAGATGATAATACTGGATGTTTTAAAAGAAAAAGTTTTTCCATGTTCAAGACAGTTTGGCTTCCAGCGAGGTATGTCTACGACAGATGCTTGTTTCTTGCTTAAAGAGATAATGAATAAGTATAGTAGCAAGAGTGATAATGGCATTATAACTTTTATTGACCTCCCTAAGGCATTTGATTTAGTTAACCATTTCGTTTTGGGGAAGAAAATGTTAAGGCTGAACATTCCAATAGATGTTGTGTACATACTTATGCACTATTTAAGGAAGCAGATAGCTAGTATTAAATGGAAGGGGGCGCATGGTGTACCTTGTTACGTGGAACACGGGGTTAGACAGGGTGGTGTTCTATCTCCCTTTTTATTTAAACTGTATATAGACAATGTTTTATCTGAAATTACAAGCATGAGCCAAGGGTGCATGATTGGTATGAGCAGAATCAATATTCTAGCTTATGCCGATGATATTGTGCTCTGTGCGAATTCCATTGCAACCATGAATAATTTGTATACCAAATTTTCATCAATGATAAGTGATATAAAACTTAAAATTAACAAAGACAAAACAAAATGCATGCTCTTAGGCTCAAAGATCAAGCAAAATTATATAACTCATTTAACTTTAAACAGCGATGAATTAGAGATTGTATATGAATATGACTATCTGGGACACATAATTAGGCATGACCTTAAAGATGACAAAGATGTAATGAAAAGGCTTAATAAGTTTTATTCAAGTTTTAATTGCATTTTTAGAAATTTTAGTGGTATAGATATTAATACGTTCTTATTCCTTTTTAACTCGTACTGTAAGCCAGACTATGGTCTGCTTCTTTTAAACCATAAGGATACACGAAGATCATGTACATTTCAAGCATTTGAGGGGGCTTACAGTAAAGCTTTAAAACGAATGACTGGAATGCCAGCCTATGCCAGCAACCATGATGTGGCTGCCTCCTGTAACCAGCTGTTACTGAGGCACCATGTGGCCCTCACACAGTGCCGCTATTACAAAAGGTTGATGCAATCTAATAGTGCTATCATTAACTTGAACCTACCATACTTAAAAATGGGTTTCTTTTGTAAATATGTTATTAATCATTTCAAGTTACACTACAGAGTGGACATTACCTGTCATGCCATGGATATAATTCGATCACGAATATCTTGGGTGCAGAACCATGAGCACAGACGAAACCATGTAGTAATCTTAAGGTGAGGCAGTGCTATTTCTTTTATATTTTTTATTGATGCTAGCTTTGTAGATTTTATTTTGACCTCTTTACTTTTTCTTGGTTCCCAGCTTTTATATATATATATATTTTTTTATATATTTTATTTGGACCATTTTATTATAATTTTATTTTTTAACCTTTTTATTTTTTAAAGCTGCTACCTTTGATATTTTATTGTGATCATTTTACTTTTAATTCATGATAGATAATGTATTTTATTTGGACCTTTTTATTTTTAATTGATGCTATCTTTCATATTTTATTTGGACCTTCTGTATTGGTTATTGATGCCAATTTTGTATTTCACTTGGACTTCTTTTTAATTGCACTGATGGTAGTTTTTATTTTTTACCTTTTTTTTTATATTTTATTAATGCTTTTTTTTTCTAATATGTTAATAATGTGTATGCGCACCGTGATGCCGTCAGGTCTTTTAATATGATTTTTTTATAGATATATAATTGTACAGTACACCACTTATTATGTGATGTCCATATATACAGATTTTTTGTATATATATATATGTACCTCTGCTGCTGTTGATGCCATACTGATGCTGCTACTGCTACTGATTACCATTATGTATCAATAGATATGAAATAAAGCTGATTGATGATTGATTGATTGACTACTGCTGCTGCTGCTACTACTATTACTACCACTACTACTGCTACTACTGCTGCTGCTGCTACTACTACTACTACTACTACTACTACTGCAAGTATTTCTGCTAATACTACTATTGCTGCTACTGCTACTGCTACTATTACTACTACTACTGCTACTACTACTACTACTACTGCTACTACTACTACTACCCCTACTACGGCTATTACTACTGCTACTACTACTTCAACTACTTCTACTACCTCACTACTACTACTACTACAATTATTTTTAGTCCCCGACCGGTCAAACTGGTCGCAGGTTTGCGCGGTTCCGTCAGTAAGTCGGCCCGTCTGCAGTTTCGTGTCCTCTCTGTAACTTGCACATGCATGGACAGATTGTGATATAACGTCACACAATGCGGCGTGTCGCACGCAACAACCAGCCATCTACTCCCAAGGGCAAGGTCACACTTGGGGCTCAAACAAGGTCGAGTGTTGTCATACGTAACAGCCACACCTACATTGGTGTCCGCTCTGTGTGTTGTCTGGGGAGATCACTGAATGGCTGTACATACGTATTGCTGTCATACCCACAGTGTATACACAGCACCTATGTATGGTTATCATCAGGCAGGGCACTTTGTATCGCGTGGCAGTACTTGGCAGGGACTTGTTAGTATTACTATATCATTATTATTATTTTCAGTCAGTGTCACTATAGATAGGTAAGGGTAATGTAGTAATATTCTACTAACTACACGAGAGGACAACAGGTGTTAGCAATTTTCATGTTAATAAAAAAACTGGTGAAAACTGGTGAAATCTGATGTGACGCAGTGGCAATAAATGAAATAAGTGATTCGTTAGTTATCACCATTTATTGTAATTATAGAGTATTTTTTGTTATTCTCCTACTTGATAAATAATGTAGCAATAAAAGGCTTAGAAAGTATTATTATTATTATTATTATTATTATTATTATTATTAATATTACTACTACTACTACTACTATTACTACTACTACTACTACTACTACTACTACTACCACTACTACTACTACTACTTTTTTTTATTATAATTTTTAGATCACCTCCATCCATTGGGGAATTATATTGTGAAGATCAAAACCAACCTTCCTAATACAGTTCACCATTTGGAGTTGTAATGCGAAGGTTAACACTAACCCTCATATTATAATCCGTTGGCCCCAAGCACGCCAACGGCTCTGGTTGCCAACCATCTACTATTGCTATTATTATTTTATTTTTTATTTATTGATATTACAGTGTAAATAAAGACATTAAACTCTTGGATTCGCTGGTGTATGCGACTCTCGACCACTGTAGCTTCGTAATTCATACCCGCCAGAGAGACAGGCCTGAGGGCTGATGATCTTGTGCCCCTGAGACATAGCAGTACAGACCTCACGAGGGAGAATGAGAGGCGACATCTCATCCAGGCCATAACAGAACTCTGCTGTTGACATTTCTTCTCAGACAGAACCTCTGCCAGTCTCGAATAGAATCTCACAGCCTCTGGACCCATCCCACCTGATGTCGTGAACACAAGGGGAGTGAATCGACCGTGGTCCACATGTTGGATCCTTTCTTGATAATTTCTATTTTTTTCTTGTTCATTCCTCATGTGTGCAGCTTCGAGAGACAGTTCACGATGACAGGCTGCCATGGGATCGAATATCCTGATGTCGAAGAACGCCCTCTGCCCACGTGTCCAGAAACCTCGAGCACTGACATCCACTCTTGCATCATTTGATGTGTTTTCTGTTCTGTGGGTGAAGTGCTCGCCGTCCAGGGGTAGCAGAACTGGCTCAATCGTGACATCATGGCATATTTCCTGCAGCATTTTGGCAGTGAGGTCGCGTACTTCATCGTATCGGATACAAACAAAGCCTCCCTTCTTGCATACCATTGCATGGTTTGCATCAAAGGCAGTGCCACAGGCACAGTGTTGAGGTAGGTTCTTTATTGGCCATCCATATCTCAAGGCTATGGCGTCAATAAATTCTTGTTTGTTGAAGTGGAAGCCTTTTGCCTTGAGAGGCAGGGTTGTGAGCCAGTTCGATGCCCCAACCTCCTGTGCAATTTCAACTCTTCTGCACTGGTCTGGTGTTAGATGTTCAATTATGTGCTGCAGCTAGTCTTTTTGTCTTGCTTCACGCTCCTTGCTTATCTGTGTCTTTATGTCTTTCTGCCTTTGGTGGTCGATTTCACTCGTCTCAACCTGGGCGCAGATCTTCTGTGACAAGGATTCATAAGAACATAAGAAGAGAGGATAACTGCAGTAGGCCGGTTGTCTCATGCTAGGCAGCTCCTAGAAGAGTAACTGAACTACTAGAATGAGATAAGGATAGTAAAGAAGAAGGTTCTCCCCCGCCCTCCAAACCCTCCAGCCGAAACCGGCAGGAAAAAGTCAGAAAGAACACCACGCAGTACAGAAAAACTGGCGTGGACATTTTACAGGAAAGTGTGAAAGGAGAATAGAGACTATCATAGTGTAACCTGAAAAGGAAAAATTATGAATTAGTATTGGTTATAAGATTTTCTTTTTTCTATATCCACCCCTTATTTGTCATATGATTATCTAGCCTATGCTTGAAACTCTCAATGGAAGAGGCAGCAACTACTTTAGTAGGTAGCTTATTCCATTCGTCTACTACACTATTACCAAATCAATTTCTACCTATTTCCTTACTGAAACGGAATTTTTCTAGTTTGAAACCATTATTTCTAGTTCTATCCTGTATGCTCACTTTAAGTACCTTGCTAATATCTCCCTTATTTATACCTTTCATCCACTTAAACACCTCAATTAAGTCTCCCCTTACTCTACGTCTCTCTAGCTAATGCTAGATAAAGTTTCAGTATTACTTTAGATGATCTATTGCTCACGCTTCTCGAAATAAATCCTAGGACCCTATTTGCTTTATTTCTCGCATTAATACACTGTTGTCTTGGTTTAAGGTCGTTACTAATCATAACTCCTAGATCTCTCTCGCATTCCGATTTGCTAATTTCTTTGTTATCTAAGCTTTAATTAGTATCTCCAATGGTCTTGCCTACGTTAAGTACTTTACATTTTTCAACGTTAAATTCCATTTGCCAAGTTTTAGACCATTTGGACAATGTATCGAGGTCTTTTTGTAAGTTATGGCAATCGAGTCGAGTTAATGATACGACCTATTTTTGTATCGTCGGCAAATTTGCTGATGCTGCTATTGACTCCTAAGTCTGGATCATTTATATATATAATAAATAATAAGGGACCGAGTACTGAACCCTGTGGTACACCGCTAGTTACTAATCCCCAGTCCGACTTAGTTCCATTTATTAATACTCTCTGTTTTCGTCCTTTCAGCCAGGATTCTATCCATTTTAAGATATCGCCGTCTATACCGTGTGCTCGAACCTTTCTAACTAACCTTTCGTGTGGGACCCTATCAAAAGCTTTACTAAAGTCCAGATAAATAACATCTTAAGCTTTATCGCTATCTACTGCCTCATAGACCTCCGAGTAGAATGACAACAAGTTTGTGAGGCAGGAACGTCCTTGCCTGAATCCGTGCTGACTTTCGCTTATAAGATTAAAGCTTTCTAAGTGTTCTCTAATCTTATTTGCCAATATTGACTCTAACATTTTTCCTACTATTGACGTTAGCCTTATCGGACGATAATTCGACGCAGCTGATTTATCACCCGTTTTAAAGATGGGCACTACGTTTGCGGTCTTCCACGCCTCTGGAACTTCTCCTGAACTTAAAGAGTCATTAAATAATGTTAAAAGTGGCTGACATAATTCTTCTTTGGTTTCTTTTATAATTTTTGCATAAATATC
Organism: Coenobita brevimanus; assembly: GCF_032717465.1. NCBI lineage: Eukaryota > Metazoa > Arthropoda > Malacostraca > Decapoda > Coenobitidae > Coenobita > Coenobita brevimanus. The sequence continues at coordinate 12,892,424 of NC_137001.1, forward strand.
GTCCGGACCTGGTGATTTTTGAGGTTTTAACTTATTAATTTCTTTCAATACATCCTCCTTACTAATGGTTATTTTACTAAGAATATTTTCCGTATTCTCATCGTAAATATTTGCTGCTTGAGGGACTAGCTCTAGATTTTCCTTGGTGAATACTGATATGAAATAATTATTTAGGATGGAGCACATTTCTTTATCTTCATTGGTAATGTGCCATGGCTGCTGGATTTATAACGCCAAGGCCTCCCATCCTGGGTGGTAGTGCTAGAAGGTCCCTCTCTTTTGGTGTGGGAATGTGGCCGCTGGTTAGAGATGGGAGGAATGAATCCCTGATTGCATCCTCCAGTGGTTGTAGCAGCAACTCGATGTCTGGTATGATCCTCATCACGAAGGTCCACTTGTGCTTTACACCATAGGTAAATGCACTGTATGCTGCATAGGGTTCTGTTTTTACGTGGCTGGATAGTGTATGAAATTTCTTCTACCCATGTCTTTACCTTATCACTCACATATTTGTCTTTGAATTCCTTAGTTCCAATCACAGCCCCTAGATGCCTCTGACCTTCCTTGGTCACTATCATGTTTGTGCCTCTAAATGCATCTTGTGCATCTTGATAGTAAGCTGGTTTCACGATCAAGATGGACTTACTTGCATTAGGGTAGTAACCTATTTCAGGGCCATGAGATGTTACAAGGTCTCACCATTTCCTCACATCCTCAATCTTGCCAGCACCCGTGAGATCATCTGCATAGGCCACCTGTTTTACATTGGTTGTTTCGTATTTGATCTGTTGTTGCAGCACTGTCATCGCCAGGGCCTACATAGCCATGGCAACGGGGTCCCCCTAGGTAGTTCCTTCTGTGGACTGGATTACACCGACATCGTGAGCAGCTGTCTTACCCACAATGTAGAGGTCTGCTGGTTCTTTGTAGGTGTTTTCCACATACTGGGCAAATGCTGGGCATTTAACCTTGATATTGTGCACATTGCCTCCCAGTTGATGGAATTAAATGCATTTGAGGTACCAACTAATAATAGTGCCTGACAGTCCTCGTCCCCAAATATTTTCCTCATGGAGTGTACTGCTGCCTCACCTCCTGCCTACTAGCTTGCACACACCTGGAGGTTGCCAACTGCCTGCTTCACATCATCCTTCACCACCTCCATGATGCATTTTCCTGTAATCCGTCTTAAGACTTCATCCACCCCAATAGAGCTGCATCCAGGATTCTTATCAAGTGGTATTAGTCTGTAAGCCATCAGTGCTTCGATGTTACTGCACTGACTTGAAGCCAGCTTCCTTACCAGTGAGGCAATGGTGTTACATAGGTCTGTTGCTGCCTCCCCATACTTGATGTTACTGAGGATTACTCGCCAAGAGTTTGCATCCAGGCCTGAAGGTCCTGCCCCTCCCTGTGTGTGCATTGCCTTCCGCCACACCATATCTCCAGTTATCCTGTCATATATGATGGGATTGGAAGGAGTGTAGTTGCCGTCAAGCTTTGACTGGGCACTTGCTTGTCGTGCAGTCGGGTGTTTTTCTTTTAGTTGTTGCATTGTTTCATCTGTCAGGTCAAGTACTCCGTTTGGTGATTCAGCTGACACGGGTCTTGTTGCCATCAAGACCTTCCCCTGTCTCATCTTGCTGCCAAAAATCCTTGCAACATCGTTGGTATTCTGATTTCTTCTGCGTTGTTTATTCTCATCTGCAATGCCCTTGCCTCCTCAAGTAGGTTGTCGATTTCACCTCTTTTCCATGTTTCAACCCGACTTTGGATGGCCTTAATATTTTCTGCAATGCTAGCTCTTGGGCGGGTCTTGTTGAGGAAGAGATGTGGTATTAGTGCCAGGACCTTAAGAGAGAATGAGGCAATGGGTGTGTTATTGTTGTAGTTGGCTATCAGGCGAGTGATTTCCTTGATCATGTCAGTTGTAGCATTGCATTTGGGAGGTTCAAAAAGGTTACTTGAGGACATCCAACTATTTCATTATATGTGGTGTTCACCCGGGTTACTGCATTTTCTCGGGATTTGCCCATCCAGTATGTGGGACGACCTTCTCACACAGACCTGTGAGACTATTCTGCTTCCCCGTTATTTGTGTCACTATCGTTCTGAGGACGTATAATACCTGGATGATTCCCTCTTTCATGCACTCCTCTATGGTGGTCTTCATCCTGAGTTTCATTTCTTTTATAAACCTCATGATGTTCCTCATCCACAACTTCACTACTATTCACTTCCCCATGGTGATTTAACCCACCCAGCGCTTCCATATCTCTCGCATCTTGGCGTCCATCCCTATCCCTCGCTTCACCACGGGGTCTTTCACCACCACGCATGTCCGTGTGATCGTGCATATTGTCAGTGACCGCCCCATCAATTTCCATGTCACCAATCTGTCGCCTGCCATGGTGGAAGTGGTCAAGTGCCGCTTCTGGTGGGCTGTGATTCCCTAACACATTCATACAGAAAGGTCCCATCCTACAGTATGTACACGGTGACCTATTTGTTGCACATGAGCACTTGATACACTTATGCTGCCTACTGGAGCACTGACAACAATACTATGGCGTGGACATGGTGTTAAAGTTTCTATACTGTGGTACAGTATTAATGATAATAATTATGGCTGCTTTTTGTAGTACTTTTAAATGAAAATTAAATATAATGTTACTAGAACTACTGTTTTACTATACGAATTTTAAATTTAGATTTGATATAAATGAAGAATGTGCTTGTTTTACTTCTATTATTGTAGATAATATGATTAAGTTATGAAGCAGTTTGCTTGTTTTTCTCTAGTTTTGCATATCAGTTAATATCTAATTGTTCTGTCTTATACTAATAATCGACTGAACTGATAATGTTATGTATTTAAAGTTTGTTATGAAGTAAAACAACGCTTCTTTGTTCGAGGTATAAGCAGGTGGCCAATGGGTGTGGTGCAATAATGTGGAGCCTTGTTTATTGGTAATGGGTCTTCAGGCGTTACGGTGTAAGGGTGAGGGTGGTGTGTGGCGTAGCGGCAGTGTGTGTGTGTGTGTGTGTGTGTGTGTGTGTGTGTGTGTGTGTGTGTGTGTAGTTTAGTGATATTGGGTCTTCGCACGCTATGGTATAGGGGTGAGTGTGGTGTGGTGTGTGGTGTTGGGACAGTGTGTGTGTGTTGGTGTTGTGACATGTGATGTGTGATGTGTGGTTGTGGTGTGTTGTGGGGGTAAGATAGAGGCACCTTGGTTTACTAAGGCACATTGGCATTGACAAGCTTTGTTTAGTATTTTGAATACAAAAGAGAATTTTGAGAGGGTTGAGTAAGTAGTTCTAGTTTGTGATTTTATGGAGTTTACATTAGTCCTATTATATGGATAATATATTAAAAATACCCTTATTACTATTGTATTTAATAATAATATTGTATTTAAAACTAGGGTACTATGTCTAAATTTGTTATTTAATTGAAGTTATATTTATTAATTTTATATATTAAAAGAAAAGTTTTAATTATTACTGTATTATTTATTATTATATTATAGACTTATCTACTGTGACTGGTTATATATTTATTCTATGAGATTCTATGTATAATATGTTTTATATTATTTAAGAACAGTCATTCTGTGTGTGTCTGTATGTATGAAGTGTTTACATTACAGTGTCATCTAAGGTGTGTGTAAGTTACCTACTTAAATGTTTTTGTATGCCACACTTCTATACCACCTGGCTATGCTGGTGGTGTGTATGTAGGAGATTGTTGTATAGTTAGTGGTAATAGTTGTTATATTTAGTGTTTGATACAGTGTTTATAAATTGTACTATTAGGTGGTGTGTATATTAGTGATCAGTGGGTGATATTCAGTGTGTGTGGTAACAGCTGATGTGTTAGGGAAATGGAGTGAGCAAGAGGTGTGTGACAGGCATCCCACGTCTCATTGTTATTTGTGGACAAAGTTAATATTTGAAAAATAGGCTTCAGAGAGGTACTTATTTTGTAAGTGAGGGTGCCAATACTTATATTCTGGGTGTGTGGGGCAGCGCACATATGGTGGCGGGGTCCCAGGTGGCTGATGATATAATGTATGGTGTTGACACCAGTCCAGATAACCCTCTCAGGTCAGCACCTATCTCGCTAACGGTCCCTGCACACACACACACACACACACACACACACACACACACACACACACACACACACACACCCTTCC
>NC_137001.1:12901622-12919122 GCF_032717465.1 Coenobita brevimanus
CAAGAAATGTACCTCCACACCACAAGTGTGGAATGTGTCCGAATGAGAATGGTAAACTGTTTGTGTGTGTGTGTGTGTGTGTGTGTGTGTGTGTGTGTGTGTGTGTGTGTGTGTGTGCGTGTGTGTGTGCGCGTGTGTGTGTGTGTGTGTGTGGGGTGGTGGGCTGTGTGTGTGTTTGTAGGGTAGAGTTGGCTCCCTTCTTGTCTAAGAAAACCTACTAGTATCACAAGAAAGCAGTTTTCAGGGTAGTTTAAGAAAAAAGTACAACATGCCACGATTGGCCTTATAGCTGACGGGAAATATGGTACTCTGTTCTTGGCTATGCGGAATTATTTTCAGCTGTTTTTTAACTATTTTTGACACTTTTTGAAAAATATGTATAAACACTGGTACCACACGAAGGCAATTTTCATGATAGTTTCAAAATATTATGACACGCCACGAATGGTAAAATTGCTGAGAAGAAAACAAGCAGGGAAATATTAGAAATCATTGGAGGCAAGAATTTTGCACACCAAATTTTTTCAGAAATACAGTGTTCTTGCTCGCTTCGCTCCTTTGAACAGTGAATATGGCTTGATGGTGTACCAAGTAGCAGTGTGAGGTATAGTGGTGTGAAGTGCGGCACTGTGAGGCGTGGAAGTGTGAGGTGTGGCAGTGTAAGATATGGGAGTGTAAAATGTGGGAGCGTGAGATGTGGCAGTGTGTGGTGTGACAGCATTAGGTGTGGCAGTGTGATGTGTAACAGTGTTTGTTGTGGCAGTGTAAGATGTGGCATTGTGAGGTGTGGCAATGTGTGGTGTGGCAGTGTGAGATGTGGCAGTGTGAAGTGTGGCAATGTCAGATGTGACAATGTGTGATGTGATAGTGAGATGTGTGGTTATATGTGGTGTGGCAGTGAGAGGTTTGGCAGTGTGTAGTGTGGCAGTGTATTTATAACAGAGAGAGGTCCAACAGCGTGTCGCGCAGTAGGTGTCAATGTCTCATAAGAAATACCAAAAGAACTAAGATACAAAGGTGATGTGGCAGTAGGACGATCAGATGCAACAAATTGTTTATCAGGCAGATGTTGCATCACAGAGCACAGGTTTGGCAGTGGGAGGTGCGGAGTGTGGTGTGATGAGTAAGGCTTGAGGGTGGTGTGGTGTGGTGTGGTGTAGCGTGGTGTGATAGCGGGAGGGATAGGAAGTCCAGGTGCTTTAGGCTGTTATTACGACCCTGTAAATAAACCCAACAGCTGTGCATTCACAGATTTCATGGTTACAAGAAAATCTGCATATTGTTTGCATGGGCTGTCCTCTTAAAGCAAAATAATAAAGTAATTGGAAGGATTTTACTTGCCTAAATAAAGACAAAAGTAGCTTCATAACTCTCGCATTCTCACAGTTAACACCTTACTTTATGTCAGTTCAATTAATCCATTTCACGAGTCGACAGGATTGTATAACACTATATCTGAGTCACATAGGGGTTGGTTAAGCACCAATCGCTGCCCTGGCCCCCTGTCGCTTCCCCATCAGGCTGCCCTCTATCCGTTCCACACCACTTTAATCCACATGCCTCTCCACCTCACTGCACCTCATTTTCGGTCTTCTTCTATCTCCTTCCATCTCTATCACTCACAATCTCCTATTCTCGTTTTACTCTGACTTGGCCTAAAATTGTCGTCTCTCTGTTTTAAATTCTGAGTAATAACAATAAATTAACGCTTGAATATGGTGCTAGTCAGGAAAAGAGCTATGGGAAGGATGTAGAGCCGCAGCAATGTCTATTTCCGCCACGACTTATATGGAAAATGCTGCAAAAGGGCGAAAATCTAGGTCAAGTTCAGATGACAAGAGTATAGTCATCTTTCACTCTCCATTTCCTCAATACCTACACCTTCTGTATTATCCACGTCAGTACCACAACGTTCCCGTGCACCCATATTTGTTTGTCTGTCCCTTTGCGTAACTCTACATGCTCTTTTCGGATATATTTCTCTCGTTTCATTCATTATTTCTACCTTTCCAGCCATTTTCCAAGCTTCACTGGCACACGTTAGACTGAGGACCAGAACACTACTGTCAGGGACTGATAAATTTTCTATACCCTTTTCACGATAACTTAGCCCAAGTTTTAGTCCTTTCGCAGCCAGTTTCTCATAAGTCAGGAGCAGAAAACGACAATACTAAAGCCTTTCGTCCTTACCATAGCACTGCTTCGTGACTAGCACTGTATTCTAGTGCTAACCCTTTATTACAACTAAGGATTCAAAATGGAGAGAGGTCAATTTTAGCCCAATATAAAGTAAAAGGAGTATACCTGCTCGTACAGAGGTCGATGATGGGAATGGTTGCTGATATGAGGGCTGTGAGAAGACGATGTGGAGGTCTGTCACATCATATGATCGTGGTATGCAAGATCGAGCTGAGAGGAGTGATGTGAATCAAGAGAGAGAGCAGCAGTCAGGGAGAAAGACTGAAAGTTGAAAAGCTGAGGATCAAAGAAATAGCAGATGATTACAGGACCAAAGTAGATGATGAGTTAGAATCAGTGAACCGGAATGAATTGGATCTGGAAAGCCTGTGGAATGCATATAGGGATTGCTTAGTTAGCAATGCTAAAGTGGTGTGTGGTGTGGCAAGAGTATCAACAAAAAAGAAGGGTGCGGCATGGTGGGATGAGGAGGTTAAAAGAGCGATGGAGGAAAAGAGGAAGAAGTGGCTAAAGTGGCTATAGAATAGGAGTTCAGTTGAAATAAGAAATGAGTATATCGAGAGCAAGAAGCACGTAAGGAGACTAGTGAAGAGGAAAAAGATGGAGGTAAATGATGATTTGGGAAGAAAAATGAATGTAAACTATGCTGAAAATAGGAAGTTATTCTGGAAAGAGGTGCAGAAATTAAGAAGTTAAAGCAGAAAGTAATTTGATGGTGTGACGGATGCAGGTTGTAGGTTACTAACCCATGGAGATGAAGTAAAGACCAGATGGAAAGAATATTTTGAAAGCCTGATGAATGGGAATAGAGCGCAGAGCAGCTGTAAACATGACTGGTTTTGGGGGTGTGCAGAGAAGGAATGCAGTGACAGGAGACGTGACACTTGCACAAGTGAAGAGCACTGTGAAACGGCTGAAAAATGGGAAAGCAGCTGGGGTTGATGAGGTGCACGCAGAGATTCTTAAGTGTAGTGGAGACAGTGGAATGAAGTGCTTGTTGGAGATATGTAAGGAGGCATGGATGAGTGAAACTGTGCCTGCAGAGTGGAAAAAGGCTGTGAGTTTACCCCTGTACAAAAATAAAGGTGAGCAAAGTGAGTGCAAGAATAATCATGGCATAAGGTTATTGAGTGTGGCAGGGAAGGTATATGGAAGAATTATTAATGAGAAAGTAAGAGAGATATCAGAAGTCCTAGTGAGTGATGAACAGGATGGCTTTAGGAGTGGCAAAGGATGTGTGGATCAAGTATATGCAGTGAGACTGATAGCAGAGAAGGCTTGTGAGAAGGACCATAAGGTGTTTATAGCATTCATGGACCTGGAAAAAGCATACGACTAAGCAGACAGAGAAGGATTGTGGAAAGTTTTGCGCATGTATGGTGTAGATGGTAAGCTGCTAGGTGCTGTCAAGAGTTTTTATGATGATAGCGAAGCATGTATAAGGGTTAATTTGCATCTAAGTGAATGGTTCGCGATCGGTGTCGGCGTGCGACAAGGTTGTTGGATGTCCCCATGGTTGTTCAATATATATATATATATATATATATATATATATATATATATATATATATATATATATATATATATATATATATATATATATGGATGAGGTGATGAGAGAGGTAAAAATACGAGTAATGGAGAGAGGGCTGGCGTTGGTAATGAATGGTGATACATGGAATATCTCCTGTTTGTTGTATGCTCATGATGCAGTACTGCTTGCAAGTACCGGACAAGAACTTGGCAGGCTAGTGCAGAGTTTTGCTGATGTCTGTGTGTGTCGTGCCTTAAGAGTAAATGTAGAGAAGAGTAAAGTGATGGTTACTGAGAGAGGTGACTCCCAGTGTGATTTCATAGTGAATGGAGAGAGACTGGAACTGGTGAGATAGTTCAAATACTTGGGCACATTGATAGAAAAGAGAGGAAAATGTGAAAAAGAAGTTGAAACTAGAGTGACACAAGGAGGAAAAGTAGCTGGTGCAATGAAGGCCTTGATAAGAAACAGAGGCTTGAGTGTTGCAGCTGCACGAGGCTTCCATGAGGGAGTGTTAGTGCCATCTTTAACATATGGGTGTGAGACTATGGCGTGACATGAAAAGGAAAAGTCAAGAGTAAGAGCAGTGGAGATGGGACTGCTGAGGAATGTATGTGGAGTGCAGTGGGTGGATAGATTACGAAATAATGTGATTCGTGAAAGGTGTGGAGTGAGGATGTCGGTGGACACCAGAATCAAAGAGAGTGTGCTGAGATGGTATGGTCATGTGGAAAGAATGGATAACAATAGAGTGGTAAAAAGGGTATACCTTAGCGAATTTGAAGGAGGAAGGATGGGATGTAGGGCAAGAAGAAGGTTGAGAGATATAGTGGATGAGTGTTTGAGGAAGAAGTTTGGAAGACGGTAAGGCTAGGAAACTGACAAGAGATCGAGCTGGCTGGATGAATGTTGTGAGAAGAGCATGATCAGGGATTTTGGCACCCCTTGTGAGCATAGCAGCCTCTGCATTGACTCAATCGGATACGTTTGTGTGAAGCTGCAGAATGTGGTGAATGTTTTTCGCTTATCTGGTAGAGCCAAGATTCTGGGGGGTTAAATGATGAGAGAATGGAAGTGTGGCCTATTTGGATTGGGCAGGTTTGTGCAGTCTGGACATTGCTACCCCTCACCCTACCCTTGGGTGGGAAAGGAGTTCCGCATGATGATGATGATGACGATGATGATGATCACGGTTATTATTATTATTATTATTATTGTTATTAGTGTTATTAATATTCTTATTATTAATATTATTATTATTATAGCGGTTGGTGGCGGTGCTCACTGCCCACTCACTAGAAGTAGTGCTGCTTTCGGGTGACTACCCTTTCCTCCATTCTTTCCTTCCCTTCTCTTGTCTTTGTTTCATTCTTTATTTCCTCTTCCTTCTGCTTATGGGTAACTCTACACTGAGTGATAAGTCAAATGGTTTCGTGTACACCAGGAAACGATTTACTACGCTGGGTGGTAATCATATAACCAAATTATCGCGCCTGGTGATTTAGTTCTTTCCGTGTCATAGGATGCATTTTTTTCCCACAAAAATTACTTTAAAAATCAAGCTGCGTCCTAAGACACGGCACTGCAGCAGCACACGACGATACTCGAGCTCTGCTGAGGATATTGTTTGAGAATTTGTTCAAATACAAGTGTACAACTGACCATACGTTGTATATATATATATATATATATATATATATATATATATATATATATATATATATATATATATATATATATATATATATATATATATATATAATACAAGACCATAAAATATTCAGAACACCAGGGAAAAGCTCTGTATGGTCGTCTCCCTCGGCTGTTTGTTTACTTTTGGGTCGGTTAAACTCGGTTTCGTTGTTGTTGTTGTGTGGTTCAGCTCAGCAGACGACGGTGACACAACTGTCAAGAGGGAAGCGAGAATAGTCATATGACATTCTTTAAGTTTTATTATGTGAATAAAAGATGACTTCTTTTAATATGTGTGCTTTACTTACCATTATCTTGGAATAATTCAGTGGTTAGTGGGTGACGAAAACTACGATGAGTTGAAATCTCAGTCCACACAACAAAGTCAGCTGACATCACATCACATTACATCACATGGTAAGCGTGTGTTTAAACATTCTATCTCTATCTATATACCTAGGCTGATTCCCCCAAGGAAAGGAAGGTAGCCGAGACAGGACGACACACTCCCCATTTACTCATCCATTCAAACACATTCATTCGGATCTTAGCCCCAAAGGGGAGATGGGACAGATCCTCACCGCACCACACGGCACAAAGGTCAACTGCGCAGTGCATTCAGTGACATCCACAGCACGGCCCGACAACAGAGCTGGTTTACCCCTGCCACATCATAATAGACCCATCCCCTTACCCGCACCTGACCTAACTTGCTGATCAGACCAAATGAGGTAGAATGTCCCATCAGGGCTGCATCATCATTTATTCATTCACAATTTCTCTCCATTTCTTTCTTTCACGCACAGCCACTCTTCCTTCTTCAACAGACATCTCTCTTGCATCCAGCACTCTCTTCACACTGTCCATCCATCCTATTCGTGGTCTCCCTCTCAGCCTTACACCTCGCACATCAGATCTAGTTATCTTTTTCACCAATCGCTCATTATCCATTCTCTTCATAAGCCCAAACCATCGCAACACCCTCTGCTCAACTCTACCAGCCATCTCCGGAACAACTCCAGTTCTCCTTCGCACTCAATCATTTCGCACTCGATCCATACGCGTCACTCCACACATACTCCTCAGACACCTCAACTCCATTACATTCAAACTTTTCCTCTCTGCTACATCCATATTCCATTTTTCAGACCCATATAACGCAGTCGGAACCACAACACCCTCATACGGCCATCTCTTTACATCCATTCTAAGCGAACGACGTCTAAACACTTTTTTGATTCCTCCCAGCACATTACCTACTTCATTTATTCTAAACTTCACTTCTGCATCTATTCTTCCATCCACAGCAACATGTTAGTATGTTTAAACATACTCTTTTTTTTTTTACATCTATATAACAGTTTGCTATGGCTGTGCTATTATAAAACCAGGTAATGAAGTGGACAATAGCTAATGCACTGGAAGAATGACTAAATATGTTCATAGATAATAAGTAGCAAGAGTATGAAGGTGGTAAACAAAGTAGTGGATTTGTGAGTCGTCTTTGCTGATGTTCCTTAATTGTTTCCTTCCTATTTTTTTCTGGATATTGCCTTGTCTGTTTATGGAGCGTCAGATTTCAAGGGGCGTCCTATGACACGGGAAGTACGGTAATTAAGGAGCTTTAGTGGGATTGAGCCGGTGCAGGTTTATATCCAAGGGATGGTTGGGGTTTATTGCTCATGTAATGCCACTCAGGGATGAGCGACGCATGTCACTCTATTGTCATGACCAACTTGCCTAGCCTGTGTCTCTTACGCTCCTCATGGGGCAACACAGGATTGGACGATGTATGTATGTATGTATGTATGCATGCATTATTATTATTATTATTATTATTATTATTATTTAATATTATTACTACTACTACTACCACTACTACTACTAATTTTTTTTATTATAATTATTAGATCACCTCCATCCATTGGTGAATTATATTGTGAAGATCCAAACCAACCTTCCTAATACAGTTCACCATTTGGAGTTGTAATGTGAAGGTTAACACTAACCCTCATATTACAATCTGTTGGCCCCAAGCACGCCAACGGCTGTGGTTGCCAACCATCTACTATTACTATTATTATTTTATTTTTTATTTATTGATATTACAGTGTAAATAAAGATATTAAACTCTTGGATTCGCTGGTGTATGCGACTCTCGACCACTGTAGCTTCGTAATCCATACCCGCCAGAGAGACAGGCCTGAGGGCTGATCATCTTGTGCCCCTGAGACATAGCAGAGCAGACCTCACGAGAGAGAATGAGAGGCGACATCTCATCCAGGCCATAACAGAACTCTGCTGTTGACATTTCTTCTCAGATAGAACCTCTGCCAGTCTCGAATAGAATCTCACAGCCTCTGGATCCATCCCACCTGATGTCGTGAATACAAGGGGAGTGAATCGGCCGTGGTTCACATGTTGGATCCTTTCTTGATAATTTCTATTTTTTTTCTTGTTCATTCCTCGTGTGTGCAGCTTCGAGAGACAGTTCAGGATGACAGGCTGCCATGGGATCGAATATCCTGATGTCGAAGAACGCCCTCTGCCCACGTGTCCAGAAACCTGGAGCACTGACATCCACTCTTGCATCATTTGATGTGTTTTCTGTTCTGTGGGTGAAGTGCTCGCCGTCCAGGGGTAGCAGAGCTGGCTCAATCGTGACATCATGGCATATTTCCTGCAGCATTTTGGCAGTGAGGTCACGTACTTCATCGTGTCGGATACAAACAAAGCCTCCTTTCTTGCATACCATTGCATGGTTTGCATCAAAGGCAGTGCTACAGGCACAGTGTTGAGGTAGGTTCTCTATTGGCCATCCATATCTCAAGGCTATGGCGTCAATAAATTCTTGTTTGTTGAAGTGGAAGGCTTTTGCCTTGAGAGGCAGGGTTGTGAGCCAGTTTGATGCCGCAGTCAATTTCAACTCTTCTGCACTGGTCTGGTGTTAGATGTTCAATTATGTGCTGCAGTTGGTCTTTTATGTTTTGCTTCACGCTCCTTGCTTATCTGTGTCTTTATGTCTATCTGCCTTTGGTGGTCGATTTCACTCGTCTCAACCTGGGCGCAGATCTTCTGTGACAAGGATTCGGTGAGCCTGAGTGAAATTCTGTGTTCATAGCTTGCCATGGCTGCTGGACTTATAATGCCAAGGCCTCCCATCCTGGGTGGTAGTGCTAGAAGGTCCCTCTCTTCTGGTGTGGGAATGTGGCCATTGGTTAGAGATGGGAGGAATGAATCCCTGATTGCATCGTCCAGTGGTTGTAGCAGCAACTCGATGTCTTGTATGGTCCTCATCACGAAGGTCCACTTGTGCTTTACACCATAGGTAAATGCACTGTATGCTGCATAGGGTTCTGTTTTTACGTGGCTGGGTAGTGTATGAATTTCTTCTACCCATGTCTTTACCTTATCACTCACATATTTGTCTTTGAATTCCTTAGTTCCAATCACAGCCCCTAGATGCCTCTGACCCTCCTTGGTCACTATCATGTTTGTGCCTCTAAATGCATCTTGTGCATCTTGATAGTAAGCTGGTTTCACGATCAAGATGGACTTACTTGCATTAGGGTTGTAACCTATTTCAGGGCCATGCGATGTTACAAGGTCCCACCATTTCCTTACATCCTCAATCTTGCCAGCACCCGTGAGATCATCTGCATAGGCTACCTGTTTTACATTGGTGGCTTCGTATTTGATCTGTTGTTGCAGCACTGTCATCGCTAGGGCGTACATAGCCATGGCAACTGGGTCCCCCTGAGTAGTTCCTTCTGTGGACTGGATTACACCGACATCGTTAGCAGCTGTCTTACCCACAATGTAGAGGTCTGCTGGTTCTTTGTAGATGTTTTCCACATACTGGGCAAATGCTGGGCATTTAACCTTGATATTGTGCAGCATTGCCTCCCAGTTGATGGAATTAAATGCATTTGAGGTATCAACTAATAATACTGCCTGACAGTCCTCGTCCCCAAATATTTTCCTCATGGAGTGTACTGCTCCCTCACCTCCTGTCTGCTGGCTTGCACACACCTGGAGGTTGCCAACTGCCTGCTTCACATCATCTTTCACCTCCATGATGCATTTTCCTATAATCCATCTTAAGACTTCACTCACCCCGATAGGGCTGCATCCAGGATTCTTATCAAGGGTTATTAGTCTGCAAGCCGTCAGTGCTTCGATGTTACTGCACTGACTTGAAGCCAGCTTCCTTGCCAGTGAAGCAATGGTGTTACATAGGTCTGTTGCTGCCTCCCCAAACTTGATGTTACTAAGGATTACTCGCCAAGATTTTGCATCCAGGCCTGAAGGTCCTGCCCCTCCCTGTGTGTGCATTGCCTTCCGCCACACCATATCTCCAGTTGTCCTGTCATATATGATGGGATTGGGAGGAGTGTAGTTGCCGTCAAGCTTTGACTGGGCACTTGCTTGTCGTGCAGTCAGGTGTTTTTCTGTTAGTTGTTGCATTGTTTCATCTGTCAGGTCAAGTACTCCGTTTGGTGATTCAGCTGGCAGGGGTCTTGTTCACCTAGGTTACTGCATTTTCTCGGGATTTCCCATCCAGTATGTGGGACGACCTTCTCACGCACACCTTTGAGGCTGTTCTGCTTCCTCGTTGTTTGTGTCACTACCGTTCTGAGGACGTATAATACCTGGATGATTCCCTCTTTCATGCACTCCTCTATGGTGGTCTTCATCCTGAGTTTCATTTCTGTTATAAACCTCATGATGTTCCTCACCCCCAACTTCACTACTATTCACTTCCCCATGGTGATTTAACCCACCCAGCGCTTTCATATCTCTCGCATCTTGGCGTCCATCCCTATCCCTCGCTTCACTACGGGGTCTTACACCAGCACGCATGTCCGTGTGATCGTGTAAATTGTCAGTGACCGCCCCATCAATTTCCATGTCACCAGTCTGTCGCCTGCCATGTTGGAAGCGGTCAAGTGCCGCTTCTGGTGGGCTGTGATTCCCTAACACATTCATACAGAAAGGTCCCATCCTACAGTATGTACACGGTGACCTATTTGTTGCACATGAGCACCTGATACACTTATGCTGCCTACTAGAGCACTGACAACAATACTGTGGCGTGGACATGGTGTTAAAGTTTATATACTGTGGTACAGTATTAATGATAATAATTATGGCTGCTTTTTGTAGTACTCTTAAATGAAAATTAAATATAATGTTACTAGAACTACTGCTTTACTATACGAATTTTAAATTTAGATTTGATATAAATGAAGAATGTGCTTGTTTTACTTCTATTTTTGTAGATAATATGATTAAGTTATGAAACAGTTTGCTCGTTTTTCTCTAGTTTTGCATATCAGTTAATATCTAATTGTTCTGTCTTATACTAATAATCGACTGAACTGATAATGTTATGTATTTAAAGTTTGTTATGAAGTAAAAGAACGCTTCTTTGTTCGAGGGATAAGTAGGTGGCCAATGGGTGTGGTGCAATAATGTGGAGCCTTGTTTATTGGTAATGGATCTTCAGGCGTTACGGTGTAAGGGTGAGGGTGGTGTGTGGCGTAGCGGCAGTGTGTGTGTGTGTGCGTGTGTGTGTGTGTGTGTGTGTGTGTGTGTGTGTGTGTGTGTGTGTAGTTTAGTGATATTGGGTCTTCGGACGCTATGGTATAGGGGTGAGTGTGGTGTGGTGTGGTGTTGGGACAGTGTGTGTGCGTGTGTGTGTGTTGGTGTTGTGACATGTGATGTGTGATGTGTGGTTGTGGTGTGTTGTGGGGGTAAGATAGAGGCACCTTGGTTTACTAAGGCACATTGGCAATAACAAGGTATGTTTAGTATTTTGAATACAAAAGAGAATTTTGAGATGGTTGAGTAAGTAGTTCTAGTTTGTAATTTTATGGAATTTACATTAGTCCTATTATATAGATATTATATTAAAAATACCCTTATTACTATTGTATTTAATAATAATAGTGTATTTAAAACTAGGGTACTATGTCTAAATTTGATATTTAAATGAAGTTATATTTATTAATTTTATGTTTTAAAAGTAAAGTTATAATTATTACTGTACTATTTATTATTATATTATAGACTTATCTACTGTGATTGGTTATGTATTTATTCTATGAGATTCTATGTATAATATGTTTTATATTATTTAAGAACAGTCATTGTGTGTGTGTCTGTATGTATGATGTGTTTACATCACAGTGTCATCTAAGGTGTGTGTAAGTTACCTACTTAAATGTTTTTGTATGCCACACTTCTATACCACCTGGCTATGCTGGTGGTGTGTATGTAGGAGATTGTTGTATAGTTAGTGGTAATAGTTGTTATATTTAGTGTTTGATACAGTGTTTATAAATTGTATTATTAGGTGGTGTGTATGCTAGTGATCAATGGGTGATATTCAGTGTGTGGTGTTACGGAACAGAGAGAGATAATGAACACTTCATGTTAGAATACTAAAATCACTACTGTCCCGCAAAGTTCCAGGTTCAAAACAAAAGAGTTAGGTAAAATTACAAGTTAAAATTTAATGCTCAAACTAACAACTAAACATTCAGGACTCATAAGGATAATGTAACGGCAAAAAACAGGTTAAATATATGGTTAACTGCAATAGCCTCTATTAACACGAAATTAGCAAGAGTAAATTTATCTAAGTCATCCCCAATAAAATAAGAAAACCGGATAATGCTCAGTTAAAGCAAGATGTATTATTACAGATACAAAATATTATTACTACTGGCTGACAGTAAAACTTTACATTAATCACAAAAAACCTCACCAGGCCCACGAACCAACACTTTATGCTATACAGTACAAGAAAAAAAATGTAATAACATACTCAAATTACACAGCAGCTAGATGGTTGGAGACTTCCTGAGCACTCACAAAAATAATAACAACTGTACAGGGGAGGACAGAGATGTGAACAAACTGAGGAGTAGATCTAGTGGCAATTAATGCAGAGACTGAGCCCATTATATAGGGGCCGGCAGAGCTTGATACAACTTGTAAGAAGGATGCACAAATGAAGCCAAAGGGGACAAAGAGTTTACACTCCTACTCTGAACAACAGAAAGAACGACTTACTCTATTATATGGGAGGAGAAGGGGGGAGTGAGGTAGAACACGGAAGCTTGGTCACTATGGAAGCCACGAGGAGAATCGTGATCAAACATGCAGCATACTGTACGTTAGAATTATACAAAGGATGATGAAATCATAGGCTATGTAACACCTCCCCACAAAAAAATAGAAATTTACAAAGGAAATTTCTTATTACTCTAAAACAATCTGTCTAAAGTCTAGATAAGCAATCTGCAATAACATTTTCTTTCCCCTTGACATGTTGTATGTCTAATGAATACTCCTGAAGAAGTAGACTCCATCTTGTCAATCTCTGATTTTTATCTTTAAACTTACTAAGGAATATCAGTGGGTTATGATCGGTATAAATGACTATTAGGTCAAAACCAGAACACAAATAAAATGAAAAATGCTGTAAACCCAAAATCAAGGCCAAAAGCTCTTTCTCAGTAGTTGAGTAGTTCTTTTGAGGTGGAGTGAACTTCTTACTGTAATAAGATACAGGGTGTTCAATACCCTGATCATCCTCTTGCAGCAAAACAGCCCCAGCTCCTGTATCACTTGCATCAACAGCCATCTTAAAAGGCTTAGCAAAATTTGGAGTAGCGAGCACTGGCTGACTTAATAGGATAGCTTTAAGTTTGCTGAAAGAGGATTCACAGTTATCGGTCCAGACAAATTCAACTCCCTTTTTCAGTAGGTCTGTAAGTGGTGATACAAGAATTGAAAAGTTAAGAACAAATCTCCTGTAATAACCTACCATTCCCAAAAATCTTTGTAGCTCTTTCCTACTTTTAGGTCTGGGAAGATCACTTATAACCTGAACCTTAGCTGCTGCTGGTGCAACGTGTCCATCACCAATTACGTACCCAAAGTACAGAAATTTAGCTTGACCAAACTCACACTTTGATAAATTAGCTACAAGATTAGCCTGAACCAAATGCTCAAGAAATATACTGACATGGCATAGGTGATCTTTCCAGTTGTCACTGAAGATTAATACATCATTAATATAAACAACACACCCTGCCAAACCCTCTGTTACAACATTCATGAGCTTCTGAAAAGTGGCTGGTGTATTCTTCATACCATATGGCATTACAGAACATGCAAAAATCTTTCCTAGTGTTACAAAATATGAGATCTCTCTAGCACGTTCAGTCATAGGTACTTGCCAGTATCCCTTTAACAAATCAAACTTACTCATGTACCTAGCCTTTCCGATCTTGTCTATGCAATCTTCCACGCGAGGGAGAGGGTAAGTGTCTGTTTTGGTTATCTGATTAACAGGTCTGTAGTCATTGCAAAGCCGCTGTGACCCACCCGTCTTAGGGACTAGAGTGACAGGAGAACTCCACTCGCTCTGACAGGGCTCTATCATCTTGTGGTCCAACAGGTAGCGAAGCTCCTTCTGGATGAGAGGAACTTTCACTGGGTTCACACGGTAAGGAGGCAGTTTAATTGGCTTTGCGTCTCCAACATCGACATCATGCATCAACACAGTGGTTCTTCCTGGAGTGGCACGGAACACTTGCGGGTACTCCTGCTGTAATGCTGAAAACTCCTGCCTTTCATCGGGAGCTAAATGAGAAAGCTTAGTCTGGAGATCATACATGACATCAGGATTCTTCCCCAAACTATCACTCAGGCTCATGCTGCATGGGAGAACTTCACTTGCAGACTCGGGTGGAACAGCTACAGTGCAGACTGGATTATTTTCATCCCGCCTGTGATATAACTTTAGCATGTTGATGTGACAAAGTTGCTTGTTCTTTCTACGATATGGTGTGGCGATAACATAGTTGACATCACTGAGTTTCTTCTCCACGAAACAAGGACACTAAACTTGGCTTGAAGAGGTTGCCCATGCACTGGTAGCAGAATCAAAACCTGATCTCCTGGCTGAAAGTGGCGTAACCTGGACTTCTTATCATACCAAGTCTTCATCTTCTCCTGAGCAGCTCCTAAATTCTCTCTCGCCAGCTGTAAAGCAGTGGACAGCCGTTCTTTGAACTTCATCACATACTCCAGCAGGTTGACGTCATCTTCCTCCGACAGCCAGCATTCCTTGAGTAACTTAAGGGGTCCTCTTACTTCACGGCCAAACAGTAGTTCAAAGGGTGAGAAGCCCAGTGATTCATTTGGAGATTCTCTTGCGGCAAATACAACGAATGGAAGACCTTTATCCCAGTCTTTCTGATGTTCCAAACAGTATTTCTTGAGCATCGATTTGAATGTTTGATGATATCTCTCCAACGCTCCTTGGGTCTGGGGATGGTAAGCTGAAGACGTGATCTGGGTGATGCCCAACTCTTTCAGAGACTGCTTGAAAACATTTGACATGAAATTACTTCCCCGGTCTCACTGTACCTCCTTGGGTAGACCAAACTTCGTGAAGAACCCTAGCATTTCCTTAACCACGTTCTTTGTTGAGATATTTCTAAGTGGAATGGCTTCAGGATAACGAGTAGCCATATCAATCAGGGTCAACACATAAGAAAATCCTGAAGAAGTCTTAGGAAGAGGGCCCACAATATCCACCATCACTCGGGTGAATGGCGCCTCAAAAGGAGGAATGGGAACTAGAGGTGCAACCTTTTCGGTCTGATTACACTTCCCCACAACTTGACAGGTGTGACAAGACTTACAATACCAAGAAACATCTCTGAAGATACCTGGCCAGTAGAAGTGTTTCAAAATGCGTGCCACAGTCTTCCTCACTCCAAGGTGTCCTGCCAAACTGGAATCATGAGCCACTCTAATGATATCCTGCCTACAAACACGAGGGATGACAACTTGATGTACTACCTCCCATTCACAGTCGGCTGATGCTGTTGGGGGTCTCCACTTCCTCATAAGTACTCCTGACTTTATATAATAACAAGTAGAAGCACCAGCTGACTCTTCCTCACTGCAAGCAGAGTTAGCTAGACCTTTCAACTCAGGGTCAGCAACCTGCAACTCAACCAACTCTTGACGAGACAAATTATCAACACTACGGGGTACTGCCTCATCTGGTGAGTAGTCCAAATTAGCAAGAAAAGTGTCAGCTAGGATAACATCATCATCATCATTATCCTCTAAATCACCAGTAACTTTGGACTTAGCCCTAGTGACAGCACATGCAGAGAACACATCAGGGATATCACAATCCTGGGTCGCAGTCACTGGTTCACTAGACAACTGAGGAGCTGGACACACTTGACTTCCACCAATATCATTTCCAAGTAAGAAAGTTACACCTGACATTGGGAGTGTCTCAACCAACCCAACCATAACGGAACCATTAACAAAACCAGACTCTAAATTCACTCCGCACAGAGGGACAGAGAAGTAATTATTCCCTACACCTTGTAAGATTACAGTTTCATCAGAGGAATTAACATTAGAGCCTAGAACACTGGTCAGCATAAGGGACTGGCAAGCACCTGTATCACGATATATTTTAACTGATTTCCTGTCATTACTGTCCAGAGGACTGACGAAACCATCAGACAGGAAATTAGCATATGAACTCTTGAGAGTGTCACCCACGTTACTGCTCAAAAGAGGAGCTTCATCATGACAATTTAATTTACCCCTCAAAGCAGGTTCAGTTAACTCGGTTAAAGAATTCTGGGAACTCTCAAGGGTGGACACTAGACCAATTGACTGAATATTTAAAGACTCCTTTTTGTTCACATCACGCTGTCGCCTGAAACATTTCTCCGTAGTATGACCAAGCTTACTACAATAAGTACATTTACTTTTCTGAAATCTAGAGGTGGAGCTGGTATTTACTTCCTGAGAAACATCATCTTTATTCTCTTTCCTGTTACCTGTACTCTGAGTATAGGCAACGTACTTTACTCTCAGCTTTCCTTTTTTCTTTAGAATATCTCTTGTGAGTGAGAACATATTCATCAGCTAAAACTGCAGCATCAGACAAATTATCTATTCTTCTCTCATCAAGATATAGGCTTACATCCTTATTAATACACCTTTTGAAGTCCTCCAACAAAATCATCTGCTTAAATTTATCAAAATCAGAATCCACATTCTTAGAATTTAACCACTGCTCTAACAGATCTTCTTTGATTTTTGCATACTCAACATTGGATTGCTTATCTTGCTTATAAGTTGTCCTAAATTTTACTCTATAGGCTTCAGGAATAAGCTCATAGGCCTTAAGAATCAAACTCTTAACTACCGTACATCATAATTATCAGATTGATCCTGAGGCAAAGATGCATAAGTTACTTGAGCTTTACCGGTGAGAACAGTTTGAAGGAGTACTGGCCAATACTTTTTGGGCCAATTAAAACCTGTAGCTACCCTCTCAAACAACTGAAAACACTTTGTTAAATCAGATTCACTAAAAGGAGGGACAAGTTTAACATTTTTAGCCACATCGAAATCATCAGAGCTAGATGATCCAGTTCCACCTTGTTTCATGCGATACTCATGGTCTGCCTGAATCCTAGCAAGTTCAACTTGTGCCTGAAACTCAGCTTCCTTAGCACGAGCCTGAAACTCAGCCTCCTTAGCATTTGCCTGAAACTCAGCCTCCTTAGCACGAGCCTCCTGCAGGGCTAGCTGTAACTTAGCTATTTTAATCTGCGTTTGCTCTTCTGGAGGAGTTACATTAAACAAGCTTTTATTAATCATGCCAACAATTTGATCTTTATAATGATGAGAGCGAACAGCAATTCCCAGTGGTTGAGCAACAAGTTAAGTTCATTCTTTGTTCTGTTTTCTACATCACACACTGTGTGCACATTTGACAGAAAATATTTGGCTTCATCAAGAGTAGTAATATTAGACATCATGAATAAATCACAGTCACAAAATATCAAGCAATATCCTTACGATAATATCCTGAACATCCTGATAAGAGGTCGCCAAATTTATGTTACGGAACAGAGAGAGATAATGAACAATTCAAGTGAGAATACTAAAATCACTACTGTCCCGCAAAGTTCCAGGTTCAAAACAAAAGAGTTAGGTAAAATTACAAGT
>NC_137001.1:12924122-12976622 GCF_032717465.1 Coenobita brevimanus
AAGAACCTGTGCTTGTGTGGTAAGGAGGCTCCCCAGCACCTCTTCCTTAGTGATTTATTCTTGGTGTGGCTGGTTAATACCTTTTTGTACGTTACATATACAGAGTATGGCAATGTTAGTAGGATTTATATAACACAGAATAGGATGGTAAGGTATTCTAAGCAAATTAAATTGCTTAGGAAAGGGTGTCAGGGAATTTCTTTAACCCGCCCCGTCCCGTCGACGTATGGGTACGTTGCAACGATTTGCATTTGCCAGTCCCGGCGACGTACCAGTATGTCGTGCAATTGCAAGGTCCCTAATTTGCACAATTTTCAATTTTCGAGCGTGATTTTTCGTATGTATACACGGGACACCTTCCTCTATTCATCTACACGATGCCAGGCAGGGACAATGCCTTACACCGCATAACCTCCCCCCTCCCCCCCTCACGCCATTATCTTGGCAAAGGACCTGTTACCAGTGACCTGGCTAGTAAAGATATTCAGGGGCAGAGTGATTCCCTAATCGATGACAATGTGGAGGACAATGTTTACATAGCATTAGAAGAAGAAACAGCCAGAAAAAATGATCAGGTAATGTGGCAAAAAAAGGTCAGGTATGGTGATTAGTTAGTGGGTGAAACAATGCTTATAATGCCTTTATTACTGCTTGAAAACCAATATACTCTCATACTACATATACATTCGTACCAA
Source organism: Coenobita brevimanus (assembly GCF_032717465.1). NCBI lineage: Eukaryota > Metazoa > Arthropoda > Malacostraca > Decapoda > Coenobitidae > Coenobita > Coenobita brevimanus. The sequence goes on from NC_137001.1 coordinate 12,924,818, forward strand.
GTAAATTAATAAATACTATTTATGAGTGGATAAAATAGTTACCCTCCCATAGAACTCGTTTTTTTTGGTGCCAGCATGTTAGAAAACCCAGTCAGGTAAGGAGGAACTCCTACCTGGATTGGGTATTTTAAACCTCAGGTGAGCGATTTCTCTATGAATTTTCGATGTTTCCCACCAAAAGCGAAGGTTTTAGCCAAAAAAAAAAATTTCGAAAATACCTCGGGATTGGGGGATGTTGGAGGTGCGGAAAACCTCGGGACGTGACGGGTTAACCGACATCAGCACGGATAGAAGTATGTTATTAGATTTGTCTGGTTAATATCCTTTTGTACCTTATCTATGCAGAGTATGGGAATGTTAGAAGAATTTGTATATCACACAGTAGTATAGTAAGGTATACTAAGCTAAATAAATCGCTTAGGAAGAAATGTCAGGGACTTTCCTCTTGTTAGGAGCGGGCAAGAACTTCCGGACAATGCGGCCAAATATGTGTACATTACGTCATTCAGCGTACAGTACAATTATGAACACAAGTAAATGTTCAGGTAACGTATTATCATGGACAAAAGTATTGCTCCACCCAGCTGACAGAGAATTGTGAATAGTATTGGTATACATTGTTGCCCCCCTTCCTCTCTCTCTCAAGTCACGCCCCCTCCTCCCTCTCCCTTCGTCTTTCTTCCTCGTCTTGCTTCTATAAGCCCCTTACGTAGTTTTGCCCAAGGATTTAGCCCCAAGTCTACTAATACCAAGTCTATTCACTTTCCATCAGGGCGCAGGGAGGCGTGGCTTGTGTGTGACGTTTGTTGGCTTAAGTAACAGAAAATGTATAAAACCGCAGACTCAGATTAAACATTTACAACAATGGAAAACGAAGCAGGGGAAGAAGTGGTTCCCTCACAGCCTTGCACCTTCCATCAAACCCCCCACACCTTCCCTCACTTCACTGAACCATAAAAAATGTGTTATAGTCTGACTAGTGGAGCAAACACCCACTCTCCATCACGGTCAGGAGTCAGTTGAGCTGGTGTTTCGTGCCAGAGCCAGTCAACGTCACTCCAATGCTCCGCCGACTGTGTGAGCTTGGAGCCGTTTTACAAGAAAGTGAACCGACTTGGTATTAGTAGACTTAGGGTTTAGCCTACACCACCACAACCACGAGGCCACAAATCACACCATAACCACCCAATCTCTCTCTCTCTCTCTCTCTCTCTCTCATCGAAGGTATTATATTTTTTATGCGTTTATCCCAAAGCCTCTTCGTAAAATTAAATATCAGATCGTTGAACTAGTGTGTCATTACGTTATATATTTGCACTTTCACATTTATCATTCTGTTAAAACCTGGATGAATATAAAGTTTCATGATTCGTCCGAAGATGAATGTTTATTTACCAAAAATTCTTTAATCAAAGTCAGATTCAGTTCAAACTTAACAATAATTACATATTCTCATATCTCAGTTCAGTACTATTGATTTGAGCCAGTATATTCTAACACCTGCAGTATACCTGCATTTCACTGTTAGAGCTTACATAAGGTCCAAAAGCCTATCTATTTATACACTGTATATATATATATATATATATATATATATATATATATATATATATATATATATATATATATATATTAAGAGATCAAGAAATAAACCTCCACACTACAAGTGTGGAATGCGTCCGAGCGAGAATAGTAATTTGTGTGTATGTGTGTGTGTGGTGTGTGTGTGTGTGTGTGTGTGTGTGTGTGTGTGTGTGTGTGTGTGTGTGTGTGGCTGTGTGTGTGTTTGTAGGGTGGAGTTGGCTCCCTTCTTGTCTAAGAAAACCTACTAGTATCACAGGAAAGCAGTTTTCAGGGTAGTTAAGAAAAAGGTACAACATGCCACGATTGGCCTTATAGCTCACGGGAAATATTGTACTCTGTTCTTGGCTATGCGGAATTATTTTCCGCTATTTTTTAACTATTTTTGGCATTTTTTGAAAAATATGTATAAACACTGGTACCACACGAAGGCATTATTCATGATAGCTTCAAAATATTATGACACGCACGCCACGAATTGTAAAATTGCTGAAAAGAACACAAGCAGGGAAGTATTAGAAATCGTTGGAGGCAAGAATTTTCCACATCAAATTTTGGCTGAAATACAGTATTCTTGCTCGCTTCGCTCCTTTGAACAGTGAATATGGCTTGATGGTGTACCAAGTAGCAGTGTGAGGTATGGTGGTGTGAAGTGTGGCAGTGTGAGGCGTGGAAGTGTGAGGTGTGGCAGTGTAAGATATGGGAGTGTAAAATGTGGGAGCGTGAGATGTGGCAGTGTGTGGTGTGACAGCATTAGGTGTGGCAGTGTGATGTGTAGCAGTTTGGTGTGGCAGTGTAAGATGTGGCGTTGTGAGGTGTGGCAATGTGTGGTGTGGCGGTGTGAGATGTGGCAGTGTGAAGTGTGGTAGTGTCAGATGTGACAATGTGTGATGTGATAGTGAGATGTGTGGTTATGTGTGGTATGGCAGTGAGAGGTTTGGCATTGTGTAGAGTGGCAGTGTATTAATAACAGAGAGAGGTGTAACAGCGTGTCGCGCAGCAGGTGTCAATGTCTCATAAGAAATACCAAAAGAACTAAGATACAAAGGTGATGTGGCAGTAGGACGATCAGATGCAACAAATCGTTTATCAGGCAGATGTTGCTTCACAGAGCACAGGTTTGGCAGTGGGAGGTGCGGAGTGTGGTGTGATAAGTAAGGTTTGAGGGTGGTGTGGTGTGGTGTGGTGTGGCGTGGTGTGATAGCGGGAGGGATAGGAAGTGCAGGTGCGATAGGCTGTTATTAAGACCCTGTAAATAAACCCAACAGCTGTGCATTAACCGATTTCATGGTTACAATAAAATCTGCATATTGTTTGCGTGGGCTGTCCTCTTAAAGCAAAATAATAAAGTAATTGGAAGGATTTTACTTGCCAAAATAAAGACAAAAGTAGGTTCAAAACTCTCGCATTCTCACAGTTAACGCTTTACTTTATGTCAGTTCAATTCTTCCATTTCACCAGTCGACAGGATTGTATAACACTATATCTTAGTCAAACAGGGGTTGGTTAAGCACAAATCGCTGCCCTGGCCCCCTGTCACTTCCCCATCAGGCTGCCCTCTATCCGTTCCACACCACTTTAATCCACATGCCTCTCCACCTCACTGTACCTCATTTTCGGTATTCTTCTATCTCCTTCCATCTCTATCACTCACAATCTCCTATTCTCGTTTTACTCTAACTTAGCCTAAAATTGTCGTCTCTGTGTTTTAAATTCTGAGTAATAACAATTAGTTAACGCTTGAATATGGTGCTAGTCAGGAAAAGAGCTATGGGAAGGATGTAGAGCCGCAGCAATGTTTATTTCCGCCACGACTTATGTGGAATATGGTGCAAAAGGGCGAAAATCTAGGTCAAGTTCAGATGACAAGAGTATAGTCAGTCTTTCACTCTCCATTTCCTCCATACCTACACCTTCAGTATTATCCACGTCAGTACCACAACGTTCCCGTGAACCCCTATTTGTTTGTCTGTCCCTTTGCGTAACTCTATATGCTCTTTTCGGATATATTTCTCTCGTTTCATTCATTATTTCTACCTTTCCAGCCATTTTCCAAGCTTCACTGCCACACGTTAGAGTGAGGACCAGAAAACTGTCAGGGAGTGATAAATTTTCTATACCCTTTTCACGCTAACTTCCCTCAAGTTTTCGTCCTTTCGCAGCCAGTTTCTCATAAGTCAGGAACAGAAAAAGAAAATACTAAAGCCCTTCTCCTTACCATAGCACTGCTTCGTGAGTAGCACTGTATTCCAGTGCTAACCCTTTATTACAACTAAGCATTCAAGATAGAGAGAGGTCAATTTTAGCCCAATATAAAGTAAAAGGAGTATACCTGCTCGTAGAGAGGTCGATGATGGGAATGGTTGCTGATATGAGGGCTGTGAGAAGACGATATGGAGGTCTGTCAGATCATATAATCGTGGTATGCAAGATCGAGCTGAAAGGAGTGATGTGGATCAAGAGAGAGAGCAGCAGTAAGGGAGAAAGACTGAAAGTTGAGAAGCTGAGGATCAAAGAAATAGCAGATGACTACAGGACCAAAGTAGATGATGAGTTAGAATCAGTGAACCGGAATGAATTGGATCTGAAAAGCCTGTGGAATGCATATAGGGATTGCTTAGTTAGCAATGCTAAAGTGGTGTGTGGTGTGGCAAGAGTACCAACAAAAAAGTAGGGTGAGGCATGGTGGGATGAGGAGGTTAAGAGATCAATGGAGGAAAAGAGGAAGAAGTGACTAAAGTGGTTATAGAATAGGAGTTCAGTTGAAATAAGAAATGAGTATATCGAGAACAAGAAGCACGTAAGGAGACTAGTGAAGAGGAAAAAGAAGGAGGTAAATGATGATCTGGGAAGAAAAATGAATGTAAACTACTCTGAAAATAGGAAGTTATTTTGGAAAGAGGTACAGAAATGAAGAAGTGAAAGCGGAAAGTAATGTGATGGTGTGACGGATGCAGGTGGTAGGTTACTAACCCATGGAGATGAAGTAAGGACCAGATGGAAAGAATATTTTGAAAGCCTGATGAATGGGAATAGAGAGAGCAGAGCAGCTGTAAACATGATTGGTTTTGGGGGTGTGCAGAGAAGGAATGCAGTGCCAGGAGACGTGACACTAGCACAAGTGAAGAGCACTGTGAAACGGCTGAAAAATGGGAAAGCAGCTTGGGTTGATGAGGTGTACGCAGAGATTCTTAAGTGTAGTGGAGAGAGTGGAATGAAGTGCTTGTTGGAGATATGTAAGAAGGCATGAATGAGTGAAACTGTGCCTGCAGAGTGGAAAAAGGCTGTGAGTTTACCCCTGTACAAAAATAAAGGTGAGCAAACTGAGTGCAAGAATTATCATGGCATAAGGTTATTGAGTGTGGCAGGGAAGGTATATGGAAGAATTATTAATAAGAAAGTTAGAGAGATATCAGAAGTCCTAGTGAGTGATGAACAGGGTGGCTTTAGGAGTGGCAAAGGATGTGTGGATCAAGTATATGCAGTGAGACTGATAGCAGAAAAGGCTTGTGAGAAGGACCACAAGGTTTTTGTAGCATTCATGGAGCTGGAAAAAGCATACGACTAAGCAGACAGAGAAGGATTGTGGAAAGTTTTGCACATGTATGGTGTAGGTGGTAAGCTGCTAGGTGCTGTCAAGAGTTTTTATGATGATAGCGAAGCATGTGTAAGGGTTAATTTGCATCTAAATGAATGGTTCGCGATCAGTGTCGGCGTGCGACAAGGTTTTTGGATGTCCCCATGGTTGTTCAATATATATAAATGGATGAGGTGATGAGAGAAGTAAAAATACGAGTAATGGAGAGAGGGCTGGCGTTGGTAATGAATGGCGATACATGGAATATCTCCTGTTTGTTGTATTCTCATGATGCAGAGCTGCTTGCAAGTACCGGACAAGAACTTGGCAGGCTAGTGCAGAGTTTTGCTGATGTTTTTGAGTGTCGTGCCTTAAGAGTAAATGTAGAGAAGAGTAAAGTGATGGTTACTGAGAGAGGTGACTCCCAGTGTGATTTCACAGTGAATGGAGAGAGACTGGAATTGGTGAGAGAGTTGAAATACTTAGGCACAGTGATAAAAAAGAGAGGAAAATGTGCAAAAGAAGTTGAAACTAGAGTGACACAAGGAGGAAAAGTAGCTGGTGCAATGAAGGTCTTGATAAGAAACAAAGGCTTGAGTGTTGCAGCTGCACGAGGCTTCCATGAGGGAGTGTTAGTGCCATCTTTAACATATGGGTGTGAGACTATGGTGTGACATGAAAATGAAAAGTCAAGAGTAAGAGCAGTGGAGATGGGACTGCTGAGGAATGTATGTGGAGTGCAGTGGGTGGATAGGATACGAAATAATGTGATTCGTGAAAGGTGTGGATTGAGGAAGTCGGTGGACACCAGAATCAAAGAGAGTGTGCTGAGATGGTATGGTCATGTGGAAAGAATGGATAGCAATATAGTGGCAAAAAGAGTATACCTTAGCGAATCTGAAGGAGGAAGAAGGTGTGGTAGGGCAAGAAGAAGGTTGAGAGATATGGTGGATGAGTGTTTGAGGAAGAAGTTTGAAAGGCGGTAAGGCTAGGAAACTGACAAGAGATCGAGCTGGCTGGATGAATGTTGTGAGGAGAAGTGCATGATCAGGGATTTTGGCACCCCTTGTGAGCATAGCAGCGTCTACATTGACTCAATCGGATACGTTTGTGTGAAGCTGCAGAGTGTGGTGAATGTTTTTGGCTTATCTGGTAGGGCCAAGATTCTGGGAGCTTGAATGATGAGAGAATGGAAGTGTGGCCTATTTGGATTGGGCAAGTTTGTGCTGTCTGGACATTGCTACTCCTCACCCTGCCCTTGGGTGGGAAAGGAGGTCCGGATGATGATGATGATGATGATGATGATGATGATAATCACGGTTATTATTATTATTATTATTATTGTTATTATTATTATTATTATTATAGTGGTGGGTGGGGGTGCTCACTGCCCACTCACTAGAAGTAGTGCTGCTTTCGGGTGACTACCCTTTCCTCCATTCTTTCCTTCCCTTCTCTTGTCTTTGTTTCCTTCTTTATTTCCTCTTCCTTCTGCATATGGGTGACAACCCAAATGGTTTCGTGTACACCAGGAAACCATTTACTACGCTGGGTGGTAATCATATAACCAAATTGTGGCTTCTGGTGATTTAGTACTTTCCGTGTCATAGGATGCATTTTTTCCCCACAAAAATTACTTTAAAAATCAAGCTGCGTCCTAAGACACGGGGCTGCAGCAGCACACGACGATACTCGAGCTCTAGCTGAGGATATTGTTTGAGAATCTGTTCAAATACAAGTGTACAACTGACCATACGTTGTGTATATTGTTATGGAACAGAGAAAGATATTGTACACCTTAAGTGAGAATACTAAAAATCACTACTGTCCCGTAAAGTTCCAGGTTCAAAATAAAAGAGTTAGGTAAAATTACAAGTTAAAGTTTAATGCTCAAACTAACAACAAAACATTCAGGACTCATAAGGATAATGTAATGGCAAAAAATAGGTTAAATATATGGTTAACTCCAATAGCCTCTATTAACACGAAATTAGCAAGAGTAAATTTATCTAAGTCAGCCCTGATAAAATGAAAATACACTGGGTAATGCTCAGTTAATGCAAGATAAATTATTACAGATACAAACTATTATTAACAATTGGCTGACAGTAAAACATTACATTAATCACAAAAACCTTACCAGGCCTAAGAATTAACACTTTATGCTACACAGTACACGAAAAAAATGCAATAACACTTATACTCAAATAACACAGCTGCTAGATGGCTGGAGACTTCCTGAGCACTCACAATAATAACAACTGTACAGGGGAGGACAGAGATGTGAGCAAAATGAGGAGTAGATCTAAGTGGCGATAATGCAGAGACTGAGCTCATTATATAGGGGCCGGCAGAGCTTGATACAACTTGTAAGAAGGACGCGCAAATGAAGCCATGGGGACAAAGAGTTGACAATCCTGCTCTGAACAACAGAAAGAACGACTTACTCTACTATAAGGGTAGAAGGGGGGAGTGAGGTAGAACACGCTTGTGATCAAACATGCAGCAAACTGTACGTTAGAATTACACAGAGGATGATGAAATCATAGGCTATGTAACACCTCCCCACAAAGAAAAAGAAATTTACAAAGGAAATTTCTTATTACTCTAAAAAAATCTGTCTAAAGCCTAGATAAGCAATCTGCAATAACATTTTCTTTCCCCTTGACATGTTGTATGTCTAATGAATACTCCTGAAGAAGTAGACTCCATCTTGTCAATCTCTGATTTTTATCTTTAAACTTACTAAGGAATTTCAGTGGGTTATGACCGGTATAAATGACTATGGGGTCAAAATCAGAACACAAAAAAATGAAAAATGCTGTAAACCCAAAATCAAGGCCAAAAGCTCTTTCTCAATAGTTGAGTAGTTCTTTTGAGGTGGAGTGAACTTCTTACTGTAATAAGATACAGGGTGTTCAATACCCTGATCATCCTCTTGCAGCAAAAAAACCCCAGCTCCTGTTTCACTTGCTTCAACAGCCATCTTAAAAGGCTTAGCAAAATTTGGAGTAGCGAGCACTGGCTGACTTAATAGGATAGCTTTAAGTTTGTTGAAAGAGGATTCACAGTTATCGGTCCAGACAAATTTAACTCCCTTTTTCAGTAGGTCTGTAAGTGGTGATAAAAGAATTGAAAAGTTAAGAACAAATCTCCGGTAATAACCTACCATTCCCAAAAATCTTTGTAGCTCTTTCCTACTTTTAGGTCTGGGAAGATCACTTATAACCTGAACCTTAGCTGCTGGTGGTGCAACATGTCCATCACCAATTACATACCCAAGGTACTGAACTTTAGCTTGACCAAACTCACATTTTGATAAATTAGCTACAAGATTAGCCTGAACCAAACGCTCAAGAAATTTACTGACATGGTGTATGTGATCTTTCCTGTTGTCACTGAAGATTAATACATCATCAATATAAACAACACACCCTGCCAAACCCGCTCTTACAACATTCATGAGCTTCTGAAATGTGGCTGGTGCATTCTTCATACCATATGGCATTACAGAATATGCAAAAGTCTTTCCTAGTGTTACAAAACATGGGATCTCCCTAGCACGTTCAGTCAGAGGTACTTGCCAGTATCCCTTTAACAAATCAAACTTACTTATGTACCTAGCCTTTCCGATCTTGTCTATGCAATCTTCCACACGAGGGAGAGGGTAAGTGTCTGTTTTGGTTATCTGATTAACACGTCTGTAGTCAATGCAAAGCTGCTGTGACCCACCTGGCTTAGGGACTAGAGTGACAGGAGAACTCCACTCGCTCTGACAGGGCTCAATCATCTTGTGGTCCAACAGGCAGCCAAGCTCCTTCTGGATGAGAGGAACTTTCACTGGGTTCACACGGTAAGGAGGCAGTTTAATTGGCTTTGTGTCTCCAACATCGACATCATGCATCAACACAGTGGTTCTTCCTGGAGTGGCACGGAACACTTGCGGGTACTCCTGCAGTAATGCCGAAAACTCCTGCCTTTCCTCGGGAGGTAGATGAGAAAGCTTAGTCTGGAGATCATTCATGACATCAGGATTCTTCCCCAAACTATCACTCAGGCTCATACTGCATGGGAGAGCGTCACTTGCAGACTCGGGTGGAACAGCTACAGTGCAGTCTGGATTATTTTCGTCCCGCCTGTGATATAACTTTAGCATGTTGATGTGACAAAGTTGCTTGTTCTTTCTACGATCTGGTGTGGCGATGACATAGTTGACATCACTGAGTTTCTTCTCCACGAAACAAGGACTCTAAACTTGGCTTGAAGAGGTTGCCCATGCACTGGTAGCAGAATCAAAACCTGATCTCCTGGCTGAAAGTGGCGTAACCTGGACTTCTTATCATACCAAGTCTTCATCTTCTCCTGAGCAGCTCCTAAATTCTCTCTCGCCAGCTGTAAAGCAGTGGACAGCCGTTCTTTGAACTTCATCACATACTCCAGCAGGTTGACGTCATCTTCCTCCGACAGCCAGCATTCCTTGAGTAGCTTAAGGGGTCCTCTTACTTCATGGCCAAACAGTAGTTCAAAAGGTGAGAAGCCCAGTGATTCATTTGGAGATTCTCTTGAGGCAAATACAACGAATGGAAGACCTTTATCCCAGTCATTCTGATGTTCCAAACAGTATTTCTTGAGCATCGATTTGAGTGTTTGATGATATCTCTCCAACGCTCCTTGGGTCTGGGGATGGTAAGCTGAAGACGTGATCTGGGTGATGCCCAACTCTTTCAGAGACTGCTTGAAAACATTTGACATGAAATTACTTCCCCGATCTGACTGTACCTCCTTGGGTAGACCAAACTTTGTGAAGAACCCTAGCTTTTCCTTAACCACGTTCTTTGTTGAGATATTTCTAAGTGGAATGGCTTCAGGATAACGAGTAGCCATATCAATCAGGGTCAATACATTAGAAAATCCTGAAGAAGTCTTAGGAAGAGGGCCCACAATATCCACCAGCACACGGGTGAATGGCGCCTCAAAAGGAGGAATGGGAACTAGAGGTGCAACCTTTTCGGTCTGATTACACTTCCCCACAACTTGACAGGTGTGACAAGACTTACAATACCAGGAAACATCCCTGAAGATACCTGGCCAGTAGAAGTGTTTCAAAATGCGTGCCACAGTCTTCCTCACTCCAAGGTGTCCTGCCAAACTGGAATCATGAGCCACTCTAATGATATCCTGCCTACAAACACGAGGGATGACAACTTGATGTACAACCTCCCACTCACAGTCGGCTGATGCTGTTGGGGGTCTCCACTTCCTCATAAGTACTCCTGACTTTATATAATAACAAGTAGAAGCACCAGCTGACTCTTCCTCACTGCAAGCAGAGTTAGCCAGACCTTTCAACTCAGGGTCAGCAACCTGCAACTCAACCAACTCTTGACGAGACAAATTATCAACACTATGGGGTACTGCCTCATCTGGTGAGTGGTCCAAATTAGCAAGAAAAGTGTCAGCTAGGATAACATCATCATCATCATTATCCTCTAAGTCACCAGTAACTTTAGACCTAGCCCTAGTGACAGCACATGCAGGGAACACATCAGGGACATCACAATCCTGGGCCGTAGCCACTGGCTCACTAGACATCTGAGGAGCTGGACACACTTGACTTCCACCAATATCATTTCCAAGTAAGAAAGTTACACCTGACATTGGGAGTGTCTCAACCAACCAACCCATAACGGAACCATTAATAAAACCAGACTCTAAATTCACTCTGCACAGAGGGACAGAGAAGTAATTATTCCCTACACCTTGTAAGATTACAGTTTCATCAGAGGAATTAACATTAGAGCCTAGAACACTGGTCAGTATAAGGGATTGGCAAGCACCTGTATCACGATATATTTTAACTGATTTCCTGTCATTACTGTCCAGAGGACTGACAAAACCTTCAGACAGGAAATTAGCACATGAACTCTTGAGAGTGTCACCCACTTTACTGCTCAAAAGAGGAGCTCCATCATGAGATTTTAAGTTACCCCCCAAAGCAGGTTCAGTTAACTCAGTTAAAGAATTCTGGGAACTCTCAAGGGTGGACACTAGACCAATTGACTGAATATTTAAAGACTCCTTTTTGTTCACATCACGCTGTCTCCTGAAACATTTCTCTGTAGTATGACCAAGCTTACTACAATAAGTACATTTACTTTTCTGATATCTAGAGGTGAAGCTGGTATTTACTTCCTGAGAAACATCATCTTTATTCTCTTTCCTGTTACCTGTACTCTGAGTAGAGGCATCGTACTTACTCTCAGCTTTCCCTTTTTCTTTAGAATATCTCTTGTGAGTGAGAACATATTCATCAGCTAAAACTGCAGCATCAGACAAATTATCTATTCTTCTCTCATCAAGATATAGGCTTACATCTTTATAAATACACCTTTTGAAGTCCTCCAGCAAAATCATCTGCTTAAATTTACCGAAATCAGAATCCACATTCTTAGAATTTAACCACTGCTCTAACAGATCTTCTTTGATTTTTGCATACTGAACATTGGATTGCTTATCTTGCTTATAAGTTGTCCTAAATTTTACTCTATAGGCTTCAGGAACAAGCTCATAGGCCTTAAGAATCAAGCTCTTAACTACATCATAATTATCAGACTGATCCTGAGGCAAAGATGCATAAGTTACTTGAGCTTTACCGGTGAGAACAGTGAAGGAGTACTGGCCAATACTCTTTGGGCCAATTAAAACCTGTAGCTACCCTCTCAAACAACTGAAAATACTTTGTTAAATCAGATTCATTAAAAGGAGGGACAAGTTTAACATTTTTAGCCACATCAAAATCATCAGAGCTAGATGATCCAGTTCCACCTTATTTCATGCGATACTCATGGTCTGCCTGAATCCTAGCAAGTTCAACTTGTGCCTCAGCCTCCTTAGCTTTTGCCTGAAATTCAGCCTCCTTAGCACGAGCCTCCTGCAGGGCTAGCTGTAACTTAGCTAATTCAATCTGCGTTTGCTCATTTGGAGGAGTTACATTGAACAAGCTTTCATTAATCATGTCAACAATTTGATCTTTAGAATGATGAGAGCGAACAGCAATTCCCAATTGTTGAGCAACAAGCTTAAGTTCATTCTTTGTTCTGTTTTCTACATCACACACTGTTTGCACATTTGGCAAAAAATCTTTGGCTTCATCAAGTGTAGTAATAGTAGACATCATGAATAAATCACAGTCACAATATATCAAGCAATATCCTTATGATAATATCCTGAATATCCTGATAAGAGGTCGCCAAATTTATGTTATGGAACAGAGAAAGATAATGTACACTTTAAGTGAGAATACTAAAAATCACTACTGTCCCGTAAAGTTCCAGGTTCAAAACAAAAGAGTTAGGTAAAATTACAAGTTAAAGTTTAATGCTCAAACTAACAACAAAACATTCAGGACTCATAAGGATAATGTAATGGCAAAAAACAGTTTAAATATATGGTTAACTGCAATAGCCTCTATTAACACGAAATTAGCAAGAGTAAATTTATCTAAGTCAGCCCTGATAAAATGAAAATACACTGGGTAATGCTCAGTTAATGCAAGATAAATTATTACAGATACAAACTATTATTAACAATTGGCTGACAGTAAAACTTTACATTAATCACAAAACCTTACCAGGCCTAAGAATTAACACTTTATGCTACACAGCACAAGAAAAAAATGCAATAACACTTATACTCAAATTACACACCTGCTAGATGGCTGGAGACTTCCTGAGCACTCACAATAATAACAACTGTACAGGGGAGGACAGAGATGTGAGCAAAATGAGGAGTAGATCTAAGTGGCCATAATGCAGAGACTGAGCTCATTATATAGGGGCCGGCAGAGCTTGATACAACTTGTAAGAAGGATGCGCAAATGAAGCCATGGGGACAAAGAGTTGACAATCCTGCTCTGAACAACAGAAAGAACGACTTACTCTACCATAAGGGTAGAAGGGGGGAGTGAGGTAGAACACGCTCGTGATCAAACATGCAGCAAACTGTACTTTAGAATTACACAAAGGATGATGAAATCATAGGCTATGTCTATATATATATATATATATATATATATATATATATATATATATATATATATATATATATATATATACAAGACCATAAAATATTCAGAACACCACGGAAAAGCTCTGTATGGTCGTCTCACTCGGCTGTTTGTTTACTTTTGGGTCGGTTAAACTCGGTTTCGTTGTTGTTGTTGTGTGGTTCAGCTCAGCAGACGACGGTCACACAACTGTCAAGCGGGAAGCGAGAATTGTCATATGACACTCTTTAAGTTTTATTATGTGAATAAAAGATGACTTCTTTTAATATGTGTGCTTTACTTACCATTATCTTGGAATAATTCAGTGGTCAGTGGGTGAAGAAAACTACGATGAGTTGACATCTCAGTCCACACAACAAAGTCAGCTGACATCACATCACATTACATCACATGGTAAGCATGTGTTTAAACATTCTATCTCTATCTATATACCTAGGCTGCTTCCCCCAAGGAAAGGAAGGTAGCCGAGACAGGACGACACACTCCCCGTTTACTCATCCATTCAAACACATTCATTCGGATCTTAGCCCCAAAGGGGAGAAGGGACAGATCCTCACCGCACCACACCGCACAAGGGTCAACTGCGCAGTGCAATCAGTGACATCCACAGCACGGCCCGACAGCAGAGCTGGTTTACCCCTGCCACATCATAATAGACCCATCCCCTTACCCGCACCTGACCTAACTTGCTGATCAGACCAAATGAGGGAGAATGTCCCATCAGGGCTGCGTCATCATTTATTCATTCACAATTTCTCTCCATTTCTTTCTTTCAAGCACAGCCACTCTTCCTTCTTCAACAGACATCTCTCTTGCATCCAGCACTCTCTTCACACAGTCCATCCATCCAATTCGTGGTCTCCCTCTCAGCCTTACACCTCTCACATCAGATCTAGTTATCTTTTTCACCAATCGCTCATTATCCATTCTCTCCATAAGCCCAAACCATCGCAACACCCTCTGCTCAACTCTACCAGCCATCTCCCGAACAACTCCAGTTCTCCTTCGCACTTAATCATTTCGCACTCGATCCATACGCGTCACTCCACACATACTCCTCAGACACCTCAACTCCATTACATTCAAACTTTTCCTCTCTTCTACATCCATATTCCATTTTTCAGACCCATATAACGCAGTCGGAACCACAACACCCTCATAGAGCCTTCTCTTTACATCCATTCTAAGCGAACGACGTCTAAACAATTTTTTGATTCCTCCCAGGGCATTACCTACTTCATTTATTCTAAACTTCACTTCTGCATCTATTCTTCCATCCACAGCGACATGTATGTTTAAACATACTCTTTTTTTTATATCTATATAACAGTTTGCTATGGCTGTGCTATTATAAAACCAGGTAATGATGTGGACAATAGGTAATGCACTGGAAGAATGACTAAATATGTTCATTGATAATAAGTAGCAAGAGTATGAAGGTGGTAAACAAAGTGGTGGATTTGTGAGTCGTCTTTGCTGATGTTCCTTAATTCTTTCCTTCCTACATTTTTCTGGATATTGCCTTGTCTGTTTGGGGAGCGTCAGATTTCAAGGGGCGTCCTATGACACGGGAAGTACGGTAATTAAGGCGCTCTAGTGGGATTGAGCCGGTGCAGGTTTATATCCATGGGATGGTTGGGGTTTATTGCTCATGTAATGCCACTCAGGGATGAGCGACGCATGTCACTCTAATGTCATGACCAACTTGCCTAGCCCCTGTCTCTTATGCTCCTCATGGGGCAACACAGGATTGGACGATGTATGTATGTATGTATGTATGTATGCATGCATTATTATTATTATTATTATTTTTTTTTTTATTATTATTACTACTACTACTAGTACTACTACTACCACTACTACTACTACTTTTTTTTATTATAATTATTAGATCACCTCCATCCATTGGTGAATTATATTGTGAAGATCCAAACCAACCTTCCTAATACAGTTCACATTTGGAATTGTAATGTAAAGGTTAACACTAACTCTCATATTTCAATCCCTTGGCCCCAAGCACGCGAACTGCTGTGGTTGCCAACCATCTACTATTAATATTATTATTTTATTTTTTATTTATTGATATTACAGTGTAAATAAAGACATTAAACTATTG
This sequence comes from Coenobita brevimanus, assembly GCF_032717465.1. NCBI lineage: Eukaryota > Metazoa > Arthropoda > Malacostraca > Decapoda > Coenobitidae > Coenobita > Coenobita brevimanus. The sequence continues at coordinate 12,940,157 of NC_137001.1, forward strand.
GAGTCGCTGGTGTATGCGACTCTCGACCACTGTAGCTTCGTAATCCATACCCGCCAGAGAGACAGGCCTGAGGGCTGATCATCTTGTGCCCCTGAGACATAACAGAGCAGAACTCACGAGGGAGAATGAGAGGCGACATCTCATCCAGGCCATAACAGAACTCTGCTGTTGACATTTCTTCTCAGATAGAACCTCTGCCAGTCTCGAATAGAATCTCACAGCCTCTGGACCCGTCCCACCTGATGTCGTGAACACAAGGGGAGTGAATCGACCGTGGTCCACATGTTGAATCCATTCTTGATAATTTCTGTTTTTTTCTTGTTCATTCCTCGTGTGTGCAGCTTCGAGAGACAGTTCAGGATGACATGCTGCCATGGCATCGTATATCCTGATGTCGAAGAACGCTCTCTACCCACGTGTCCACAAACCTCGAGCACTGACATCCACTCTTGCATCATTTGTTGTGTTTTCTGTTCTGTTGGTGAAGCGCTCGTCGTCCAGGGGTAGCAGAGCTTTCTCAATCGTGACATCATGGCATATTTCCTGCAGCATTTTGGCAGTGAGGTCGCGTACCTCATCATGTCGGATGCAAACAAAGCCTCCCTTCTTGCATACCATTGCATGGTTTGCATCAAAGGCAGTGCCACAAACACAGTGTTGAGGTAGGTTCTCTATTGGCCACTCATATCTCAAGGCTATGGCGTCAATAAATTCTTGTTTGTTGAAGTGGAAGTCTTTTGCCTTGAGAGGCAGGGTTGTGAGCCAGTTCGATGCCCCAACCTCCTGTGCAATTTCAACTCTTCTGCACTGGTCTGGTGTTAGATGTTCGATTATGTGCTGCAGCTGGTCTTTTTGTCTTGCTTCACACTCCTTGCTTATCTGTGTCTTTATGTCTTTCTGTCTTTGGTGGTCGATTTCACTCGTCTCAACCTGGGCGCAGATCTTCTTTGACAAGGATTCCGTGAGCATGAGTGAATTTCTGTTTTCAAAACTTGCAATGGCTGCTTGATTTATAATGCCAAGGCCTCCCATCCTGGGTGGTAGTGCTAAAAGGTCCCTCTCTTCTGGTGTGGGAATGTGGCCATTTGTTAGAGATGGGAGGAATGAATCCCTGATTGCATCGTCCAGTGGTTGTAGCAGCAACTCGATGTCTGGTATGGTCCTCATCACGAAGGTCCACTTGTGCTTTACACCATAGGTAAATGCACTGTATGCTGCATAGGGTTCTGTTTTTACGTGGCTGGATAGTGTATGAATTTCTTCTACCCATGTCTTTACCTTATCACCCACATATTTGTCTTTGAATTCCTTAGTTCCAATCACAGCCCCTAGATGCCTCTGACCTTCCTTATTCACTATCATGTTTGTGCCTCTAAATGCATCTTGTGCATCTTGGTAGTAAGGTGGTTTCATGATCAAGATGGACTTACTTGCATTAGGGTAGTAACCTATTTCAGGGCCATGCGATGTTACAAGGTCCCACCATTTCCTTACATCCTCAATCTTGCCAGCACCCGTGAGATCATCTGCATAGGCTACCTGTTTTACATTGGTGGCTTCGTATTTGATCTGTTGTTGCAGCACTGTCATCGCCAGGGCGTACATAGCCATGGCAACTGGGTCCCCCTGGGTAGTTCCTTCTGTGGACTGGATTACACCGACATCGTGAGCAGCTGTCTTACCCACAATGTAGAGGTCTGCTGGTTCTTTGTAGATGTTTTCCACATACTGAGCAAATGCTGGGCATTTAACCTTGATATTGTGCAGCATTGCCTCCCAGTTGATGGAATTAAATGCATTTGAGGCATCAACTAATAATACTGCCTGACAGTCCTCGTCCCCAAATATTTTCCTCATGGAGTGTACTGCTGCCTCACCTCCTGTCTGCTGGCTTGCACACACCTGGAGGTTGCCAACTGCCTGCTTCACATCATCTTTCACCACCTCCATGATGCATTTTCCTATAATCCATCTTAAGACTTCACCCACCCCGATAGGGCTGCATCCAGGATTCTTATCAAGGGTTATTAGTCTGCAAGCCATCAGTGCTTCGATGTTACTGCACTGACTTGAAGCCAACTTCCTTGCCAGTGAGGCAATGGTGTTACATAGGTCTGTTGCTGCCTCCCCAAACTTGATGTTACTGAGGATTACTCGCCAAGATTTTGCATCCAGGCCTGAAGGTCCTGCCCCTCCCTGTGTGTGCATTGCCTTCCACCACACATTATCTCCAGTTGTCCTGTCATATATGATGGGATTGGGAGGAGTGTAGCTGCCGTCAAGCTTTGACTGGGCACTTGCTTGTCGTGCAGTCGGGTGTTTTTCTTTTAGTTGTTGCATTGTTTCATCTGTCAGGTCAAGTACTCCGTTTGGTGATTCAGCTGGCAGGGGTCTTGTTGCCATCGAGACCTTCCCCTGTCTCATCTTGCTGCCAAAAATCCTTGCAACATCGTTGGTATTCTGATTTCTTCTGTGTTGTTTATTCTCATCGGCAATGCCCTTGCTTCCTCAAGTAGGTTGTCGATTTCACCTCTTTTCCATGTTTCAACCCGCCTTTGGATGGCCTTAATATTTTCTGCAATGCTAGCTATTGGGCGGGTTTTGATGAGGAAGAGATGTGGTATTAGTGCAAGGACCTTAAGAGAAAATGAGACAATGGGTGTGTTATTGTTGTAGCCGGCTATCAGGCGAGTGATTTCCTTGATCAGTTGTAGCATTGCATTTGGGAGCTTCAAAAAGGTTACTTGAGGACCATCCAACTAATTCATTATATATGGTGTTCACCCAGGTTACTGTATTTTCTCGGGATTTGCCCATCCAGTATGTGGGACGACCTTCTCACACAGACCTTTGAGGCTGTTCTACTTCCTCGTTGTTTGTGTCACTACCGTTCTGAGGACGTATAATACCTGGATGATTCCCTCTTTCATGCACTCCTCTATGGTGGTCTTCATCCTGAGTTTCATTTCTTTTATAAACTTCATGATGTTCCTCACCCCCAACTTCACTACTATTCACTTCCCCATGGTGATTTAACCCACCCAGCGATTCCATATCTCTCGCATCTTGCCGTCCATCCCTATCCCTCGACTCACTACGGGGTCTTACACCAGCACGCATGTCCGTGTGATCGTGCATATTGTCAGTGACCGCCCCATCAATTTCCATGTCACCAATCTGTCGACTGCCACAGTGGAAGCGGTCAAGTGCCGCTTCTGGTGGGCTGTGATTCCCTAACACATTCATACAGAAAGGTCCCATCCTACAGTATGTACACGGTGACCTATTTGTTGCACATGAGCACCTGATACACTTATGCGCCTACTGGAGCACTGACAACATTATTGTGGCTTGGCCAAGGTGTTAAAGTTTTTATACTGTGGTACAGTATTAATGATAATAATTATGGCTGCTTTTTGTAGTACTTTTAAATGAAAATTAAATATAATGTTACTAGAACTATTGTTTTACTATACGAATTTTAAATTTAGATTTGATATAAATGAAGAATGTGCTTGTTTTCCTTCTATTTTTGTAGATAATATGATTAAGTTATGAAACAGTTTCCTCGTTTTTCTCTAGTTTTGCATATCAGTTAATATCTCACTGTTCTGTCTTATACTAATAATCGACTGAACTGATAATGTTATGTATTTAAAGTTTGTTATGAAGTAAAACAACGCTTCTTTGTTCGAGTGATAAGTAGGTGGCCAATGGGTGTGGTGCAATAATGTGGAGCCTTGTTTATTGGTAATGGGTCTTCAGGCGTTACGGTGTAAGGGTGTGGGTGGTGTGTGGCGTAGCGGCAGTGTGTGTGTGTGTGTGTGTGTGTGTGTGTGTGTGTGTGTGTGTGTGTGTAGTTTAGTGATATTGGGTCTTTGGACGCTATGGTATAGGGGTGAGTGTGGTGTGTGGTGTTGGGAAAATGAGTGTGCGTGTGTGTGTGTTGGTGTTGTGACATGTGATGTGTGATGTGTGGTTGTTTTGTGTTGTGGGGGTAAGATAGAGGCACCTTGGTTTACTAAGGCACATAGGCATTAACAAGCTTTGTTTAGTATTTTGAATACAAAAGAGAATTTTCAGAGGGTTGAGTAAGTAGTTCTAGTTTGTAATTTTATGGAGTTTACATTTGTCCTGTTATATAGATATTATATTAAAAATGCCCTTATTACTATTGTATTTAATAATAATAGTGTATTTAAAACTAGGGTACTATGTCTAAATTTGTTATTTAATTGAAGTTATACTTATTAATTTTATGTATTAAAAGTAAAGTTTTAAATATTACTGTACTATTTATTATTATATTATAGACTTATCTACTGTGATTGGTTATATATTTATTCTATGAGATTCTATGTATAATATGTTTTATATTATTTAAAAACAGTCATTGTGTGGGTGTCTGTATGTATGATGTGTTTACATTACAGTGTCATCTAAGGTGTGTGTAAGTTACCTACTTAAATGTTTTTGTATGCCACACTTCTATACCACCTGGCTATGCTGGTGGTGTGTATGTAGGAGATTGTTGTATAGTTAGTGGTAATAGTTGTTATATTTAGTGTTTGATACAGTGCTTATAAATTGTATTATTAGGTGGTGTGTATGCTAGTGATCAGTGGGTGATATTCAGTGTGTGGTAACAGCTGATGTGTTAGGGAAATGGAGTGAGCAAGAGGTGTGTGACAGGCATCCCACGTCTCATTGTTATTTGTGGACAAAGTTAATAATTGAAAAATAGGCTTCAGAGAGGTACTTATTTTGTAAGTGAGGGTGGCGAAACTTATATTCTGGGTGTGTGGGGCAGCGCACATATGGTGGCGGGGTCCCGGGTGGCTGATGATATAATGTATGGTGTTGACACCAGTCCAGATAACCCTCTCAGGTCAGCACCTCGCTCGCTAACGGTCCCTGCACACACACACACACACACACACACACACACACACACACATCCTTCCTCCCCCTCACACCGTAGTTTTCACAATTTTTCACATTTTCCAAGCTATATGTAGCTGATGTTTAAGATTTTCTTTCACATATGCATCAGTGTCCACTTTATGCTGGAGTGGGTATCAATTTCTAAGAGTCAACAATCATTTTTACTATGATTTCGAGACGATAACACGGAGCGCCTGGCACACGTCCTCTCACTCTCACTCCAGTACTACTTCTACTACTACTACTACTACTACTACTACTACTACTATTACTGCTGCTGCTACTACTACTACTACTACTACTACTGCTACTACTACTGCTACTACTACTACTGCTACTACTACTACTACTACTACTACTACTACTACTACTACTACTGCAACTATTTCTGCTAATACTACTACTGCTGCTACTGCTACTGCTACTATTACTTCTAAAACTGCTACTACTACTACTTCTAGTACTTCTACTACTACTACTCGTACTACTACTACTACTACTACTACTACCACCACTACTACTACCCCTACTCCTACTACTACTATTACTACTGCTACTACTACTTCTACTACTTCACTAATACTATCTATCTATCTACCTATAGCCCGACGCCCTAATCCCGCAAAGGGTGGCCGCAGACAAAACACCTCCAAGTCACTCTGTCACCCACCATTTGACTACCCTCCCCCCAACTCCCCCCCCTCCCTCATATACCTCTCAACTCCATCCCTCCACCTCATCCTCGGTCTACCCCTCCCTCTCCCTCCCTCCACCTCACCTACATACACCCTCTTAGTCAGTCTTTCATTCTCCATTCTCTCCACATGTCCAAACCACCTCAGTGTATTTCTCCTAATCTTCTCAACCACATCCACATCTACCCCACAACGTTCCTTCACTTCTTAATTCGTCAACCTGTCCCTCCACGTCACTCCACATGCTCCTCTCAAGTAACTCATTTCCACTGCTCTCACTCTTGACTTGTTCCCCTCTTGCAAGGTCCACGCCTCGCTTCCATACGTCAGGGTAGGGATCACAATACCATCATGCAATGACTTCTTAACTTCCATACTCACCTCCCTATTTCTCGTCACTGCTTTCACTGTACCATCAACCTTCCTTCCCTGCTGTACCCTTTCACGTACTTCATCCCCCAAAGTTCCATCCTTACTCATCACACTGCCCAAGTACTTGAATGCACTCACATTCTCCATATCCTCACCATCCAACCTCACTACACACTCTGTGACTTCATTTCTCTCAAACACCATAACTTTACTTTTGTTTACATTAACTTTCAGTTTCCTCCTCCTACACACTGTCCCAAATTCATTCACCAAACCTTGCAACTCCCATTCATCTTCACTCAACAATACCGTATCATCAGCAAACAGCAACACAGGAAGCTTCCAAATCTCACCCTCATTCATTAGGGCCACCCCCACATCCACTGCCCTACCTTGCACCTCCTTTACAACCCTATCCATATATATATTAAACAGCCATGGAGACATCACACACCCCTGTTTCAGTCCCACATTGAGATCAAAGAACTCACTCAGCTTACCATCCACTCGCACCGTAGCCCTAGCTCCCTCGTACATACTCTTCACAGCACTCAACAATTTCCCCTCCACTCCATATGTTCTTAATACCTTCCACATACCTTGCCTATCTATTTTGTCATAAGCTTTCTCCAAGTCCATGAAGGCAGCATACACTTTCCTTCCCTTCTCTAGATACTTCTCCACTAAACATCTTAGAACAAATATCTGATCTACACACCCTTTTCCCTTCCTAAATCCCCCTTGTTCTTCTCCAACTAGCTCCTCTGTCATATGCCTAACCCTATCAATGAGTATTCTACCATATATTTTACCAGTCACACTAAGAAGGCAAATACCCCTATGGTTACCACATACTTCTCTCTCCCCTTTTCCTTTGTACAGAGGAATAATTATACCTGATTTCCAGTCCTCTGGAACCCTTCCCTCTTCCCAAGCCAATCTACACAACTTCCATATCCACTCCACAACAATCTCACCCCAATACCTAAGCATTTCACCACACACTCCATCAATTCCTGGGGCCTTTCCCTACTTGATCTTCTTTATTGCTTCCACTACTTCTGCCCAACTGATCTCTTCATCTCTCCTCTCATCTCTTCTTCTCCCAGCCATTCCCCAACCACTTATACTCACACTGCTCTCACTCTCTACATTCAACAAATCCTCAAAGTGCTCCTTCCATCTCCTCAATTTCTCTCTCTTCTCCACCAACAATCTATTATTCCTATCTTTCACTCCCCTATTACTTCCCCTTTCACACTGCCTTACTTTCTTTACCTCCTTCCAAAACAATTTCTTACTTTCCCTCCATTTCACACTCAGATTCCTCCCAAACTCTTCATCCACTTTCTTCTTACTCTCCTTCACCAGTCTCTTAACCTCCCTTCTCCTGCTCACATATACCTCTCTCTTCTCTCTCTCATCTTCTCCCCTACCTCTACTCGCCAACCATTTACCATATGCATTCTTCTTTTGTTCCACAGCTCGTTTCACCTCATCATTCCACCAAGCTGTCCCTTGCACACCCTTGCATCTCCTCCTCACTCCACAAACCGCCTCACACGCTGCGCCTATCTCTTCCGTGAATATCTTACATACGTCTTCCACCCCTTCCATCTGGTCTAGCTCATACCTTCCCAATCTTTCTTCCACTATGCTCTTATACTCTGTCATATTCTCACTATCTTGCAATTTCTCCACTCTTCTCACAGGAGCTGCTTCCTCCAGTCTTCCCCTTCGCCTCCTCAACCACTTTCTTTGCATCTTTGCCTACTACTACTATTATTATTAGTCCCCGACCGGTCAAACTGGTCGCAGGTTTGCGCGGTTCCGTCAGTAAGTCAGCCCGTCTGCAGTTTCGTGTCCTCTCTGTAACTTGCACATGCATGGACAGATTGTGATATAACGTCACACAATGCGGCGTGTCGAACGGAACAACCAGCCATCTACTCCCAAGGGCAAGGTCACACTTGGGGCTCAAACAAGGTCGAGTGTTGTCATACGTAACAGCCACACCTACATTGGTGTCCGCTCTGTGTGTTGTCTGGGGAGATCACTGAATGGCTGTACATACGTATTGCTGTCATACCCACAGTGTATACACAGCACCTATGTATGGTTATCATCAGGCAGGGCACTTTGTATCGCGTGGCAGTACTTGGCAGGGACTTGTTAGTATTACTATATCATTATTATTATTTTCAGTCAGTGTCACTATAGATAGGTAAGGGTAATGTAGTAATATTCTACTAACTACACGAGAGGACAACAGGTGTTAGCAATTTTCATGTTAATAAAAAAACTGGTGAAAACTGGTGAAATCTGATGCGACGCAGTGGCAATAAATGAAATAAGTGATTCGTTAGTTATCACCATTTATTGTAATTATAGAGTATTTTTTGTTATTCTCCTACTTGATAAATAATGTAGAAATAAAAGGCTTCGTAAGTAAAGTATAACAGAAAATCAGCGAACGTCCATATGATTAGGAGAGAGAGAGAGAGAGAGAGAGAGAGAGAGAGAGAGAGAGGGAGAGGGAGAGAGTGAATGAGAGAGAGATAAAGAGAGAGAGGATGGACAGAAAATTGTTTGTTTGTGTGTGTGTGTGTGTGTGTGTGTGTGTGTGTGTGTGTGTGTGAGAGAGAGAGAGAGAGAGAGAGAGAGAGAGAGAGAGAGAGGATGGACAGAAAACTGTTTGTGTTTGTGTGTGTGTGTGTGTGTGTGTGTGTGTGTGTGTGTGTGTGTGTGTGTGTGTGTGTGTGTGTGTGTGTGTGTGTGTGTGTGTGTGTGCGCGTGTGAGAGAGAGAGAGAGAGAGGGCGTGGATGGACACACGTGTGTGTGTGTGTGTGTGTGTGTGTGTGTGTGTGTGTGTGTGTGTGTGTGTGTACAGTTTCAGTCTTGCGTCAGGAGGCAGGGTTAGTGCAACATTTCCCCAACACTGTGACTGCACCACATCGCTCCTTTATGTAATGTATTAACCTTCCTTCATTGCCTGGTGTACATGTCTATAATTCCTGATGTCTCTTATCTTAAACTTACATTGAAGGTACAAAGGTTATCAAGAAGTCTATCTGTCTGTCTGTCTATATATTTACCCATTCATCTATCTGTCTATCTATCCTTTTATCTATCTATTTGCAGCCAGGCGCCTTAATCACGTAAGAAGCGGGCACAAACAAATCATCTCCATGTCTCCCTGTCCCCTGCCATTTAACTGCCTTCCTCCCAACTTATATCCCCCTCTCTCATTTACCTCTCTTCTTCCTCCTTCCCTCTCATCCTCGGTCTCCCCCTCCCTCCATCTAATCCTCGGTCTGCCCCTCCCTCCATCTAATCCTCGGTCTCCCCCTCCGTCCATCTAATCCTCGGTCTGCCCCTCCCTCCATCTAATCCTCGGTCTTCCCCTCCCTCCATCTAATCCTCGGTCTCCCCCTCCCTCCATCTAATCCTCGGTCTGCCCCTCCCTCCATCTAATCCTCGGTCTCCCCCTCCCTCCATCTAATCCTCGGTCTCCCCCTACCTCTCTCCCCCTCGGCAAGTGTAACTAGAAAACAAGTTTAAATGAAAAGATAAAAACAAAGGCTAAAATGATTCAACTGTTTTCTTGCCTTATTCTCGTCGGTTACGGCAGCTCCCTATCACGTTTTCCTTGGCGATTTATTTAACACACTGCTCGTTAATTTTCACTTTTCTGTTACCAATGCATTCTAACAGTAATATTTTTTTGCATATAGTCATACAAGGGAATAGTAGGATATCATTTCCAGAAATAAATCGGTAAGAAAAAGGTGTTAATGAGAGCCTGGGAGACAGAAGGCCTGCATCCTCGTCGATTAAGCAAACTCCTTAACACTTCCTCCTAAGCGATTAATTTTGCTTATTCCACTTTGCCGTCCTCATCTGTGATATTTGAGTCATTCTAATATCGCTCACAAAGATATTAGCCACCTGTATCCAAAAAATAAATCGGTAAGGAAGAGGTGTTAAGGACCGTCCTTGACCATCGAGAATACGAGCCGGAGAGCCTTAATACTCGTTCCTTTGCCCTGTTCAAGGTCGAGACTATTCTAGTAATCCAGTTGACTCCAGACCATTGTTTTTCAGAGTGAGTAACAAGAACCTGTGCTTGTGTGGTAAGGAGGTTCCCCAGCACCTCTTCCTTAGTGATTTATTCTTGGTATGGCTGGTTAATACCCTTTTGTACGTTACATATTCAGAGTATGGCAATGTTAGTAGGATTTATATAACACAGAATAGGACGGAAAGGTGTTCTAAGCAAATTAAATTGTTTAGGAAAGAGTGTCAGGGAATTTCTTTAACCGACGTCAGCACGGATAGAAGTATATTATTAGATTTGGATGGGTATTATCCTTTTGTACCTTATCTATGCAGAGTATGGGAATGTTAGAAGAATCTGTATATAACACAATATTATAGTAAGGTGTACTAAGCTAAATAAATCGCTTAGGAGGAAATGTCAGGGACTTTCCTCTTGTTAGGAGCGGGCAAGAACTTCCGGACAATTCGGCCAAATCTGTGTACATTACGTCATTCAGTGTACAGTACAATTATGAACACCAGTAATGTTCGGGTAATGTATTATCGTGGACAAAAGTATTGCTACACCCAGCTGACAGAGAATTGTGAATAGTATTGGTATACATTGTTGCCCCCCTTCCTCCCTCTCTCAAGTCACGCCCCCTCCTTCCTCTCCCTCCCTCTTTCGTCCTCGTCTTTCTTCTATAAGCCCCTCCCCTAGTTTTGCCCAAGGATTTAGCCCCAAGTCTACTAATACCAAGTCTATTCACTTTCCATCAGGGCGCATGGAGGTGTGGCTTGTGTGTGACGTTTGTTGGCTTAAGTAATAGAAAATGTATAAAACCGTACACTCAAATTAAACATTTATAACAATGGAAAACGAAGCAGGGGAAGAAGTGCTTCCCTCACACCCTTGCACCTTCCATCACACCCCCACACCTTCCCTCACTTCACTGAACCATAAAAAATGTGTCATGGTCTGAGGAGTGGAGCAAACACCCACCATCCATCACGGTCAGGAGTCAATTGAGCTGGTGTTTCGTGCCACAGCCAGTCAACGTCACTCCAATGCTCCGCCGACTGTGTGAGCTTGGAGCCGTTTTAGAAGAAAGTGAACCGACTTGGTATTAGTAGACTTAGGGTTTAGCCTACACCACCAGAACCACGAGGCCACAAATCACACCATAACCACCCTCTCTCTCTCTCTCTCTCTCTCCCTCTCTCTCATCGAAGGTATTATATATTTTATGCGTTTATCCCAAAGCCTCTTCGTAAAATGAAATATCAAATCGTTGAACTAGTGTATCATTACGTTATATATTTGCACGTTCACATTTATCATTCTGTTAAAACCTGGATGAATATAAAGTTTCATGATCTGTCCGAAGGTGAATGTTTATTTACCAAACATTCTTTAATCGAAGTCAGATTCAGTTCAGACTTAACAATAATTACATATTCTCATATCTCAGTTCAGTAGTATTGATTTGAACCAGTATATTCTAACACCTGCAGTATACCTGCATTTCACTGTTAGAGCTTACGTAAGGTCCAAAAGCCTATTTAGTTATATACTGTGTATATATATATATATATATATATATATATATATATATATATATATATATATATATATATATATATATATATATATATATATATATTAAAAGATCAAAAAATAAACCTTCACACCACAAGTGTGGAATGTGTCCGAGCGAGAATGGTCATTTGTGTGTGTGTGTGTGTGTGTGTGTGTGTGTGTGTGTGTGTGTGTGTGTGTGTGTGTAGGGTACACTTATCTTCCTTCTTATCTAAGAAAACCTACTAGTACCACAGGAAAGTAGTTTTCAGGGTAGTTTAAGAAAAAGGTACAACATGCCACGATTGGCCTTATACCTGACTGGAAATATGGTACTCTGTTCTTGGCTATGCGGAATTATTTTCGGCTGTTTTTTAACTATTTTTGACACTTTTTGAAAAATATGTATAAACACTGGTACCACACGAAGGCAATATTCATGATAGTTTCAAAATATTATGACAACCCCACGAATGGTAAAATTGCTGAGAAGAAAACAAGCAGGGAAATATTAGAAATCATTGGAGGCAAGAATTTTGCACACCAAATTTTGGCTGAAATACATTGTTCTTGCTCGCTTCGCTCCTTTGAACAGTGAATATGGCTTTATGGTGTACCAAGTAGCAGTGTGAGGTATGGTGGTGTGAAGTGTGGCACTGTGAGGCGTGGAAGTGTGAGGTGTGGCAGTGTAAGATATGGGAGTGTAAAATGTGGGAGCGTGAGATGTGGCAGTGTGTGGTGTGACAGCATTAGGTGTGGCAGTGTGATGTGTAACAGTTTGATGTGGCAGGGTAAGATGTGGCATTGTCAGGTGTGACAATGTGTGGTGTGGCAGTGTGAGATGTGGCAGTGTGAAGTGTGACAATGTGTGGTGTGGCAGTGTGAGATGTGGCAGTGTGAAGTGTGGCAATGTCAGATGTGACAATGTGTGATGTGATAGTGAGATGTGTGGTTATGTGTGGTGTGGCAGTGAGAGGTTTGGCAGTGTGCAGTGTGGCAGTGTATTTATAACAAAGAGAGGTGTAACAGCGTGTCGCGCAGCAGGTGTCAATGTCTCATAAGAAATACCGAAAGAACTAAGGTACAAAGGTGATGTGGCAGTAGGACGATCAGATGAAACAAATCGTTTATCAGGCAGATGTTGCTTCACAGAGCACAGGTTTGGCAGTGGGAGGTGCGGAGTGTGGTGTGATGAGTAAGGTTTGAGGGTGGTGTGGTGTGGTGTGGTGTGGCGTGGTGTGATAGAGGGAGGGATAGGAAGTGCAGGTGCGGTAGGCTGTTATTACGACCCTGTAAATAAACCCAACAGCTTTGCATTCACCGATTTGATGGTTACAATAAAATCTGCATATTGTTTGCATGGGCTGTCCTCTTAAAGGAAAAAAATAAAGTAATTGAAAGGATTTTACCTACCTAAATAAAGACAAAAGTAGCTTCAAAACTCTCGCATTCTCACAGTTAACACTTTACTTTATGTCAGTTCAATTCTTCCATTTCACCAGTCGACAGGATTGTATAACACTATATCTTAGTCACATAGGGGTTGGTTAAGCACAAATCGCTGACCTGGCCCCCTGTCGCTTTCCCATCAGGCTGCCCTCTATCCGTTCCACACCACTTTAATCCACATACCTCTCCACCTCACTGCACCTCATTTTCGGTCTTCTTCTATCTCCTTCCATCTCTATCACTCACAATCTCCTATTCTCGTTTTACTCTAACTTGGCTTAAAATATTCGTCTCTGTGTTTTAAAATCTGAGTAATAACAATTAGTTAACGCTTGAATATGGTTCTAGTCACAAAAAAAGCTATGGGAAGGATGTAGAGCCGATGCAATGTCTATTTCCGCCACGACTTATGTGGAATATGCTGCAAAAGGGCGAAAATCTAGGTCATGTTCAGATGACAAGAGTATAGTCAGTCTTTCACTCTCCATTTCCTCCATACCTACACCTTCAGTATTATCCACGTCAGTACCACAACATTCCCGTGCACCCCTATTTGTTTGTCTGTCCCTTTGCGTAACTCTACATGCTCTTTTCGGATATATTTCTCTCGTTTCATTCATTATTTCTACTTTCCAGCCATTTTCCAAGCTTCATTGCCGCACGTTAGGTTGAGGACAGAAAACTGTCAGGGACTGATAAAATTTCTATACCCTTTTCACGCTAACTTCCCTCAAGTTTTCGTCCTTTCGCAGCCAGTTGCTCATAAGTCTGGAACAGAAAAAGACAATACTAAAGCCCTTCTCCTTACCATAGCACTGCTTCGTGACTAGCACTGTATTCCAGTGCTAACCCTTTATTACAACTAAGCATTCAAGATGGAGAGAGGTCAATTTTAGCCCAATATAAAGTAAAAGGAGTATACCTGCTCGTAGAGAGGTCGATGATGGGAATGGTTGCTGATATGAGGGCTGTGAGAAGACGATATGGAGGTCTGTCAGATCATATAATCGTGGTATGCAAGATCGAGCTGAGAGGAGTGATGTGGATCAAGAGAGAGAGCAGCAGGGAGAAAGACTGAAAGTTGAGAAGCTGAGGATCAAAGAAATAGCAGATGATTACAGGACCAAAGTAGATGATGAGTTAGAATCAGTGAACCGGAATGAATTGGATCTGAAAAGCCTGTGGAATGCATATAGGGATTGCTTAGTTAGCAATGCTAAAGTGGTGTGTGGTGTGGCATGAGTATCAACAATAAAGAAGGGTGAGGCATGGTGGGATGAGGAGGTTAAGAGAGCAATGGAGGAAAAGAGGAAGAAGTGACTAAAGTTGCTATAGAATAGGAGTTCAGTTGAAATAAGAAATGAGTATATCGAGAGCAAGAAGCACGTAAGGAGACTAGTGAAGAGGAAAAAGAAGGAGGTAAATGATGATCTGGGAAGAAAAATGAATGGAAACTACTCTGAAAATAGGAAGTTATTTTGGAAAGAGGTGCAGAAATGAAGAAGTGAAAGCGGAAAGTAATGTGATGGTGTGACGGATGCAGCTGGTAGGTTACTAACCCATGGAGATGAAGTAAGGACCAGATGGAAAGAATACTTTGAAAGCCTGATGAATGGGAATAGTGAGAGCAGAGCAGCTGTAAAAATGATTGGTTTTGGGGGTGTGCAGAGAAGGAATGCAGTGCCAGGAGACGTGACACTCGCACAAGTGAAGAGCACTGTGAAACGGCTGAAAAAGGGGAAAGCAGCTGGAGAGAGTGTAATGAAGTGCTTGTTGGAGATATGTAAGAAGTGAAACGGTGCCTGCAGAGTGGAAAAAGGCAGTGAGTTTACCCCTGTACAAAAATAAAGGTGAGCAAAGTGAGTGCAAGAATTATCATGGCATAAGGTTATTGAGTGTGGCAGGGAAGGTATATGGAAGAATTATTAATGAGAAAGTAAGAGAGATATCAGAAGTCCTAGTGAGTGGTGAACAGGGTGGCTTTAGGAGTAGCAAAGGATGTGTGGATCAAGTATATGCAGTGAGACTGATAGCAGAGAAGGCTTGTGAGAAGGACCATAAGGTGTTTATAGCATTCATGGACCTGGAAAAAGCATACGACTAAGCAGACAGAGAAGGATTGTGGAAAGTTTTGCACATGTATGGTGTAGATGGTAAGCTGCTAGGTGCTGTCAAGAGTTTTTATGATGATAGCGAAGCATGTGTAAGGGTTAATTTGCATCTAAGTGAACGGTTCGCGATCGGTGTCGGCGTGCGACAAGGTTGTTGGATGTCCCCATGGTTGTTCAATATATATAAATGGATGAGGTGGTGAGAGAAGTAAAAATACGAGTAATGGAGAGAGGGCTGTCGTTGGTAATGAATGGTGATACATGGAATATCTCCTGTTTGTTGTATGCTCATGATGCAGTACTGCTTGCAAGTACCGGACAAGAACTTGGCAGGCTAGTGCAGGGTTTTGCTGATGTTTGTGAGTGTCGTGCCTTAAGAGTAAATGTAGAGAAGAGTAAAGTGATGGTTACTGAGAGAGGTGACTCCCAGTGTGATTTCATAGTGAATGGAGAGAGACTGGAATTGATGAGAGAGTTGAAATACTTGGGCATAGTGATAGAAAAGAGAAGAAAATGTGCAAAAGAAGTTGAAACTAGAGTGACACAAGGAGGAAAAGTAGCTGGTGCAATGAATGCCTTGATAAGAAACAGAGGCTTGAGTGTTGCAGCTGCACGAGGCTTCCATGAGGGAGTGTTAGTGCCATCTTTAACATATGGGTGTGAGACTATGGTGTGACATGAAAATGAAAAGTCAAGAGTAAGAGCAGTGGCGATGGGACTGCTGAGGAATGTATGTGGAGTGCAGTGGGTGGATAGGATACGAAATAATGTGATTCGTGAAAGGTGTGGATTGAGGAAGTCGGTGGACACCAGAATCAAAGAGAGTGTGCTGACATGGTATGGTCATGTGGAAAGAATGGATAGCAATAGAGTGGTAAAAAGGGTATACCTTAGCGAATTTGAAGGAGGAAGGATGGGATGTAGGGCAAGAAGAAGGTTGAGAGATATGGTGGATGAGTGTTTGAGGAAGAAGTTTGAAAGGCGGTAAGGCTAGGAAACTGACAAGAGATCGAGCTGGCTGGGTGAATGTTGTGAGGAGAAGTGCATGATCAGGGATTTTGGCACCCCTTGTGACCATAGCAGCGTCTGCATTGACTCAATCGGATACGTTTGTGTGAAGCTGCAGAATGTGGTGAATGTTTTTGGCTTATCTGGTAGAGCCAAGATTCTGGGGGCTTGAATGATGAGAGAATGGAAGTGTGGCCTATTTGGATTGGGCAAGTTTGTGCTGTCTGGACATTGCTACTCCTCACCCTACCCTTGGGTGGGAAAGGAGGTCCGGATGATGATGATGATGATGATGATGATGATGATCACGGTTATTATTTTTATTATTATTATTATTGTTATTATTGTTATTATTATTATTATTATTATTATTATTATTATTATAGTGATAGGTGGGGGTGCTCACTGCCCACTCACTCGAAGTACTGCTGCTTTCGGGTGACTATCCTTTCCTCCATTCTTTCCTTCCCTTCTCTTGTCTTTGTTTCCTTCTTTATTTCCTCTTCCTTCTGCATATGGGTAACTCTACACTGAGTGATAAGCCAAATGGTTTCGTGTACACCAGGAAACCATTTACTACGCTGGGTGGTAATCATACAACCAAATTATGGCGTCTGGTGATTTAGTACTTTCCGTGTCATAGGATGCATTTTTTCCCCGTTTGGTGTGGCCACAAACAAATCGCCTCCAAGTCGCCCTGTCCCCCGCCATTTCACTCCCCTGCTCCCAACTCACACCCCCCTCTCTCATATACCTCTCCACCCCATCTCTCCATCTCATCCTCGGTCTCCCCCTCCCTCTTTCCCCCTCCACCTCACTCACATACACTCTCTTCGTCAGTCTTTCACCCTCCATCCTCTCAACATGGCCAAACCACCTCAGTGTGTTCCTCATAACGCTTCCTATCACATCCACATGAACACCACAACGCTCCTTTATATCCTCATGCGTCAGCCTGTCTCTCCATGTGACTCCACAGGCTCCTCTTAAATAACTCATTTCCACGGCTCTCACTCTTGACTTGTGTCCTTCCAACAACGTCCAAGCTTCACTTCCGTACGTTAGAGTTGGTATCACAATACTGTCATGTAGTAACTTTTTCACTTCCATGCTCACTTCCCTGTTTCTTATCACTGCTTTCAAAGAACCAGCAACCTTTCTTCCCTCCTGTACCCTTTCAAGCACTTCACCCTCCAAACCTCCATCCTTACTCATCACACTACCCAAGTACTTAAACGTACTCACATTTATATATATATATATATATATATATATTTATATATTTATATATATATATATATATATATATATATATATATATATACAAGACCATAAAATATTCAGAACACCACGGAAAAGCTCTATATGGTCGTCTCCCTCGGCTGCTTGTTTACTTTTGGGTCGGTTAAACTCGGTTTCGTTGTTGTTGTTGTGTGGTTCAGCTCAGCAGACGACGGTCACACAACTGTCAAGCGGGAAGCGAGAATAGTCATATGACATTCTTTAAGTTTTATTATGTGAATAAAAGATGACTTCTCTTAATATGTTTCCTTTACTTACCATTACCTTGGAATAATTCAGTGGTCAGTGGGTGACGAGAACTACGATGAGTTGAAATCTCAGTCCACACAACAAAGTCAGCTGACATCACATCACATTACATCACATGGTAAGGGTGTGTTTAAACATTCTATCTCTATCTATATACCTAGGCTGCTTCCCCCAAGGAAAGGAAGGTAGCCGAGACAGGACGACACACTTCCCATTTACTCATCCATTCAAACACATTCATTCGGATCTTAGCCCCAAAGGGGAGAAGGGACAGATCCTCACCGCACCACACCGCACAAGGGTCAACTGCGCAGTGCATTCAGGGACATCTACAGCACGGCCCGGCAGCAGAGCTGGTTTACCCCTGCCACATCATAATAGACACATCCCCTTACCCGCACCTGACCTAACTTGCTGCTCAGACCAAATGCGGGAAAATGTCCCATCAGGGCTGCGTCATCATTTATTCATTCACAATTTCTCTCCATTTCTTTCTTTCACGCACAGCCACTCTTCCTTCTTCAACAGACCTCTCTCTTGCATCCAGCACTCTTTTCACACTGTCCATCCATCCTATTCGTGGTCTCCCTCTCAGCCTTACACCTCTCACATCATATCTAGTTATCTTTTTCACCAATCGCTCATTATCCATTCTCTCCATATGCCCAAACCATCGCAACACCCTCTGCTCAACTCTACCAGCCATTTCCCGAACAACTCCAGTTCTTCGCACTTAATCATTTCGCACTCGATCCATACGCGTCACTCCACACATACTCCTCAGACACCTCAACTCCATTACATTCAAACTTTTCCTCTCTGCTACATCCATATTCCATTTTTCAGACCCATATAACGCAGTCGGAACCACAACACCCTCATACAGCCTTCTCTTTACATCCATTCTAAGCAAACGACGTCTAAACCCTTTTTTTATTCCTCCCAGCACCTTACCTACTTCATTTATTCTAAACTTCACTTCTGCATCTATTCTTCCATCCACAGCAACATGTAAGTATGTTTAAACATACTCTTTTTTTTATATCTATACTTCAGTTTGCTATGGCTGTGCTATTATAAAACCAGGTAATGAAGTGGACAATAGCTAATGCACTGGAAGAATGACTAAATATGTTCATAGATAATAAGTAGCAAGAGTATGAAGGTGGTAAACAAAGTAGTGGATTTGTGAGTCGTCTTTGCTGATGTTCCTTAATTGTTTCCTTCCTATTTTTTTCTGGATATTGCCTTGTCTGTTTAGTGAGCGTCAGATTTCAAGGAGCGTCCTATGACACGGGAAGTACGGTAATTAAGGCGCTCTAGTGGGATTGAGCCGGTGCAGGTTTATATCCATGGGATGGTTGGGGTTTATTGCTCGTGTAATGCCACTCAGGGATGAGCGACGCATGTCACTCTAATGTTATGACCAACATGCCTAGCCCCTGTCTCTTACGGTCCTCATGGGGCAACACAGGATTGGATGATGTATGTATGTATGTATGTTTGTATACATTCATTATTTTTATCATTATTATTATTATTATTTTTTTTAATATTACTACTACTACTACTACTACTACTACTACTACTACTACCACTACTACTACTCCTTTTTTTTATTATAATTATTAGAACACCTCCATCCATTGGTGAATTATATTGTGAAGATCAAAACCAACCTTCCTAATACAGTTCACCATTTGGAGTTGTAATGTGAAGGTTAACACTAACCCTCATATTACAATCCGTTGGCCCCAAGCACGCCAACGGCTGTGGTTGCCAACCATCTACTATTATTATTATTATATTATTATTTATTTATTGATATTACAGTTTAAATAAAGACATTAAAATATTGGAGTCACTGGTGTATGCGACTCTCGACCACTGTAGCTTCGTAATCCATACCCGCCAGAGAGACAGTCCCGAGGGCTGATGATCTTGTGCCCCTAAGACATAGCAGAGCAGACCTCACGAGGGAGAAAGAGAGGCGACATCTCATCCAGGCCATAACAAACTCTGCTGTTGAAATTTCTTCTCATATAGAACCTCTGCCAGTCTCGAATAGAATCTCACAGCCTCTGGACCCATCCCACATGATGTCGTGAACACAAGGGGAGTGAATCGACCGTGGTCCACATGTTGGATCCTTTCTTGATAATTTCTATTTTTTTCTTGTTCATTCCTCGTGTGTGCAGCTTCGAGAGACAGTTCACGATGACAGGCTGCCATGGGATCGAATATCCTGATGTCGAAGAACGCCCTCTGCCCACGTGTCCAGAAACCTCATGGCATATTTCCTGCAGCATTGTGGCAGTGAGGTCGCGTACTTCACCGTGTCGGATACAAACAAAGCCTCCCGTCTTGCATACCATTGCATGGTTTGCATCAAAGGCAGTGCCACAGGCACAGTGTTGAGGTAGGTTCTCTATTGGCCACCCATATCTCAAGGCTATGGCGTCAATAAATTCTTCTTTGTTGAAGTGGAAGCCTTTTGCCTTGAGAGGCAGGGTTGTGAGCCAGTTCGATGCCCCAACCTCCTGTGCAATTTCAACTCTTCTGCACTGGTCTGGTGTTAGATGTTCAATTATGTGCTGCAGCTGGTCTTTTTGTCTTGATTCACGCTCCTTGTTTATCTGTGTCTTTATGTCTTTCTGCCTTTGGTGGTCGATTTCACTCGTCTCAACCTGGGTGCAGATCTTCTGTGACAAGGATTCGGTGAGCCTGAGTGAATTTCTGTGTTCATAGCTTGCCATGGGTGCTGGGTTTATAATGCCAAGGCCTCCCATCCTGGGTGGTAGTGCTAGAAGGTCCCTCTCTTCTGGTGTGGGAATGTGGCCATTGGTTAGAGATGGGAGGAATGAATCCCTGATTGCATCGTCCAGTGGTTGTAGCAGCAACTCGATATCTGGTATGGTCCTCATCACGAAAGTCCACTTGTGCTTTACACCATAGGTAAATGCACTGTATGCTGCATAGGGTTCTGTTTTTACGTGCCTGGATAGTGTATGGATTTCTTCTACCCATGTCTTTACCCTATCACTCACATATTTGTCTTTGAATTCCTTAGTTCCAATCACAGCCTCTAGATGCCTCTGACATTCCTTGGTCACTATCATGTTTGTGCCTCTAAATGCATCTTGTGCATCTTGATAGTAAGCTGGTTTCACGATCAAGATGGACTTACTTGCATTAGGGTAGTAACCTATTTCAGGGTTAGGCGATGTTACAAGGTCCCACCATTTCCTCACATCCTCAATCTTGCCAGCACCCGTGAGATCATCTGCATAGGCTACCTGTTTTATATTGGTGGCTTCGTATTTGATCTGTTGTTGCAGCACTGTCATCGCCAGGGCGTACATAGCCATGGCAACGGGATCCCCCTGGGTAGTTCCTTCTGTGGACTGGATTACACCGACATCTTGAGCAGCTGTCTTGCCCACAATGTAGAGGTCTGCTGGTTCTTTGTAGATGTTTTCCACATACTGAGCAAATGCTGGGCATTTAACCTTGATATTGTGTAGCATTGTCTCCCAGTTGATGGAATTAAATGCATTTCAGGCATCAACTAATAATACTGCCTGAAGTCCTCGTCCCCAGATATTTTCCTCATGGAGTGTACTGCTGCCTCACCTCCTGTCTGCTGGCTTGCACACACCTGGAGGTTGTCAACTGCCTGCTTCACATCATCTTTCACCACCTCCATGATGCATTTTCCTATAATCCATATTAAGACTTCACCCACCCCGATAGGGCTGCATCCAGGATTCTTATCAAAGGGTATTAGTCTGCAAGCCGTCAGTGCTTCGATGTTACTGCACTGACTTGAAGCCAGCTTCCTTGCCAGTGAGGCAATGGTGTTACATAGGTCTGTTGCTGCCTCCCCAAACTTGATGTTACTGAGGATTACTCGCCAAGATTTTGCATCCAGGCCTGAAGGTCCTGCCCCTCCCTGTGTGTGCATTGCCTTCCACCACACCATATCTCCAGTTATACAGTCATATATGATGGGATTGGGAGGAGTGTAGTTGCCGTCAAGCTTTGACTGGGCACTTGCTTGTCGTGCAGTCTGGTGTTTTTCTTTTAGTGTTTGCATTGTTTCATCTGTCAGGTCAAGTACTCCGTTTGGTGATTCAGCTGGCAGGGGTCTTGTTGCCATCGAGACCTTCCCCTGTCTCATCTTGCTGCCAAAAATCCTTGCAACATCGTTGGTATTCTGATTTCTTCTGCGTTGTTTATTCTCATCGGCAATGCCCTTGCTTCCTCAAGTAGGTTGTCGATTTCACCTCTTTTCCATGTTTCAACCCGCCTTCGGATGGCCTTAATATTTTCTGCAATGCTAGCTCTTGGGAGGGTCTTGTTGAGGAAGAGATGTTTTATTAGTGCAAGGACCTTAAGAGAGAATGAGGCAATGGGTGTGTTATTGTTGTAGTTGGCTATCAGGCGAGTGATTTCCTTGATCATGTCAGTTGTAGCATTGCATTTGGGAGGTTCAAAAAGGTTACTTGAGGACCATCCAACTATTTCATTATATGTGATGTTCACCCAGGTTACTGCATTTTCTCGGGATTTGCCCATCCAGAATGTGGGACGACCTTCTCACGCAGACCTTTGAGACTGTTTTGCTTCCCCGTTGTTTGTGTCACTACCGTTCTGAGGACGTATAATACCTGGATGATTCCCTCTTTCATGCACTCCTCTATGGTGGTCTTCATCTTGAGTTTCATTTCTTTTATAAACCTCATGATGTTCCTCACCCCCAACTTCACTACTATTCACTTCTCCATGGTGATTTAACCCACCCAGCGCTTCCATATCTCTCGCATCTTGGCGTCCATCCCTATCCCTCGCTTCACCACGGGGTCTTACACCAGCACGCATGTCCGTGTGATCGTGCATATTGTCAGTGACCGCCCCATCAATTTCCATGTCACCAGTCTGTCGCCTGCCATAGTGGAAGCGGTCAAGTGCCGCTTCTGGTGGGCTGTGATTCCCTAACACATTCATACACAAAGGTCCCATCCTACAGTATGTACACGGTGACCTATTTGTTGCACATCAGCACCTGATACACTTATGCTGCCTACTAGAGCACTGACAACAATACTGTGGCGTGGACATGGTATTAAAGTTTTTATACTGTGGTACAGTATTAATGATAATAATTATGGCTGCTTTTTGTAGTACTTTTAAATGAAAATTAAATATAATGTTACTAGAACTACTGTTTTACTGTACGAATTTTCAATCTAGATTTGATATAAATGAAGAATGTGCTTGTTTTACTTCTATTTTTGTACATAATATAAATAAGTTATGATACTGTTTGCTCGTTTTTCTCTAGTTTTGCATATCAGTTAATATCTAATTGTTCTGTCTTATACCAATAATCGACTGAACTGATAATATTATGTATTTAAAGTTTGTTATGAAGTAAAACAACGCTTCTTTGTTCGAGGGATAAGTAGGTGGCCAATGGGTGTTTTGCAATAATGTGGAGCCATGTTTATTGGTAATGGGACTTCAGGCGTTACGTTGTAAGGGTGAGGGTGGTGTGTGGCGTAACGGCAGTGTGTGTGTGTGTGTGTGTGTGTGTGTGTGTGTGTGTGTGTGTGTGTGTGTGTGTGTGTGTGTGTGTGTGTGTAGTTTAGTGATATGGGGTCTTCGGACGCTATGGTATAGGGGTAAGTGTGGTGTGTGGTGTTGGGACAGTGTGTGTGCGTGTGTGTGTGTGTTGGTGTTGTGACATGTGATGTGTGATGTGTGGTTGTGGTGTGTTGTGGGGGTAAGATAGAGGCACCTTGGTTTACTAAGGCACATTGCCATTAACAAGGTTTGTTTAGTATTTTGAATACAAAAGAGAATTTCGAGAGGGTTGAGTAAGTAGTTCTAGTTTGTAATTTTATGGAGTTTACATTTGTCCTATTATATAGATATTATATTAAAAATACCCTTATTACTATTGTATTTAATACGTACTATGTTTAAATTTGTTATTTAATTGACGTTATATTTATTAATTGTATATATTAAAAGTAAAATTTTAATTATTACTGTACTCTTTATTATTATATTATAGACTTATCTACTGTGATTGGTTATATATTTATTCTATGAGATTATATGTGTAATATGTTTTATATTATTTAAGAACAGTCATTGTGTGTGTCTGTATGTATGATGTGTTTACATTACAGTGTCATCTAAGGTGTGTGTAAGTTACCTACTTAAATGTTTTTGTATGCCACACTTCTATACCACCTGGCTATGCTGGTGGTGTGTATGTATAAGATTGTTTTATAGTTAGTGGTAATAGGTGTTATATTTAGTGTTTGATACAGTGTTTATAAATTGTATTATTAGGTGGTGTGTATGCTAGTGATCAGTGGGTGATATTCAGTGTGTTGTAACTGCTGATGTGTCAGGGAAATGGAGTGAGCAAGAGGTGTGTGACAGGCATCCCACGTCTCATTGTTATTTGTGGACAAAGTTAATAATTGAAAAATAGGCTTCAGAGAGGTACTTATTTTGTAAGTGAGGGTGGCGATACTTATATTCTGGGTGTGTGGGGCAGCGCACATATGGTGGCGGGGTCCCGGGTGGCTGATGATATAATGTATGGTGTTGACACCAGTCCAGATAACCCTCTCAGGTCAGCTCCTCGCTCTCTAACGGTCTCTACACACACACACACACACACACACACACACACACACACACACACACACACACACACACACACACACACACACCCTTCCTCCCCCTCACACCGTAGTTTTCACAATTTTTCACATTTTCCAAGCTATATGTAGCAAATAT
Organism: Coenobita brevimanus; assembly: GCF_032717465.1. Lineage (NCBI taxonomy): Eukaryota > Metazoa > Arthropoda > Malacostraca > Decapoda > Coenobitidae > Coenobita > Coenobita brevimanus. The sequence continues at coordinate 12,964,724 of NC_137001.1, forward strand.
TTAAGATTTTCTTTCACATATGCATCAGTGTCCACTTTATGCTGGAGTGGGTATCAATTTCTAAGAGTCAACAATCATTTTTACTACGATTTTGAGACGATAACACGGAGCGCCTGGCACACGTCCTCTCATTCTCACTCCACTACTACTACTACTACTATTACAACTACTACTAATACTACTGCTACTACTATTACTGCTGCTACTACAACTACTACTTCTACTACTACTGCAACTATTTCTACTAATACTAATACTACTGCCAGTGCTACTGCTACGATTACTACTACTACTGCTACTACTACTACTTCTACTACTACTACTACTTCTACTACTACTACTACTACTACAACTCCTCCTCCTCCTCTTCCTCCTCCTCCTACTACTATTACTACTACTACTACCACTACCACTACTATTTCTACTATTACTATTACTACTGCTACTACTACTACAACTACTTCTATTACTTCACTAATACTACTACTACTATTATTATTAGTCCCCGACCGGTCAAACTGGTCGCAGGTCTCCTCCTCCCTCCATCTAATCCTCAGTTTCCCCCTACCTCTCTCCCCCTCAACAAGTGTAACTAGAAAACAAGTTTAAATGAAAAGATAAAAACAAAGGCTAAAATGATTCAACTGTTTTCTTGCCTTATTCTCGTCGGTTAAGAAAGCTCCCTATCACCTTTTCTTTGGCAATTTATTTAACATACTGCTCGTTAATTTTCACTTTTCTGTTACCTACTGCATTCTAACAGCAATATTATTTTGCATATAGTCATACAAGGGAATAGTAGCATGTCATGTCCAGAAATAAATCGGTAAGAAAAAGGTGTTAATGAGAGCCTGGGAGACAGAGGCCTGCATCCTCGTCGATTAAGCAAACTCCTTAACACTTCTTCCTAAGCGATTAGTTTTGCTTATTTCAATTTGCCGTCCTCATCTGTGATATTTAAGTCATTCCAATGTCGCTCACAAAGATAATAGCCACCTGTATCCAAAAAATAAATCGGTAAGGAAGAGGCGTTAAGGACCTTCCTTGACCATCGAGAATACGAGCAGGAAAGCCTTGATGCTCGTTCATTTGCCCTGTTCAAGGTCGAGACTACTCTAGTAATCCAGTTGACTCCAGACCATTGTTTTTCAGAGTGAGTTACAAGAACCTGTGCTTGTGTGGTAAGTAGGCTCCCCAGCACCTCTTCCTTAGTGATTTATTCTTGGTATGGCTGGTTAATATCCTTTTGTACGTTACATATACAGAGTATGCCAATGTTAGTAGGATTTATATAACACAGAATAGGACGGTAAGGTGTTCTAAGCAAATTAAATTGCTTAGGAAAGGGTGTCAGGGAATTTCTTTAACCGACGTCAGGACGGAGAGAAGTATGTTATTTGATTTGGATGGTTAATATCTTTTTCTACCTTATCTATGCAGAGTATGGGAATGTTAGAAAATTCTGTATATCACACAATATTATAGTAAGGTGTACTAAGCTAAATAAATCGCTTAGGAAGAAATGTCAGGGACTTTCCCCTTGTTAGGAGCGGGCAAGAACTTCCGGACAATGCTGCCAAATCTGTGTACATTACGTCATTCAGTGTACAGTACAATTATGAACACCAGTAATGTTCGGGTAATGTATTATCGTGGACAAAAGTATTGCTCCACCCAGCTGACAGAGAATTGTGAATTGTTTTGGTAACATTGTTGCCCCCCTTCCTCCCTCTCTCAAGTCACGCCCCCTCCTCCCTCTCCCTTCGTCTTTCTTCCTCGTCTTTCTTCTATAAGCCCCTCCCCTAGTTTTGCCCAAGGATTTAGCCCCAAGTCTACTAATACCAAGTCTATTCACTTTCCATCAGGGCGCAGGGAGGCGTGGCTGGTGTGTGACGTTTGTTGGCTTAAGTAATAGAAAATGTATAAAACCGCAGACACAAATTAAACATTTATAAAAATGGAAAACGAAGCAGGGGAAGAAGTGCTTCCCTCACAGCCTTGCACCTTCCATCACACCCCCACACCTTCCCTCACTTCACTGAACCATAAAAAATGTGTCATGGTCTGAGTAGTGGAGCAAACACCCACCTTCCATCACGGTCAGGAGTCAATTGAGCTGGTGTTTCCTGCCACAGCCAGTCGACGTCACTCCAATGCTCCGCCGACTGTGTGAGCTTGGAGCCGTTTTAGAAGAAAGTGAACCGACTTGGTATTAGTAGACTTAGGGTTTAGCCTAAACCACCAGAACCACGAGGCCACAAATCACACCATAACCACCCTCTCTCTCTCTCTCTCTCTCTCTCTCTCTCTCTCTCTCTCTCTCATCGAAGGTATTATATATTTTATGCGTTTATCCCAAAGCCTCTTCGTAAAATGAAATATCAAATCGTTGAACTAGTGTATCATTACGTTATATATTTGCACGTTCACATTTATCATTCTGTTAAAACCTGGATGAATATAAAGTTTCATGATCCGTCCGAAGGAGAATGTTTATTTACCAAACATTCTTTAATCAAAGTCAGATTCAGTTCAGACTTAACAATAATTTCGTATTCTCATATCTCAGTGCAGTAGTATTGATTTGAGCCAGTATATTCTAACACCTGCAGTATACCTGCATTTCGCTGTTAGAGCTTACGTAAGGTCCAAAAGCCTATTTAGTTATATATTGTATATATATATATATCTATATATATATATATTTATATATGTATATATATATATATATATATATATATTAAAAGATCAAGAAATAAACCTTCACACCACAAGTGTGGAATGTGTCCGAGCGAGAATGGTCATTTGTGTGTATGTGTGTGTGTGTGTGTGTGTGTGTGTGTGTGTGTGTGTGTGTGTGTAGGGTACACTTGGCTCCCTTCTTGTCTAAGAAAACCTACTAGTACCACAGGAAAGCAGTTTTCAGGGTAGTTTAAGAAAAAGGTACAACATGCCATGATTGGCCTTATAGCTGACGGGAAATATGGTACTCTGTTCTTGGCTATGCGGAATTATTTTCGACTGTTTTTTAACTATTTTTGACACTTTTTGAAAAATATGTATAAACACTGGTACCACACGAAGGCAATATTCATGAGACTTTCAAAATATTATGACACGCCTCGAATGGTAAAATTGCTGAGAAGAAAACAAGCAGGGAAATATTAGAAATCGTTGGTGGCAAGAATTTTGCACACCAAATTTTGGCTGAAAAACAGTGTTCTTGCTCGCTTCGCTGCTTTGAACAGTGAATATGGCTTGATGGTGTACCAAGTAGCAGTGTGAGGTATGGTGGTGTAAAGTGTGGCAGTGTGAGGCGTGGAAGTGTGAGGTGTGGCAGTGTAAGATATGGGAGTGTAAAATGTGGGAGCGTGAGATGTGGCAGTGTGTGGTGTGACAGCATTAGGTGTGGCAGTGTGATGTGTAACAGTGTTTGGTGTGGCAGTGTAAGATGTGGCATTGTGGGGTGTGGCAATGTGTCGTGTAGCAGTGTGAGATGTGGCAGTGTGAAGTGTGGCAATGTCAGATGTGACAATGTGTGATGTGATAGTGAGATGTGTGGTTATGTGTGGTGTGGCAATGAGAGGTTTGGCAGTGTGTAGTGTGGCAGTGTATTTATAACAGAGAGAGGTGTAACAGCGTGTCGCGCAGCAGGTGTCAATGTCTCATAAGAAATAGCAAAAGAACTAATGTACAAAGGTGATGTGGCAGTAGGACGATCAGATGCAACAAATCGATTATCAGGCCGATATTGCTTCACAGAGCACAGGTTTGGCAGTGGGAGGTGCGGAGTGTGGTGTGATGAGTAAGGTTTGAGGGTGATGTGGTGTGGAGTGGTGTGGCGTGGTGTGATAGTGGGTGGGATAGGAAGTGCAGGTGCGGTAGGCTGTTATTACGACCCTGTAAATAAACCCAACAGCTGTGCATTCACCGATTTGATGATTACAATAAAATCTGCATATTGTTTGCATGGGCTGTCCTCGAAAAGCAAAATAATAAAGTAATTGGAAGGATTTTACTTGCCTAAATAAAGACAAAAGTAGCTTCAAAACTCTCGCATTCTCACAGTTAACACTTTACTTTATGTCAGTTCAATTCTTCCATTTCACCAGTCGACAGGATTGTATAACACTATATCTTAGTCACATAGGGGTTGGTTAAGCACAAATCGCTGCCCTGGCCCCCTGTCGCTTCCCCATCAGGCTGCCCTCTATCCGTTCCACACCACTTTAATCCACATGCCACTTCACATCACTGCACCTCATTTACGGTCTTCTTCTATCTCCTTCCATCTCTATCACTCACAATCTCCTATTCTCGTTTTACTCTAACTTGGCCTAAAATTGTCGTCTCTCTGTTTTAAATTCTGAGTAATAACAATTAGTTAACGCTTGAATATGGTGCTAGTCACGAAAAGAGCTATGGGAAGGATGTAGAGCCGCAGCAATGTGAATTTCCGCCACGACTTATGTGGAATATGCTGCAAAAGGGCGAAAATCTAGGTCAAGTTCAGATGACAAGAGTATAGTCAGTTTTTTACTCTCCATTTCCTCCATACCTACACCTTCAGTATTATCCACGTCAGTACCACAACGTTCCTGTGCACCCCAATTTGTTTGTCTGTCCTTTTGCGTAACTCTACATGCTCTTTTCGGATATATTTCTCTCGTTTCATTCTTTATTTCTACCTTTCCAGCCATTTTCCAAGCTTCACTGCCACACGTTAGATCGAGGACCAGAAAACTGTCAGGGACTGATATATTTTCTATACCCTTTTCACGCTAACTTCCCTCAAGTTTTCGTCCTTTCGCAGCCAGTTTCTCATAAGTCAGGAACAGAAAAAGACAATACTAAAGCCCTTCTCCTTACCATAGCACTGCTTCGTGACTAGCACTGTATTCCAGTGCTAACCCTTTATTACAACTAAGCATTCAAGATAGAGAGAGGTCAATTTTAGCCCAATATAAAGTAAAAGGAGTATACCTGCTCGTAGAGAGGTCGATGATAGGAATGGCTGCTGATATGAGGGCTGTGAGAAGACGATATGGAGGTCTGTCAGATCATATAATCGTGATATGCAAGATCGAGCTGAGAGGAGTGATGTGGATCAAGAGAGAGAGCAGCAGTCAGGGAGAAAGACTGAAAGTTGAGAAGCTGTGGATCAAAGAAATAGCAGATGATTACAGGACCAAAGTAGATGATGAGTTAGAATCAGTGAACCGGAATGAATTGGATCTGAAAAGCCTGTGGAATGCATATAGGGATTGCTTAGTTAGCAATGCTAAAGTGGTGTGTGGTGTGGCAAGAGTACCAACTAAAAAGTAGGGTGAGGCATCGTGGGATGAGGAGGTTAAGAGAGCAATGGAGGAAAAGAGGAAGAAGTGACTAAAGTGGTTATAGAATAGGAGTTCAGTTGAAATAAGAAATGAGTATATCGAGAGCAAGAAGCACGTAAGGAGACTAGTGAAGAGGTAAAAGATGGAGGTATATGATGATCTGGGAAGAAAAATGAATGTAAACAACTCTGAAAATAGGAAGTTATTTTGGAAAGAGGTGCAGATATGAAGAAGTGAAAGCAGAAAGTAATGTGATGGTGTGACGGATGCAGGTGGTAGGTTACTAACCCATGGAGATGAAGTAAGGACCAGATGGAAAGAATATTTTGAAAGCCTGATGAATGGGAATAGAGAGAGCAGAGCAGCTGTAAACATGATTGGTTTTGGGGGTGTGCAGAGAAGGAATGCAGTGCCAGGAGACGTGACACTCGCACAAGTGAAGAGCACTGTGAAACGGCTGAAAAATGGGAAAGCAGCTGGGGTTGATGAGGTGTACGCAGAGATTCTTAAGTGTAGTGGAGAGAGTGGAATGAAGTGCTTGTTGGAGATATGTAAGAAGACATGGATGAGTGAAACTGTTCCTGCAGAGTGGAAAAAGGCTGTGAGTTTACCCCTGTACAAAAATAAAGGTGAGCAAAGTGAGTGCAAGAATTATCGTGGCATAAGGTTATTGAGTGTGGCAGGGAAGGTATATGGAAGAATTATTAATGAAAAAGTAAGAGAGATATCAGAAGTGCTAGTGAGTGATGAACAGGGTGGCTTTAGGAGTGGCAAAGGATGTGTGGATCAAGTATATGCAGTCAGACTGATAGCAGAGAAGGCTTGTGAGAAGGACCATAAGGTGTTTATAGCATTCATGGACCTGGAAAAAGCATACGACTAAGCAGACAGAGAAGGATTGTGGAAAGTTTTGCGCATGTATGGTGTAGATGGTAAGCTGCTAGGTGCTGTCAAGAGTTTTTATGATGATAGCGAAGCATGTGTAAGGGTTAATTTGCATCTAAGTGAATGGTTCGCGATCGGTGTCGGCGTGCGACAAGGTTGTTGGATGTCCCCATGGTTGTTCAATATATATAAATGGATGAGGTGATGAGAGAAGTAAAAATACGAGTAATGGAGAGAGGGCTGGCGTTGGTAAGGAATGGTGATACATGGAATATCTCCTGTTTGTTGTATGCTCGTGACGCAATACTGCTTGCAAGTACCGGACAAGAACTTGGCAGGCTAGTGCAGAGTTTTGCTGATGGTTGTGAGTGTCGTGCCTTAAGTGTAAATGTAGAGAAGAGTAAAGTGATGGTTACTGAGAGAGGTGACTCCCAGTGTGATTTCATAGTGAATGGAGAGAGACTGGAATTGGTGAGAGAGTTGAAATACCTGGGACAGTGATAGCAAAGAGAGGAAAATGTGCAAAAGAAGTTGAAACTAGAGTGACACAAGGAGGAAAAGTAGCTGGTGCAATGAAGGCCTTGATAAGAAACAGAGGCTTGAGTGTTGCAGCTGCACGAGGCTTCCATGAGGAAGTGTTAGTGCCATCTTTAACATATGGGTGTGACACTATGGTGTGATATGAAAATGAAAAGTCAAGAGTAAGAGCAGTGGAGATGGGACTGCTGAGCAATGTATGTGGAGTGCAGTGGGTGGATAGGATACGAAATAATGTGATTCGTGAAAGGTGTGGAGTGAGGAAGTCGGTGGAAACCAGAATCAAAGAGAGTGTGCTGATATGGTATGATCATGTGGAAAGAATGGATAACAATAGAGTGGTAAAAAGGGTATACCTTAGCGAATTTGAAGGAGGAAGGATGGGAGGTAGGGGAAGAAGGTTGAGAGATATGGTGAATGAGTGTTTGAGGAAGAAGTTTGGAAGATGGTAAGGCTAGGAAACTGACAAGAGATCGAGCTGGCTGGATGAATGTTGTGAGGAGAAGTGCATGATCAGGGATTTTGGCACCCTTTGTGAGTATGGCAGCGTCTGGATTGACTCAATCGGATACGTTTGTGCGAAGCTGCAGAATGTGGTGAATGTTTTTGGCTTATCTGGTAGAGCTAGGATTCTGGGGGCTTGAATGATGAGAGAATGGAAGTGTGGCCTATTTGGATTGGGCAAGTTTGTGCTGTCTGGACATTGCTACTCCTCACCCTACCCTTGGGTGGGAAAGGAGGTCCGGATGATGATGATGATGATGATGATGATCACGGTTATTATTATTATTATTATTATTATTATTATTATTATTGTTATCATTGTTATTATTATTATTATTATTATTATTATTATAGTGGTAGGTGGGGGTGCTCACTGCCCACTCACTAGAAGTAGTGCTGCTTTCGGGTGACTACCCTTTCCTCCATTCTTTCCTTCCCTTCTCTTGTCTTTGTTTCCTTCTTTATTTCCTCTTCCTTCTGCATATGGGTAACGCTACACTGACTGATAAGCCAAATGGTTTCGTGTACACCAGGAAACCATTTACTAAGCTGGGTGGTAATCATATAACCAAATTATGGCGCCTGGTGATTTAGTACTTTAAGTGTCATAGGATGCATTTTTTCCCCAGAAAAATTACTTTAAAAATCACGCTGCGTCCAAAGACACGGGGCTGCAGCAGCACACGACGATACTCGAGCTCTAGCTGAGGATATTGTTTGAGAATTTGTTGAAATACAAGTGTACAACTGACCATACGTCGCGTTTATATAAATACAAGACCATAAAATATTCAGAACACCACGGACAAGCTCTGTATGGTCGTCTTCCTCGGCTGTTTGTTTACTTTTGGGTCGGTTAAACTCGGTTTCGTTGTTGTTGTTGTGTGGTTCAGCTCAGCAGACGACGGTCACACAACTGTCAAGCGGGAAGCGAGAATAGTCATATGACACTCTTTAAGTTTTAGTATGTGAATAAAAGATGACTTCTTTTAATATGTGTGCTTTACTTACCATTATCTTGGAATAATTCAGTGGTCAGTGGGTGACGAGAACTACGATGAGTTGAAATCTCAGTCCACACAACAAAGTCAGCTGGCATCACATCATATTACATCACATGGTAAGCGTGTGTTTAAACATTCTATCTCTATCTATATACCTAGGCTGCTTCCCCCAAGGAAAGGAAGGTAGCCGAGACAGGACGACACACTCCCCATTTACTTATCCATTCAAACACATTCATTCGGATCTTAGCCCCAAAGGGGAGAAGGGACAGATCCTCACCGCACCACACCGCACAAGGGTCAACTGCGCAGTGCAATCAGTGACGGCCCGACAGCAGAGCTGGTTTACCCCTGCCACATCATAATAGACCCATCCCCTTACCCGCACCTGACCTAACTTTCTGATCAGACCAAATGCGGGAGAATGTCCCATCAGGGTTGCGTCATCATTTATTCATTCACAATTTCTCTCCATTTCTTTCTTTCACGCACAGCCACTCTTCCTTCTTCAACAGACATCTCTCTTGCATCCAGCACTCTTTTCACACTGTCCATCCATCCTATTCGTGGTCTCCCTCTCAGCCTTACACCTCTCACATCAGATCTAGTTATCTTTTTCACCAATCGCTCATTATCCATTCTCTCCATAAGCCCAAACCATCGCAACACCCTCTGCTCAACTCTACCAGCCATCTCCCGAACAACTCCAGTTCTCCTTTGCACTTAATCATTTCGCACTCGATCCATACGCGTCACTCCACACATACTCCTCAGACACCTCAACTCCATTACATTCAAACTTTTCCTCTCTGCTACATCCATATTCCATTTTTCAGACCCATATAACGCAGTCGGAACCACAACACCCTCTTACAGCCTTCTCTTTACATCCATTCTAAGCTAACGACGTCTAAACACCTTTTTGATTACTCCCAGCACATTACCTACTTCATTTATTCTAAACTTCACTTCTGCATCTATTCTTCCATTCACAGCAACATGTGAGTATGTTGAAACATACTCTTTTTTTTTATATCTATATAACAGTTTGCTATTGGTGTTATTATAAAACCAGGTAATGAAGTGGACAATAGCTAATGCACTGGAAGACTAAATATGTTCATAGATAATAAGTAGCAAGAGTATGAAGGTGGTAAACAAAGTAGTGGATTTGTGAGTCGTCTTTGCTGATGTTCCTTAATTGTTTCCTTCCTATTTTTTTCTGGATATTGCCTTGTCTGTTTATGGAGCGTCAGATTTCAAGGGGCGTCCTATGACACGGGAAGTACGGTAATTAAGGAGCTGTAGTTGGATTGAACCGGTGCAGGTTTATATCCAAGGGATGGTTGGGGTTTATTGCTCATGTAATGCCACTCAGGGATGAGCGACGCATGTCACTCTAATGTTATGACCAACTTGCCTAGCCCCTGTCTCTTACGCTCCTCATGGGGCAACACAGGATTGGACGATGTATGTATGTATGTATGTACTGTATGTATGTATGTATGCATGCATTATTATTATTATTATTTTTTTTTAAATATTATTATTACTACTACTACTAGTACTACTACTACCACTACTACTACTACTTTTTATTATTATAATTATTAGATCACCTCCATCCATTGGTGAATTATATTGTGAAGATCCAAACCAACCTTCCTAATACAGTTCACATTTGGAATTGTAATGTAAAGGTTAACACTAACCCTCATATTACAATCTGTTGGCCCCAAGCACGCCAACGGCCGTGGTTACCAGCCATCTACTATTACTATTATTATTTTATTTTTTATTTTTTGATATTACAGTGTAAATAAAGACATTAAACTATTGGAGTCGCTGGTGTATGCGACTCTCGACCACTGTAGCTTCGTAATCCATACCCGCCAGAGAGACAGGCCTGAGGGCTGATCATCTTGTGCCCCTGAGACATAGCAGAGCAGACCTCACGAGAGAGAATGAGAGGCGACATCTCATCCAGGCCATAACAGAACTCTGCTGTTGACATTTCTTCTCAGATTGAACCTCTGCCAGTCTCGAATAGAATCTCACAGCCTCTGGACCCATCCCACCTGATGTCGTGAAAACAAAAGGAAAGTGAATCGACTGTGGTCCACATGTTGGATCCATTCTTGATAATTTCTATTTTTTTTCTTGTTTATTCCTCGTGTGTGCAGCTTCGAGAGACAGTTCAGGATGACATGCTGCCATGGGATCGTATATCCTCTTGTCGAAGAACGCCCTCTGCCCACGTGTCCAGAAACCTCGAGCACTGACATCCACTCTTGCATCATTTCATGTGTTTTCTGTTCCGTGGGTGAAGCGCTCGCAGTCCAGGGGTAGCAGAGCTGGCTCAATCGTGACATCATGGCATATTTCCTGCAGCATTTTGGCAGTCAGGTCGCGTACCTCATCATGTCGGATGCAAACAAAGCCTCCCTTCTTGCATACCATTGCATGGTTTGCATCAAAGGCAGTGCCACAAGCACAGTGTTGAGGTAGGTTCTCTATTGGCCACCCATATCTCAAGGCTATGGCGTCAATAAATTCTTGTTTGTTGAAGTGGAAGCCTTTTGCCTTGAGAGGCAGGGTTGTGAGCCAGTTCGATGCCCCAACCTCCTGTGCAATTTCAACTCTTCTGCACTGGTCTGGTGTTAGATGTTCAATTATGTGCTGCAGCTGGTCTTTTTGTCTTGCTTCACGCTCCTTGCTTATCTGTGTCTTTATGTCTTTCTGCCTTTGGTGGTCGATTTCACTCGTCTCAAGCTGGGCGCAGATCTTCTGTGACAAGGATTCGGTGAGCATGAGTGAATTTCTGTGTTCATAACTTGCAATGGCTGCTGGATTTTTAATGCCAAGGCCTCCCATCCTGGGTGGTAGTGCTAGAAGGTCCCTCTCTTCTGGTGTGGGAATGTGGCCATTGGTTAGAGATGGGAGGAATGAATCCCTGATTGCATCGTCCAGTGGTTGTAGCAGCAACTCGATGTCTGGTATGGTCCTCATCACGAAGGTCCACTTGTGCTCTACACCATAGGTAAATGCACTGTATGCTGCATAGGATTCTGTTTTTACGTGGCTGGATAGTGTATGAATTTCTTCAACCCATGTCCTTACCTTATCACCCACATATTAGTCTTTGAATTCCTTAGTTCCAATCACAGCCCCTAGATGCCTCTGATCTTCCTTGGTCACTATCATGTTTGTGCCTCTAAATGCATCTTGTGCATCTTGATAGTAAGCTGGTTTCACGATCTAGATGGACTTACTTGCATTAGGGTAGTAACCTATTTCAGGGTTAGGCGATGTTACAAGGTCCCACCATTTCCTTACATCCTCAATCTTGCCAGCACCCGTGAGATCATCTGCATAGGCTACCTGTTTTACATTGGTGGCTTCTTATTTGATCTGTTGTTGCAGCACTGTCATCGTCAAGGCGTACATAGCCATGGCAATGGGGTCCCCCTGGGTAGTTCCTTCTGTGGACTGGATTACACCGACATCGTGAGCAGCTGTCTTACCCACAATGTAGAGGTCTGCTGGTTCTTTGTAGATGTTTTCCACATACTGAGCAAATGCTGGGCATTTAACCTTGATATTGTGCAGCATTGCCTCCCAGTTGATGGAATT